>NC_003074.8:11042419-11354159 GCF_000001735.4 Arabidopsis thaliana | reverse complement strand
GCTACTTCATTGGAAACAACATGGTGGATGCTACTTCATTGGAAACAACATGGTGTCTTGGAAGAGCAAGAAGCAGAAAAGGTTGGTCCTATCAACTGCTGAAGCAGAACTCAGTGCTTTAAAAAAGTTCGAGTGCTCAACTCATACGGGTGAAACAACTCACAGAGGAGTGTGGTATGATTTCTGATGTTCTGTTAATACTTTGCAATAATTATAGTGTTATAAGTTGTTTCAAAGAACCTGTTAGAAAGTCTCGTACTAAGCACATAGATCATCAACATAGTTATATTCGCAAACTGGTTGAGGAGAAATTGATAGCTATTGAACATGTGGGTACTAAAAACCAACTAGCTGAATTGTTTATCAAACCTCTGAATTAGAGCAAATTTCGTACTTTATGAATGTTCATTGGAATGTTTGATCTGTAATCTATTTGTGAGTTGTGCTGATCTAAAACAGGGACACAAAGCGAGAACAGGTCATGGAAATCCAAAGATGAATAGAGGATCAACACTTTGTAAAGCCATGTGGAAAATAGCTGCCTGTCATGCCGGGTTAAATCAGACATAAAACATTATCATCTACTAGGAGGTCATAGAGCTGAGAAGATCAACCAACTAAATGAACTTGACACACACACACACAAAAAAAAAAAAAAAAAAAAAAAGTGTATCAAGATCACTAAGTTCGAATATCAGCAATTAAGAAGTCAAGTGATATTGCTAATATGACAAAAATAAGGAGCAGTTCAAAAACACATATCATCAAGCTCCTGTTTGGTAAAGCTATCTTCAAAGGAAATTCCAGCTGCTTGTTACACATTGCCTTGATCGTTTAGAACTGAAGGCATGACAGTGTGAAAGACTAGCCACTGAACATTGAGCTGATCTATCAACGATCTGAGTGGTTGTAACAGTTTCTTTCTAAGTTCTGAACAACCGATAGACACAAAGCACTGAACAGAGTACAAGGAAGAGATATGCTTTGAAAATGTTTGGAAAGCTACTACCCGCATGTATCAATTATCTGTTTGGGTCACTAAACTGTTTCAGGATATGACTGTTGAAATCATCTCATCTCTGCTATTTGCAATCCTGTGCTAACTAAAAAAATTTGATTGATGGGTTTCTTGGCAAATGAGCTCTTATGCGTTTGTTAAGTGTTTTAGAGTAATACAATTTTTAGGTCCAAGCCCAGTTCGAGTTTCAAAATCCAATAAGGATTCAAGAAGTTTTTGCTCGGGTATTGGAGGGAAAAAGAGGAGTTAGGGTTTGAGGAGTCAAATCAAGTCTCGAAGATTTAGGAAGGAATAAGCTTGGAAACAAGGAAGATTCTTTAAAACGAGATTCTCGGAGATCCTAGGTTTAGGGTTCTGGAGAGTAGGGATAAGTATTCTAGAACTTAGCGTGAGGCGCTTTAAGCACTCTAGAATACTGTCATACGATTGTAAACTTCAGAGCATTGCAAAAGCTTGAAGGTGAGTGTGTAGTTCTCCTTGTCTTCACGTGAGAGTGATAAGAAACAGAGAAGAGAATTAGGCTTAGGTATTCTTAGTCGGGTTTGATCATTTGGGTAGAATAGATCAAGTAATATCCGAGATAACAATTGTAAACAGTTTGTTATCAATAAGAATATAGTTCTAAGAAATTCTCTGTGTTGTGTTGATCTCTATACCCTCTTAAGGAAGTCAAGTCAACACGTTTGTAAATAAGCTTAGCGTCGTGAACTGTCGGATTGTTGTAACTTGTAAATAAGTTTTCTGTCAAAAAGTTTTCTGGGTTATTGTGATACGAGTTTTTTTGCGTGTGGTGGCATCTTACTTGTGGAATGCTTGAATTCGTCATTGACTCTAAGTTTTCTCGGTTTCTGTCAATAAGTTTTCTGGGGTTGTTGTGAATCGAGTTTGCTTTTGCGGGTGAATTTGATAGTAAAGTGAATGTGAAGTGTTTGAGTGTGGTGTGAATGTTAAGTCTCGTTGGCTTTACTGTTGTTTCATTTAAATCTTTGTTCTTGTTCCTTGTGATTTGTTGCGTAAGTATTAAGATTTGTGTCATAAATCTCTCTTCTTTTTTCGTCATCTTAAGATTGCCATTGCCACTTTGGATCAGTTTTTATGGGTTTATGAACTCCACACAGTTCTATAGCTGATCTTCGCATATGTAACATGACTCAAAGAAAGGTAGTCTTTCATGCTTTTTATGTGTAGCTAAGAGTCTAAGACTAATTAGAACGATATTAAAGATTGAAAATAAAGTTTACTTTGAGAAATTTTGGTTTGGTTATTTCTGTCCTCTAGCACTAGTGTTAATAAACAACTACTTGAGATCGTTGGTAGTGATGTGAAAAAGATCGTTGATGAAGTATCATGTAGATTATATTACAGGTTGTAACTTTGAGTGTCTGTACTTAGGATTTGATAGTAAAGTGAAGGTGAAGTATTTGAATCGAGTGTTGTGTGAATGTTAAATCTTGTTGACTTTACTGTTGCTTCATAAATCTCTAATAGAAAGTTTCCTTTATATGAATTTTATAGACTATGTTGTGTATTGATGATTTTGGCAGGTGCATAATGTCTGAACACAATCTAATGGCTCAGTCTATGATTACAATGCCTCCTACTAGATATGGGAAATAAGATTGCAAAATAAGAGGATCAATCAACAATCATTCAAAATTTAGTTATTTGAAGACTGTTAAAGAAATTCTCTCTGACTCGTTATTCACTAGGCTGAAAACTACTTTTCTTGGCCCGATCATCAAAGGGGTTTAGGAAAAGTAGTTGGTAATAAAAAAAAGAGTTGATTGCTTGGGTTTTTTGGTCAGTTGGTTCACTTTCTGGTAGTAAAACAGCTCGTGCCGTCAAGGAAAGACGAGATATGGTTTTGCATCAACAACAAGCCGATGAGATTCTCATTGATGAGTTTCATCTTGTCACGGGATTACCATGCTGGATAAAAGAGGATGAAGTCCCAATAGATTTTGAGTGTGATTGGCCTTTGTTGCCTGACAAACCCCCTATCAAGGTGGATGATTTTATAGCATAATTGAAGGTCTTGGATGATGAGGAATGCAAGGTACAACTTGTTATGTTGATTGTTATTTTGATCGTCTTCATGCTGCCATATGACATTACAAAATACTCGGTTTCGAAAGATTATTTGGCCAATGCGAAAAGAATATCCATGCGTATCCCTAGGGAAAAGATGCATTTGATATGCTGGTGTCGTCGGTAAAAGATGATGATAAGAAGAAAAATGTTACGAAGATTGATGTTAAAGGGTTTCCCATGGCTTATGCTCGGCTCGATGATAAATCAGACCGTTTTCTTGTTTGTGCGAGGTATTTATCTACTGTTCAGCCTTCTTATGAACAAATCATGAGTAAGAGAGAAGATCTTGAGGTAATCAGTGTTCTTAGTGATTCGAATGAAGAAGAAGATGATGATGTTCTTATGCACTTGTTAAAGAGTGATTACGTATTCTCTCGATTAGATTGGAAGAGATGTTATGCACTTGTTCAGCACCAACAAGATGTGGAAGTTGAGTGATGGGTCAGATGCAGACGCAGATGTGGGTGAGACGCAGATGCAAAGATGCAGACAGAGGATAGCGCGAGTGAGATGCCAACAGACGCAAATGCAAAGACGCAGACAAAGGATAGCGCGGATGAGACGCAGGCGCAGACGCTAAAGAAAGATCAAGGATTGGTTGAAGTATTTCAACAACTGAGTTTTCAAGATGATGAACCTTTTGCCAGCACTGCACAGACACATGTTTATACAGAAAAAATATTCTCTCCCAATGGACATGATAAGAAATCTCAAAGGCATTGAAAGAAAGATCTTTTGAACATCATAGGTGGTTTATCTCCTTTCAAACTCAGTACTCAGAACTCTTGTCTCTAGTGGACACTTGGTATGATTTCGGTTGTTATGTGTCCTTTTGCTATGCTTTTGAACACAGCTAGAACATAACATAACAAAAGGACACATAACAACCGAAATCATACCAAGTGTCCACTAGAGGCAAGAGTTTTTGAAAGGAGATAAACCACCTATGATGTTCCAATGATCTTTCCTTCACCGCCTTTGAGATTTCTTCTTATGTCCAAAGGGAGAGAATATTTGTTTTTTTTCTAAGCACTCGTTTGTATCGAGATTTTTTAGTGGTGTGGTGAGTATTGCAGTGATGGCAGAAGGTTCATCATCTTGAAAACTTAGTTTTTGAAATCTTTCAACCAATCCTTGATCTTTCTCCAGCGTCTGCGTCTCATCCTCGCTATCATCTGTTTGCCTCTTTACATCTGCGTCTGTTTGCGTCTCACCAGCGCTATCATGTGTCTGCATCTCTGCATCTACGTCTGACCCATCACCAAATCTCAACTTCCTCATCTTCTTGGTGCTGAACAAGTGTATAAACTCTCTTCCAATCTAACTCAGAGAATACGTAATCACTATTCAACAAGTGCATTAAGAACATCATCATCTTCTTCTTCATTGCATTAAGAACATCATCATCTTCTTCTTCATTCGAATCACCAAGAACATTGATTACCTCAAGATTTCGTACTCATTATTTGTTCATAAGAAGGATGAACAGTAGATAAATACCTCACACAAAAAGGAAAACGATCTGATTTATCATCGAGCCGAGCATAAGCCTTTTTTAATTCTGATACAAATCCCAACAGTCATAGCTGCAATGCCATGGGAAACCCTTTAAGATCAATCTTCGTAACATTTTTCGTATTATCATCATCCTTTACCGACGATACCAGCATGTCAAATGCATCTTTTCCCAAGGATACGCATGAATATTCTTTTTCGCATTAGCCAAAATTCCTTCGGAACCGAGTGCTTTGTAATGCCATATGACAACATGAAGACGATTAAAATAACAATCAACATAACAAGCTGTAGCTTGCTTTCTTCATCATCCAATACCTTCAATTGTGCTATCAAATAATCCACCTTGATAGGGGTTTTGCAAGGAGACAAAGGCCAATCACACTCAAAATCTACTGAGATTTCATCTTCTTTTATCCAACATGGTAATCCCGTGACAAGATGAACCTCAGTCAATGAAAATCTCATCGACTTGTTGTTGATGCAAAACCAAAGCTCGTCTTTCTTTGACGACACAAGTTGTCTTACTACCAGAAAGTAAACCAGCTGACCAGAAAAACCCAAGCCATTAACTCCTTTTTGATTACCAGTTGCTTTTCTCAATCCTGTTTGATGATTGGGACAAGAAAAGTAGTTTTCAGCCTACTGAATAAAGAGTCAGAGAGGATTTCTTTAACGGTCTTCAAGTAACTAAATTTTGAATGATTGTTGATTGATCCACATATCTTGCAATCTTCTTTCCCGTATCTAGTAGGAGGCAATGTAATCATAGACTGAACCACTAGATTGTGTTTGGACATTATGCACCTTCCAAAATCAGCAATACACAACATAGTCTATGAAGCACACTTTCTATGAGAGATTTATGAAGCAACAGTAAAGCCAACGGGATTTAACATTCACACAACACTCAAGCCAAACACAATTAGTTTGTAGTATTATATTTGGGTTCTTTATTTCCAATTTAGGGTATATATTTTCACTATTTATAAGTTTTTTGATTCAATTTAATATTAGATTGGTGTTTGCTCTCATTTTTATTTGGGAGATTGATACAAATGGTAATAAAAAAATTTATAATTTAATTAATTTATAGAGGATTAAAAACTTTGTATGCAATTTTTGGAAGTTTCAAAAGAAGATGTCATTTTTGGAATAATAAAGTTTTTTAGTGCTATTTGTGTCAATCCCCCAAAATAGGGGTTTTCTATTTCCAATTTAGGGTATATATTTCACCATTTAAAAGATATTTTTCATTTTAAAATTAGTTTGTAGTATTATATTTGGGTTTTTTTATTTCCAATTTAGGATATATATTTTCACTATTTAAAAGGTTTTTTTATTCCATTTAATATTAGAATAGTGTTTGCTCTCATTTTTATTTGGGAGATTGATATAAATAGTAATAGAAAAAAAATTAATTATTTAATTAATTTATAGAGGATTAAAAACCTTTTATGCTATTTTTGGAAATTTCAAAAGAAGGTGCCATTTTTGGAATAATTAAGTTTTTTAGTGCCATTTTTGTCAATACCCCTATTTTTTTATGTAAATAATGAAAATTCTGATTTTCTTTGTTCTTTGTTTTTCTTAGAAATTCATTTTACTTCTTTTACATTAAAAATAAGAATTTTGCATATTGAGCTTTCTAAAGATCCTCTCTTATATATCACTTAGCATTTAACATAATTTAAACAATTGTTTATGATTTACAATTAATATAATTAATTAACTACACAAAATTATAATCATATATTATTAAATTATGTGAAAACTGATTTCTTTTTTAAAAAAAGTTTTCATCAATTAATAACATCCTTTAACTGTAATATTAAAATGAAGTTTTAATTCACAATTTACATACATAGTCTTCAGTATTAAACGTAACTAGATTCTGACCCGCACTTACGTGCGGGATTTCATATTTTAAGAAATGTATTGGAATACATTTTTAGTAAAAGATATTGTAATGTATAAATTATAATGTGCATAGAAAAGTGTATAGAGTTATTTATGATACAATAGCTAAATTTTTTTATTAATTTATATTATTTATGTTTCATTTGTATTTTGCATAGTAAATCGAATGTTAGATTTGTTTTGAATTGCGGAATAATATAGAGATATTTGGAAAATCTGTGTATTTTTGTTAGTTTGATGTATATACAAATTAATTGTTTTTTTTTGAAAATTGATCAATTAGATGATATAATGTGAAATTTACTCTGCGGTACACCGTTGGTCGATTTTTTTGTAACTAGAAATTTGAATTTTAAGTTATAGTTGTTTTGTAAATATTGTTTTTTTTTGTTTAGTGTTTAAGATTGTATAATTGTGTTAAAATTGTTAATTCTAAGATTACACTCGTAGATTATCGTCCCGTATGAGTATCAACCCAAACTCGTTCCACCAGATAACTTCATTCCGTAAAATTAAATATTATTTTAATTATTTTAAATATTCTTATTGTAATGTATTAAAAAATCAAAGGATTGACCTGTGGTAGATCTTGGATTAATATATTTAAAAATAATTTGTGATTTATAAATTTATGATATTGAAATATATAAAACCGATTTTTAGTGTATACCTTCAATAATTATATAAAGTATATTTTAAAAGTCAAAATTTGTATAAATTGATATTGCAACCTCATGAAATCGTAGTGATTTACCCGTAGGGTACCATGGGCTAATTTTTATTTTATTTTTTATAAAATGATAAATTTGTTGATTTTAGTTTTTTTTTAAAAAAAGTTATATTTGTTTTGTTTATTATTTCAGATTGTATAACTATATTTTGAGTGTTAATTCCATGATTTTATCTGAGCTATAATATTGACCAACACCCGGCTAGTTTTTTGTAATCTAGTGTTGACCCTGAAAGAATAATCCATAAGAATACGCATAAATGGATAGTAAAATTAGGAGATAAACATCATTAGAACATGAAGTAATTTACATATGAATCTCTATCTATTTTTGTAAAGAATCAATATTCTAGATTGATTGTTAGGCAATATGAATGTATGCATAACATTTATAAGAGATAGATTGTACACAAAATTAGATTTTAATTTGGATTCAATCTTAGCTTTACTGGAAAAAACTAATCTGAATTACATATTTTAAATTTAGGATGACGAAAATATTTTTTTTAAAAGCTAAAATTAGATCTCAACGATTTTGGTATGTTTTTAAATTAAACTTATCATTATGCATTATCGCAAATATGGTAGTTATTATTGTTCGAATACAATTAATGATCTGTCAAAAAATCATATTACTTATTGTTCTCATTTTGAATATTTGCATTAAAAAATTTAAACATTGGTATTTAAACTTTGTTTTACTATTTAAAAAAAAAAAAAATCGAATCTAGAAGAAAGAATATTTCAAAAGCTTGTAACTATTATAATATGTTTAAAAATATATTTTCTTTTATATAATTCAAATTTAGCTTAGTGATATATTTTTAAAATAATGAAAATTACCTAAAAAAAAATACTTTAAACGTTTATATCATTTAAATTCTAATTAAAATGTTAAATATATACTGAAACCATTTTCTAGATAATTACAAATCTAAAATCCAAAATTCTCTTAATTTACTGATTTAAATCCTGTTTTTTTTTAAAGCTAATTCAAGATATTTATTTAGTTGGAGTAGTTGTTAATTTACTAAATTACCCATGCAAAAAATTTATTTAGTTAGTTTTAAACTACCCTTACAATGTTGTAGTTCACACAATACTTCCCAATTAATAGTATAGATTTTAATTTTCGTGCATAACAATCAAGTTGTAACATTACCCTTGACCCTTCAACCACACAATAAAATTCTGTTTTCTGCTATATATATTGCGAAAATGTCAAGAAAACATCAATTGTTTAAAAATGGTGAAACAAATCACTAAATTTGTGTCTGGTGAAATAATTAGCTAGTTTTTGTTGAATTTTCATTTTAATCCCTAACTTTTATTGACTTATCAATTTGAGTATTTCATTAAATTTGCGATTACATAATTACACCACGGCTGTGCCACACAAAAAAATCATATTATCCTACGAATGTTGCATTATCAATTCTAAGGTCTGTGACATGCGTCATCTTTCATTCCTTTTAACACAATGATAAACGATTACGGATTGTTAGATTTTCCTTACATCGGTGATTGTCTGTCTTGGCGAGGGTGGAAGGATAAAAACTATTACGATGTTGTTTGGATAGAGCTCTTGCCAACGAAGATTGGCACAAAATGTTTTACAAATCATATGTAGAATATTTACGTATGGTAACCTTGGATCATAAACAATTAGTAGCGATAATTAAGGATAAAGTACTTCGGGGAAAGAAAAGTGTTAGATTTGATAAAAGATGGGCCAGAAAAGAAGGTTTAATGGAAACCATCGTGGAAGGATGTCAATTTAATAATACGGTTGAGGAAGGTCATTTTGTACAAAAACTAACAAATTGTCGGCAATCCATATCTAAATGGTGGAACAATTTGACACTGTATGGTCGAGAATTAATGGGTGATTTGAAAAAAGATCTTGAACTAGCCCAAAATCATGATTCTAAATTGCATGAGGAGATCACGAAGTTAACACTTAAATTGAAGGGAAACTTATCAGTATGAAGAACTTTATTGGCATCAGAAAAGTCGAATCTTTGGATGATCGTAGGGGATCATAACTTAACATTTTTCTATGCCCTAACAAAGCAACGTCGAGCTAAAATAGAATTATCGGTCTTTATAAGGATAATGGCTCATGGGTCTCTGAGGAAAAAGATATTCAACAAGTTGTGGTAGCTTACTTTGAGGAATTATTCACCACCTCGAGTCCGATAAATGTTGAGGATTCTTTAAAGGTAGTCGAAACATCAATTTCAGATCAAGTCAATCTGGAACTAACAGCACTGGTTTCGGAGCATGAGTTAAGAACATCCTTATTTATGATGCCTCCGGAAAGACACCAAGACCAGATGGTATGACAGCTTTATTATATCAGAAAGTTTCGCCTACCATCAAAGCGGATCTCTTTCATTTAGTCAACTCGTTTCTAGATAATGGGTCTTTCGATTATCGGTTGAACTTAACATATATTTATCTAATACCAAAAACAAGTCGACCAACTCGGATGATGGAGCTGAGACCAATTAGTCTCTCTAATAGGGGATACAAAATTACATCTAAGGTTTTCTGTCAAATACTCAAAAACGTTCTATCAATGCTCATTTTTGAAATACAATCAGCCTTTGTTCGAGGAAGGTTAATTTCAGATAACATTCTTACTGCACAAGAGATGTTTCTTGGATTGCGGATGAACCCGCAAAGATTAATATATTG
The DNA here is from genome assembly GCF_000001735.4 of Arabidopsis thaliana. Taxonomy (NCBI): domain Eukaryota; kingdom Viridiplantae; phylum Streptophyta; class Magnoliopsida; order Brassicales; family Brassicaceae; genus Arabidopsis; species Arabidopsis thaliana. Next base: position 11,344,185 of record NC_003074.8, on the reverse strand, counting down.
CCATTAAGAGATATATGAGTAAAACCTATGATAGAATAGAATGGTCCTTCATTGAAAGCTTACTAAAGAAGATGGATTTTTGTGATAAATGGGTCTCACAGATAATGTGGAGTGTCACATCAGTTCGATACAGGGTTCTAATTAACGGAAAACCCCGAGGACTGATAGTTCCCGAAAGAGGTTTAAGGCAGGGGGATCTGTTATCACCATACTTATTTATTATGTGTACAGAGGTTCTGATCGCTAATATTCGAAAAGCAGAACAAGAAAAGATTCTAATGGGGATGAAAGTTGCACAAGCAAGCCTTTCGATATCTCATTTATTATTCGCGGATGGTAGCTTCTTTTTTTGTAAAGCGACAAAGGAACAATGTCTTGTTTTTTTTTGGAATTCTAAAGAGGTACGAAGAGACTTCTGCACAACGGAAAGATTTCTCGAAATCATCAATTCAGTTTGGACGTAAGGTTGATGACTTGATAAAAGATGAACTTGTGACAATCTTTGGGATCCATAGGGGGAATTGGAAACTATCTGGGACTACCAGAAAATTTAGGAGGGTCAAAGACAAAGATTTTCTCTTTTCTTAGAGAACGTCTACAAGACAGAATAAATGGTTGGTCTGCAAATTTTTAATCCAATGTGATGATCAAATCGGTAGCAATTGCACTGCTTAATTAAGTAATGTCTTGCTTCAGATTACCAAAATCAGTAACATCAAAACTAACAAGTGCGGTAGAAATTTTTTGGTGGAGTTCAAATGGAAAAACAAAAAGTTTACATTGGAATGCATGTGATAAGCTCTGTCAAAGTAAGGCTGACGGTGGACTTGAATTCCGGAACGTGGAGAATTTCAATGCAACTTTGTCAGCAAAACACTTGTGACGATTGATTACGGTCCCTAACTCTTTATCTGCAAAACTGTTTAAAGGTAGATACTATCGGAACTCAAATCCTATGGACCCAATGATACCGTACTCACCATCCTATGGATGGAGGAGTGTAGTGTGCTCGATATTTGGTTAATAAAGGAATTATAAAAAGTAAGTTTAGGAGTGTCAATTTTGGTATGGAATGACCCTTGGATACCTGCTCAATTCTCCATGCCAGCTTTAAGCAATGGTTACAATTATAAACCCTCACTTGTGAATGATTTGATTGATTATCATTCAAATTCATGGGATATGGATTTGATTAGGAGTATTATGGATCTAAAAAGGATATTCCTTTGGTATTTGCATTACATTTGGGATCACCAAATAGACTTGATGTCATGGGAAGACACTTTACAAAATGCGGAAAATATACGGTCAAAGTCTGGATACTATACAAAACAAATGATGGTGCAAGGTGAGAATCAAACTCGCTATTTTGGCCTAGATATCAGGTTTCTTCAAGCCTACTCTTGGAAAGTCAAATGTCCACCGAAATTGAGAGAATTTATTTGGCAACTTATTAGTGGATGTGTGCCAATCAATTCAAATATGAGAAAAAGTTGTATTAACTGTGATACGGTTTGTAGTAGATGTGGGGCTCTAGAGGGGACAATAATTATATGATTTTTGAATGTCCTCTTGACTTTCAAACATGGGCACTATCGCAAATACCAACGGTTCCAGAAATATTCCCATGGTCATCTGTAGTTGTGAACATTGATCATTTGTTTTGGAGAACACTCACAGATTCGCTAAGTTCAAGTTATCCTTGGATCATGTGGTACATATGGAAACACAGAATGAGAAAATAAACAAAAACATTGATCAAGATCCTAGAGAGTCTCTTAAAATAACATAAAATGAAGCAAATGCTTGAATCTAGCCCAGTTGGAGATTACTAATACTACAGCTCCCCATGGGAGTCCCCCTAGGATAGTTGGGTCATAGGTTATAAATATCACAGGGTATTGATGTTTTATTGGTGGTTCATGGTAATTTATCGGGTTTAGGATTGGTATGTACCCTATCTAATGATGAGGAGCCAATAATGGGCGCATGCAACCTTCGACGAAGCCTAACATGTTTATATACAGAAGTGGAAGCACTTGTGTAGGGTATGAGATATATGATTGGCCAAGACAAACGAGAAGTGAGTTTTCTCAAAGACGGCTCGGACATGGCGAAGATGGTGTTTTTCCAGATAGAGTGGCCAGCTTTCTCTTCTTATCTATAGGCGATAGAGAGCGACAACAACGAGTTCGACTTCTTTTTTTTATCTTTGATTCCAAAATGAGCGAATATAAAAGCGGAAAATTTGAAACAACCCGACCTGTTTTTTATTTTTTAAACATAATTATGTGAAGAACTAACTTGTTTCTTATTGATTCAAATGAGGTTACATCACATATATATACATACTTGAGGAGGTTACATGTTTAATGGGCTAGGTTACAAAAGCCCATAACTACTTAAGTATATGACCGACCTAACTCTAGTCTCCATGGGCCGGACCTATGGGCCGGACTGACTGTGGCTTCTCTCCATGGGCCGGGCCGACAGGCCGACGGGCCGATGGACCGATGGACTGGTAGGCCGACCGGTCGATGGGCCGTCACACCAATGGGCTGACGGACCTATCCTCTAAGGACATGGGCCACGGTTATGGAGTCCATCCATTAAGTGGTTTACAACACTCCCCCTTGGATGACATAACCGTGTAGATGCCAACGGGATCTCAGTAATGCGCTAGGGGGATGCTGCCTCATTAAAACCTTACTAGGAAAACCCTTTTGGGACAAAACCATAGTGAGGAAAAAGAGTACAGCACGCATTACTCCCCCTGAATTGGTCATCCCTATAAGTCCTTAAGCCTCCGCATCCCAATCTGATGCGCGAGCTTCCTCAATGTCGTTGCTGGTAATGCTTTGGTGAATAGATCGGCTGAATTGTCGCTTGAACGTACTTGCACCACCTTAACTTCACCATCCTTCTGTAGGTCATGCGTGTAGAAGAACTTGGGCAGAATGTGCTTCGTCCGATCTCCCTTGATGTATCCTTCCTTGAGCTGAGCAATGCATGCCGCGTTGTCCTCGTATATGATAGTCGGCTCCTTGTCTTCGACCATTCCACAATCGGCTCGTATGTGTTGAGTCATTGACCTCAACCACACACACTCGCGGCTGGCCTCGTGCATTGCCAATATCTCCGCGTGGTTAGAGGAAGTGGCCGCGATGGTCTGCTTCATTGATCTCCAGGATATCGCGGTTCCACCATGAATAAATACATAACCCGTTTGTGACTTTCCATTGTGCGGATCTGAAAGATATCCTGCATCAGCAAAACCAACTAAACCTTCTTTGTTATGGTTAGTATAATATAAACCAAAATCAATTGTCCCTTGTAGGTATCGAAGCAAATGCTTGATTCCTTCCCAGTGCCTCTTGGTCGGACAAGAACTGAATCTAGAGAGGAGGTTCACGGCAAAACATATGTCCGGTCTAGTGTGGCTAGACAGATACATCAACGCTCCTATGGCACTGAGATATGGCATTTCAGGACCGAGAATTTCTTCATCGTCCTTCTTTGGACCGAATGGATCACTATCCAATCCTAGGCTCCTCACCTGCATTGGGCTGGTCAACGGGTGGGCCTTGTCCATATTAAATCTCTTGAGTACTGTTTCTGTATATGCCTTTTGATGCACAAGGATTCCTTTATCTATGTACTCAAGCTGCAATCCCAAACAGAACTTTGTCTTGCCTAGGTCTTTCATTTCGAATTCTTTCTTTAGATATTCGACTGTTTGGGCGATTTCCCCAGAGGTTCCCAGGATGTTCAAATCATCCACATATACTGCTATTATCACAAATCCTTTGCTAGCAAACTTCTTGATGAAGATGCATGGACTGATGGGGTCATTTTTATAGCCCTCTTTGACTAAGTACTCACTTAACCTATTGTACCACATGCGCCCACTTTGTTTCAATCCATAAAGCGATCTGTTCAGCCTTATGCAGTATTGGTCTCGAGACCCATTCTTATCTTTTCCTTTGAGCTCAATACCCTCTGGTAATCTCATATATATCTCATTATCCAGTGGACCATATAGATATGCGGTTACAACATCCATTAATCGCAAGTCAAGGTTCTCTCTTATTGCCAGACTTATTAGATATCTAAAAGTCGTTGCATCCACCACAGGAGAGTATGTCTCTTCATAATCTACTCCCGGTCTTTGTGAGAATCCTTGTGCCACAAGCCGTGCCTTATGCCTCACGATTTCGTTTTTCTCATTTCTCTTCCTCACAAAGACCCACTTGTGTCCTACTGGCTTTATATTAGATGGTGTCCTCAATATTGGACCAAACACATCTCTTCTCTTTAATGAACCTAACTCCACGTCAATGGCTTCTTTCCACTTTAGCCAATCTGACCTTTGAGTGCACTCTATTATAGACGTGGGTTCATGATCCTCACTTATCTCATATGCTACCTCATATGCAAATTTCTCGTCGACGTCGACTTCTTTTCGGTTCCATTTTATTCCAGACATGATGTAGTTTATTGAGATCTCATCATTATCAATTCCTTCAGGACCATGAGCTTCGGCGTCCCGAATCTCATTTGGTGGTTCCTTAGGACTTGCCGCGGCCATGTCTATGGTTTCCTTTACCTCGGTTCCCATTACACCTTTCTTAGTCTTTCGAGGATTTTTATCTTTGGAACCTACTGGTCTACCATGTTTCTTCTGTGGGTTAGACTCGGTAGCAATTACATTGATTCCCTTCTGGATATCAATACGTACTGGTGCATTACAAGCTGGTATGTACGATTTCACAACTCTCTTTGAGTCAGCAAAGGAATCTGGCAACTCATTAGCTAGCTTTTGCAAATGTATAATTTTATGGACCTCTGAATCGCACATCAGAGTCCGAGGATCTTGCCAATTCAAGGATGTTTGATTCCATGCTATCTCTTTTATTTCTTTACCCAGCTTGTTCGTCTCACCACCTAATGCAGGGAACTCGGATTCACTGAAGTGACAATCCGCGTATCTAGCCTTAAATAGATCGCCCGTTGTTGGCTCTAGATACTTTATAATGGTGGGAGAATCAAATCCAACATATATTCCCATCCTCCTCTGAGGTCCCATCTTTGTTCTCTGTGGTGGAGCAATTGGTACATATACGGCACACCCGAATGTCCTTAGATGGGATATGTCTGGCTCATGACCTATTAACAATTGGGATGGTGAATATTTGTGTTCACTAGATGGCCTGATACGAATAAGTTCCGATGCATGTAATACAGCATGTCCCCAAGCGGCTACTGGGAGCCTCGACCTCATCAGTAATGGTCGGGCTATCAATTGGATTCGTTTAATGAAGGATTCCGCTAATCCGTTCTGTGTATGTACATGTGCCACGGGATGTTCCACACTTACCCCCATGGACATACAGTAGTCATTAAACGCTTGGGACGTGAATTCACCGGCATTATCTAGACGTATAGTCTTAAGCGGAAAATCTGGAAAATGGGCTCTCAGACGAATGATCTGGGCCAGTAACCTAGCAAATGCTTGGTTCCTAGAGGACAACAGACAAACATGTGACCATCTTGTCGATGCGTCAATGAGGACCATGAAGTATCGAAATGTCCCACATGGTGGATGTATTGGTCCACATATGTCCCCTTGTATCCTTTCCAGAAAGTTTATGGTCTCGTTATTGACCTTTGCCGGTGATGGCCTTATTATGAGTTTCCCTTGTGCACATGCAGCACACGTGAGCTTCTTTGGGATTACTCTTTTTCCTTTTAGGGTGTGCCCCTTAGAACTTATCATTAGCTTTCGCATCATGTTATGACCCGGATGGCCAAGCCGGTCATGCCACAAAGTGAACTCCTCTATGAACTCTTTGTTCATTGCCAAATTAGCTTCGATCATGTTGATCTTAGTATGGTAAAGACCAGTGGACACTGCGGGTATAGTTTCTAGGACTTTCTTGTGTCCTTGGGCGATCTCTGTTACATGTAGGAATTCTCTATTCCCTTCACCCTTTGTTTCAACGTGGAAACCATTAAGACGTATGTCTTTGAAACTCAACAAGCTCCTCTTTGAGCTGGGTGAATACAAATCATCACTTATTTCAAGATGTGTGCCGTTTGGTAAGAGTACATGGGCTTGGCCGTAGCCCTCAATGAGACTCGCTATACCCGCTATAGTGCTAATGTTGGCATTTCTCAATGTTAGATTTATGAAATATCTTTTGTCTCTCAATATCGTGTGGCTTGAGCCACTGTCCACTATGAGTATGTCCTTGTCCTCGGCCATTTCTAAATGTGAACAAGAACTATATCTTAGGTGATAAAGCAAACAATAATGAAGCAAAGCAATTCCATTAAAATAAATAAATCCAAGACATCGAGCAATAGAGATCAAACTACAAAACAAAGCAAACAAAGCAAATTTAAAACTAGATGTCTATTCTCCCAAGATGTCCGAAGTCTCATAATCCATTAGGTCATCGTTCTCGTGGTCAAAATCCCCTTCACCATCGAGATGAACCAAATTGGCTTCGGGTCCCTTTTGCTTTATCATCTCTTGATATGCCTCAATGAGGTGCTTAGAGGTTCTGCACGTCTTTGCCCAATGGTCGTCCATGCCACACCTATAGCACACGGACTTAGCCTTTCCTCGTGGTTTGTTAACACCGCGGCCTCTACCCCTACCTCGGCCATAGTTCCCACGGCCTCTACCACCATAGTGGTTTCCTTGGCCGTAGAAATTGCCACGACCTCTTCCACCACGTCCTCTGCCACGGCCACGGCCGTGAGGGTTACCCCTATGGACGTAGTTGGATTCCTTGGTCGCCTGAGGTTCATTAGGCGCTTTGGCCATTTCGGCTCTATTGGCTTCGGGCACGGCTGTGGATCCGGGAGGTCTCAATGCGCTGTTCATGAGTAACAGCTCATTGTTCTTCTCAGCAAGAAGCAAGCAGGAGGCTAGACTTGTGTAAGTCGTAAACCCTTTCGCACGGTACTGTTGCTGAAGCAGTACGTTATTCGCGTGAAAGGTCGAGAAAGTTTTCTCGAGCATGTCATTCTCAGTCACCTTCTCACCACACAGCCTCAGGATAGAGACAATCTTAAAGAGCTCGGAGTTATACTCCTCCACGGATTTGTAATCCTGGATCCTGAGGTTAAGCCAATCATGTTGGGCTTTGGGTAGTTGTATGGTCTTTTGGTGGTCGTATCGATTCTTCAACTCAAGCCAAAGCTCAAGTGGATCCTCGACCGTAAGGTACTGATTTTTCAAGCTCTCTGCTATGTGATGGCGTATGATTGAGATCGCCTGATACTTTGACCTCTCCGTTTTCTCATTTCCTTCCACAATGCACTCGGCGAGTCCCTTAGACTTTAACTCAATCTTGGTGTCCAATGCCCATTGAAGGTAATTGTCACCAGATGCCAAGAGTGCAGCGTACATGAGGTTTGTGAGCTTCGACATCTACAATGAAGAAGTTTTGAGTCAATATCATGTAATGGACAAATCGTAAATGTCATGAAGACCATAAATCGATTTTCCTATTTACTCAAGGATTTGACTTTCTCTTTTCCTCTTTCCCTTGGGACAATTTCCTCTTTTCTCTAGGATAATTTCCCTTTTTCTCTTTAGGAGAATCTCCTCTTTCTCTAGGGATTATATTTCCTTTTCCTCTTGGGAGAGTTTCCTTTTCGGTCTTAGGGTAAATTTTCCTTTTTAGCGATTTTCTATTTTCCTTAGGGTTTTGGTTTTAGGGTTTATGCAACATGAGGGATTTCAATAATTCATGCATGCAACCATGAAATCAATCAAACTAAACACCTTAGACAACTTCAAACAATCACGAAATAGAATTAAGGTTTTGATCCGATTGTAGTGTTTTCGATTTAGGGTTTATGTCTTTTAGGGTTTCGGATTCTAGGTTATGATGTTTTCGATTTGCGAGTTTAGGATAAGCAATAACAAGGCAAACAATCGAGCAAACAAGCAATCATATTGCAAACACTAATCAATCATTCGTTTTTAGGGTTTTAGCCGTTTGTTAGATCCATGTTTGATTGGGGTTCTTTAGCTTTAGGGTTTAATGAATTACCTTTCTCCTTTGGGGTTGTACGGACTGGAACCAGGAGCTAAAGACCTTGGTTATCAAACGGTGGTCGCTGGTCGACAGTCGGCGGTCGACGGAAGTACTGTCGGTCGACAGGCAGATAGCAAACGGTCGACCGGCGGTCGACGGAACGGTGGACGGCGGACGGCGGACGAGCTAGGGTTGAGCGGCGGCTGCTAGGGTTTTGTTAAGAGCAAGCTCGTGCTGATAACGTGTGAAGAACTAACTTGTTTCTTATTGATTCAAATGAGGTTACATCACATATATATACATACTTGAGGAGGTTACATGTTTAATGGGCTAGGTTACAAAAGCCCATAACTACTTAAGTATATGACCGACCTAACTCTAGTCTCCATGGGCCGGACCTACGGGCCGGACTGACTGTGGCTTCTCTCCATGGGCCGGGCCGACAGGCCGACGGGCCGATGGACCGATGGACTGGTGGGCCGACCGGTCGATGGGCCGTCACACCAATGGGCTGACGGACCTATCCTCTAAGGACATGGGCCACGGTTATGGAGTCCATCCATTAAGTGGTTTACAACAAATTATATATTCTCATAAATACTTAAGTAAACCAACCAATAAAGTAACAATTAAACCGCAAGTCAAAGATACTATTTTATGAATAAATAAATGATTCAACCAACAAACCAAGAATGACTAACAATCCTAAAACAGCCCTAACCGGTTCTAATAACCAAAACACAAAAATAATCCAAACGAATTCCTAGATCATACTCTCTTCCTTGCCATGATTCCACGATCACACTTTATCTTTACCTGCACCAAAAATAAAGAGATGCGTAAGTATTATCACAAATACTTAGGGAGACGATCCTCCCATCTACGAGCTATACACACAAGCAATTAAAAGGGGAATAATCACAAATACAACATAAACAAACCAGTCATTGAACAATTCACCCAAAAACACATTCACCACACCTACATATCATCACACAAAACAAATCATACAACCCAATCGCTCAGATAAGCTCATGGTCACACACTCACCTTAACAAATTAATTTTAACAAATAATTAAACCCAAGAGAGACTCACTTTGCGTCTAAACCAGTCCAGAAACGTCCTACAACAAGTCACAACCAAAAGCAACCTTGAAGCAAACTGGACATGAAAAACAAAAACAAACAGTCTTAAAGACGAAACCCTAAAATACAAACTAACCGTTTACTATTAAATCCCTCCGGTGAAACGCTAGCCGTAGATGTCACAAAGTTGCCCACAAAAACTCGTGCCGATCAGAAAACAGACCAGACACGATCTCAGTTTTAATCCCCGCTGGTCCTAATTCGCGTCTGAGAAAACGTGTCTTGCGAATAACTCAACCAATTTAAATCCAAATCCACTTCTGTAAACTGGAGAATAACGATAAAAGATTTGGGAATAACTCTACCAAATTTCGTTACTTTTAACAACGATTTGATGTGATGAAATTGATTCCTCCCAAACCCTAACGATTCTGCTCCTTCTCCTTCTCTCTCTCTTTTTTTTTTTTTTTTTTTCTCTCTTTTTCTCCTTTATCAAACGAAAAGTGACTAACTAAATCCCTAATTTCGAGTTTTCTTCTTTTATACGTACACTCTAGGGTTTCCAATTAACCCAACCGATTTTCTGGTTCACGGGCGTTACAATTCTCTCCCACTAACATAGATTCGTCCTCGAATCTAGCTTCACCCTTCCACTCCGAGGAATTCCGTGAAACCATCACTACGGTCCGCACTCCCTCCAACCAACCTCTAGGTCTCTCTATCCAGTCGATATACTCACGATATACTAGTCATTGTTGCTCACAACTCACTCTCCACTCTCAGACCGCAATCTTCGAGCATAAACCGTCACTCTCAGGCCTCGGCCTACAGTATCTCGGGTATCACACGTATTATCTTCCCCACTCAAAGTCAAAATCTGAGTTGTGTCGGCTCACTCTCAGCCACAAAATCATCGAGTTACGACACTTGGAGAAAATAATACCTCAAAACTCGCTCTCGGGTTGTCACCCTAAAGCGTACTCTCGGATCGTCACCCGAAGCCACCGTACCCCTCGCACTCTAAAGACACCAAGTCCCTCGAGTTACCGGTACATCAGGAGCATAGTCCGCTCCTCACGAGTCGTTGGGACCCTCATGTCCCTCGAGCAAACAATACTAAACGCTTCCGAGCATATCTCTAGACTCCCTCATGGATTCGCGTAAGACACCTTTATGCCTCACCATCTATCATATCCCCTCGAGAACATCCTTATGACCAACTCTCGACTATCTCGTAAACACACCTCTCTCTTAGGTTGTTTACTCAAACTTTTCAAAAATAGACAAGTCTTTTCTAGGAAACTGTCCATTTTTGGAAACCGCACAACACATTCTTAAATAAGACAACTCAAGTCAAATTTTAGAAAAAAAAAATACTCATCTTATAAATCATCAAATGTCATGATCGTTACAACTCCAAACGAAAATACAAATGAAAGAGAAATAAATACAACAACTCAAAAGCTCAAAAACTCAACAACACTGAAACTGGAAACCAAGGAAAGGCAAACTCATGCAGCAACCTGCTTCTCGAACCACTTCTTGAACCTTGCCTTCATCCTCGCCTCTGGCTGCCAAGTCTCCTCTGTCACACCATCGCAGTCCCACAGGACTTTGATCAAAGAAATCTTCTTCCGCTGAAGTTCCTTGATCCTCCTCTCGAGAACCCTCACTTGTCTCGCCTCCAAAGTCATGTTGGGCTGAAGATCCTCTGGAATCTTAGCCAACACCTCATCATCCTTGTGAAGACACTTCCTCAGCATCGATACATGAAAGACCTTGTGAAACGCACGCATAACATCTGGCAACTCTAACATGTATGCCACTGGTCCCACCCTCTCAACAATCCTGAACGGACCCATGTACCTCAGACTCAGCTTAGTCTCTGAGATAGACCTGTTCGGACCTCGCAACATGGCCATCTTGAGATACACTCTGTCCCCAACCTCAAACTCCAGCTCTCTCCTCCTCTTGTCAGCATAACTCCACTGTCGATCTTGAGCTTCCTTCATGTTCAGCTTAAGAACTCGGATCCTCTCCGTGGTCTCCTGAACATAATCTGCACCATATATGCTCCTCTCCCCCACTTGGGTCCAACATAACGGTGTCCTGCATGGCCTCCCGTACAACGCCTCGAAAGGAGCCATCCCAATACCCGCCTGATAGCTGTTGTTATAAGCAAACTCTACCAGACTCAAGTGATCCGCCCAATGACCTCCCCAATCCAAGACACACATCCGCAACATATCCTCAAGCGTCTGAATAGTCCTTTCAAATTGCCCATCTGTCTGAGGATGATAAGGCGTACTCATTTGCACCTTAGTGCCCATCTCTGCCTGAAAGGCTCTCCAAAACGTAGAACGTAGAAGTAAACTTGGAATTCCTGTCTGACACAATACTCACAGGTACTCCATGCAACTTCACGATCTCGCTCACATATTTCTTAGCCAACACCGCCGCTCCATCGGTTTTTCTGATGGCCAAAAATGTGCTGACTTAGTCAGACGGTCCACGATCACCCAAATAGCATCTTTGGTCTGCGACACAGGCAATCCAACCACGAAATCCATCGTGATAAAATTTCACTTCCACTCAGGAATGGGTAAACTCTGCAACATGCCACCCGGCACCTGATGCTCAGCCTTAACTAACTGGCAAACATCGCACTCTGCGACCCAATTAGCTACATCTCTCTTCATCCCGACCCACTAATAGTACTCCTTGAGGTCTCGGTACATCTTAGTCGCTCCTGGATGAATGGAAAACATGCTCGCATGAGCCTCACTCAAGATCTCCCGTCGCAACTCCTCATCATTAAGCACACAAACTCGCCCATGCACAAGGATAGTCCCATTAGCTGCGAACTGATACTTAGAGCCCTCTGCTTTTGAAGCCGCAATCAACCCCTCATCCTTCTCCTGAGCCAACCGAACTCTACTCAGAAGATCTACTCGATCCACAGCTTCCAATCCCAATGGCTCCCGTGCCACAGCACACAACCGCAAAGCACGAATCTCACTCACCAAGGCCTCAACACTCTGCCCTGGTGCCACACCCACGCGCTTACGACTCAACGCATCTGCAACCACACTAGCTTTACCATGATGGTAGGCTATCTCCAGATCATAATCAGCCACCAGCTCCATCCATCGCCTCTGCCTCAGGTTCAGCTCTGGCTGAGTGATGATATACTTCAGACTCTTATGATCCGTGAACACCTGCACTTTTCCGCCATAAAGATAAGACCTCTAAATCTTCAAGGCAAAGATTACCGCAGACATCTCCAAATCGTGAGTAGGATAGTTGCCCTCATGCTTCCTCAACTGCCGCGATGCATAGGCAATAACCTTCCCACGCTGCATCAGAACACAACCCAAACCAACTCTCGAGGCATCAGTATACACCATGTAAGACTCTCCATGCTCTGGCAATGCTAACACTGGTGTACTCGTCAATATCTCCTTCAGGCTCACGAAACCCTCCTCACACTCCGGTGACCACACAAAAGGAACATTCTTTCCTGTCAGCTTAGTCAGCGGCGGTGCCATACTCGCAAACCCCTTGACGAACCTCCTGTAATACCCTGCCAACCCAAGAAAACTCCTGATCTCAGTGGCATTCGTCGGTCTAGGCCAGTCTTTGATAGCCTCAATCTTCTCTAGATCCACTGAAACTCCCTCTGCACAAACAATGTGACCCAGAAAACCCATCTCTCTCTGCCAGAAACTGCACTTACTTAACTTAGCGAACAGCTTCTGCTCCCGTAGCTTCTCCATCACTCTTCATAGATATCGTCACCAAGTAAGCCTCGCAGTCCTTTTTGATCATTTTTTCTGCCTGCACTGCTGAGATGACGAGACTCCCTAAGGTAGGTCTCACTGCCTGATAAATCAACCTCCCTTTTGGCCGCTCAAAAGAAACTCTCCCACGGTGGCAGTCAAGATGTACTCTGTAATAATCCAACCAATCCATTCCCAGAATAACATCATACAACTCTTCAGGGCTGAGAAACAGATTTGCTGGCATCGACTCTCGTGCAATTTGAATATCCACACCCTTAGCTCTCCCCAGAACCGCTAGAAACTGCCCTCCAACAACCTTGACGGCTCCAAACTACTCACTAGAATCCCCACAGATGTTGCCGCGCGAGGCACTCTCCGGGGTAATGAAGCAATGCGATGCTTCAGAGTCAAACAACACATGGGCCTCTACACCGCCCACTAATAAGGTCCGTACACAAACTTCATGTGCTAAGAACCCTAACATTCATCACAAAACAATGATATCCAAAAATAACAGAAATAATTCAGAAAGTCTGAGTCTCAGAAATCATACCAGTGATCGCTCTGTTGTTGGTAACGCCTATCTCACGCGTAGTGTAACCCTGTGGTGCCGGTGCAATATGTGCTAACTGCTGCACATTTTGCTGCACCTGCGCTCCTTGCTGCACTGCCGCATGTACTACTGCCACTGCCATCCGCTGCAACTTAGGACAATTCGGCCTGAGATGTCTCCTCTTCCTGCAGTGGTAGTACTCCCTCGTCTCAGCTCGTTGCGTGCAATCCGCTACCTTGTGGTCAAGGCTCCCACAAAAAAAACATCCTGCACGACCACCCTGTCCAGCTCTGGAAGGATGATCCCAACTCCTCTTCTGCCCTTGCGCAGGCTTGCCGCCCTTGCTAGGTGCCACCTGCTGATGAGTCTTCTTCGGTTGTACTACTGGAATCCGCGTACTGCGACACTCTACACCACACCCTCAAATCCGGTCGAAGTCCCCTCAAGAACCTCCTCATCTAGGCCTGGTCATCCTCTATGCCTCAACCCGCATACACCAAGAGTCGGTTAAACTCCCGGTCATACTCCCGAACCGACCGCTCACCCTGTGTCAGCTCAAGAAAATGCGCCTCCATACGGTCGAGCGCCTCCTGCGGAAAGTACTTGGCATTAAACTCAGCCACGAAATCTGCCCAAGACATATTCGCCTGTCTCCTCCTGGTAGTTACACTCTTCCACCACAAATGTGCATCCCCCTCTAGAAAATGCACTGCGAGATCCACCCGATACTCCACCGGGCATCTGCTCGAACCGAAGTTCCGCTCAACCCGCGACCTCCAACTGTCGGCCTCCTCAGGACTAGTACCACCAGAAAAATACCCGATGCCAATCCTTTGCAACTGCTCCATCATCCTCAAATAAGATGGAACCTCCTCAGCAACCGCAGCCCTCTGCTGCACCTCCGCCACTCGTGGCGCAACTGGAGCCTGCACTGGTACCTGGGCTCCTCCGGCTGCGGCACCCATCACTCATGGATCCTCAATATGCTAACATCCTACCTCATCCCACATCAATCATCAAGAAAATAATTCATCAATTAATTTTTCTACACATCCTAGAACCGTCATCACTCTGATACTAAATTGAAACAACCCGACCTGTTTTTTTTTAAAACATAATTAAATATTCCCATAAATACTTAATTAAACCAATCAATAAAGCAACAATTAAACCCCAAGTCAAAGATACTATTTATGAATAAATAAATGATTCAACCAACAAACCAAGAATGACTAACAATCCTAAAACAACCCTAACCGGTTCTAATAACCAAAATACAAAAATAAACCAAACGAGTTCCTAGATCATCCTCTCTTTCTTGCCATGATTCCACGATCACACTTTATCTTTACCTGCACCAAAAAGAAAGACATGCGTAAGTATTATCACAAATACTTAGTGAGGCGATCCTCCCATCTACGAGCTATACACACAAGCAATTAAAAGGGGTATAATCACAAATACAACATAAACAAACCAGTCATTGAACAATTCACCCAAAAACACATTCACCACACCTACATATCATCACACAAAACAAATCATACAACCCAATCGCTCAGATAAGCTCATGGTCACGTACTCACCTTAACAAATTGATTCTAACAATAATTAAACTCAGGAGAGACTCTCCTTACGTGTGAAACAGTCCAGAAACGTCCTACAACAAGTCACAACCAAAAACAACCTTGAAGCAAACTGGACATGAAAAACAGAAACAAACAATCTCAAAGACGAAACTCTAAAATACAAACTAACCGTTAACTATTAAATCCCTCCGGTGAAACGCTAGCCGTAGACGTCACAAAGCTGCACACAAAAACTCGTGCCGATCGGAGAACAGACCACGATCTCAGTTTCAATCCCTGCTGGTCCTAATTCGTATATGAGAAAACGTGTCTCACGAAACTGCGAATAACTCAACCAATTTAAATCCAAATCCACTTCTGTAAACTGGAGAATAACGATAAAAGACTTGGGAATAACTCTACTAAATTTCGTTATCTTTGACAACGATTTTATATGACGAAACTGATTCCTCCCAAACCCTAACGATTCTGTTCCTTCTCCTTCTCTCTCTTTGTATTAGCTTGTTTAGCTAATCTAATAAAATTGACGGAAAAACAACAATTTAAGGTCAAATTTACTAAAATCATTTTTTGTCTTTAAGTTTTATGAATATACATATCTGCAATTCTTTTCTCTCGTATTAAAACCATTATCTTACACTATCTCATTTCAGTTTATCTAATTAAAGTAAAATTCTTAAAATTGGTAAACAAACCATCACCTTTTCCAAAAACATATAAAAAACCCTCAACTTTTTTTTGTGGGTGTTTAACCACCTTTTTAAAAATGGTAAATTAAGACCTAGGATTATTAAAATCAATTTAAATAGAAGAAAATATTATAAAAATATAAAAATAAATAAAAGTAATTTGGTTTATGATTTGTTTTCCTAAAATCTGTTAAATTTATTGTTTTCCAATTTAAGTTTTTTTTAAGTCTTGATGTTAAATAATTACATGAAATTGTGATTTCAAATCTATTTGAGATATAGAAAAACAGTTTCATTACCAGTAAATTGTGGGTTGTGTAAACAATTTAAATTTAAAATTTAGCCCAAAAATTTGATTTCATATTGAAGATAACATATCCAGAATCTATTCAAATTTTATTTATTTTGGTTTGAGGGTATATTTGATTTAATTTGGATAAAGTAATTATTGTATGTTGTGTATGATATATTCTTTTATATATAGATCTAGTTGAAACAAAATTTGTTTGGTTGAATTCTAGAAATTCATCAAAGAGAAACCAGAATAATTTTGTAATAACAAAATATAAAATTAATATTCAAAAAGTTTTATTTGGTTCAGTCACACAAGTTTAGAACAAATTTTTGGTCATATTTTTTATTCATTTTAATCCAAAACTTCAAAAGTTAGAAACCATATTAAGAAAAATAAAATAAAATAAAATGTGCTAAGCTATAAATTGATTTTACTTTATATAACAAATTATAATTGAAACTTATTTCTTTATATCGCCAAAAAACAACAATTAAATTCTGAAATAAAAAAATCGTAAACTCAAATTTAAAAAGTATAAATTACAAACTAAGTTGTTTTATTTCATTTTTTAATATAATAGTTTATTTGGTTTAATAGTACTAGGTGTTATTTTACCATTTTTAAAAAGATGAGGGTTTAAACTAAAATTCATCTAGATTCAAAAGATCTCCTTGATACCATTAAAGATGGTAATCAAACTCCATCTCCATGAGGATCTTAAGAATGAGTACCTCAGTGTGAAAGATCCATAGATCATTTGGAACGATCTATAGGATATGTATGATCATCGAAAGACAAAGATCTTACCTAAGGCCCGATATGATTGGACTCATCTGAGACTCCAGGACTATAAGTCTGTAAGTGAGTACAACTCAGCCTTGTTCAAAATAACATCCAAATTGAAGTTAGGTGGAGAGAAAATCACGGAAGCAGATAAGTTGGAGAAAACATTCTCTACTTTTCATGCTAATAACATTGTCTTGCAGACACAGTACCGTAAAAAGGGATTTGTAAAGTATTCCCAACTTATTTCTTGTCTCCTTGTAGCTGAGAAAAACAATGAGTTACTTTTGAAAACCATGGACTACGCCCATCAGGTTCTGCTCCATTCCCTGAAGCGAATGTGACATCCTATGATCAAGAAAGTGGTTACAACCGTGGTCGTGGCTGTGGTCATGGTCGTGGTCGTGGTCGCGGTCGTGGTCGTGGGCGTGGATACAGTGGAGGACGAGGCAGTGGAGTTTACTTTAAGAACTCAAACTCTCACAAGAAGTGGAAAAACAAAGTGGTAACAAACAAGTGAAAACACCGTATGCGAATATCTGTTACCGTTGTGGAGCGAAAGATCACTGGTCTCGTACGTGTCGTACACCAAAGCACCTTGTTGAGCTCTATCAACAAAGGGAAAGGATGTTGAAACAAATTTGGTGTATGAAGACGGAGAAGATGATTTTGACCTTGATGATTTCACTCACTTGGATATTGACGATTTTCTTCCTGACGAAGAGACAAAGTGATCAAACTACAATTATTTGAAGAACTATGTTTTATTTATTTATTTATTTCTTTTTGCTTTTAGTTATTTGATTTTTATTTGTTTGGCTTTCAATTATTTTACTTTACGAATTAATGTTAAAGTTGATTTTTTTAATTATTTGATTCATTATTTTATTTATGATATTAATTTATTTTATTTTATTTATTTGAAGAAACAATGAATGGTGGAGATATTTGCTTGGCAGACAGTGCAACTAGTCATACTATTTTAAGAAATAAGAGATATTTCTCTTTTTTGACAATGAAAGAAGCAAGTGTAACTACCGTAACAGGTAATGCAAAGATAATTGAAGGCTCTGGAAGAGCAAATATATCAATGCCTATGGGAACACAATTAGAAATTGTGGATGCTTTATACTCTCCTAAATCTCAAAGGAACTTATTAAGTTTTAAAGACATCCGCAGAAATGGATATCATATTGAGACTATGAGCGAAGGTAGTATCAAATACCTTCAAATCACAAGTAATATCCAAGGTTCTAAGAATATTCTGGAAAAACTACTTGCTTTCTCTACTGGTTTATATTATACTACAATTAATACAATTGAAGTAAATGCTATAGTAAACCAGAAGTCCACAGAAAACATTAAAGTTTGGCATGACCGGTTAGGCCATCCCGGTACAATAATGATGCGAAAGATAATCACTAATTCATGTGGACATTCATTAAAGAACCAGCAGATTCGTCCTAATGATTTCTCATGTGTTGCTTGTTCACAAGGCAAGTTGATGATACGGCCTTCACCAGCTAAGATAAATTTCGAATCAATCAATTTTCTGGAACGAATACAAGGAGATATTTGTGGGCCGATTCACCCATCATGTGGAACCTTTACATACTTTATGGTTTTAATTGACTCATCTAGTAGATGGTCGCATGTAACCTTGTTATCAACTCGAAACCTGGCGTTTGCAAGATTGCTTGCTCAATCGATTAGATTACGAGCACATTTTCCAGATTTTCCTTTAAAGAAAATTTGTCTTGATAATGCTGGTGAATTCACATCTCAAGCTTTTAATGACTATTGTATGTCTATTGGGATAAGTGTTGAACATCCTGTAGCACATGTTCACACACAAAATGGTTTAGCAGAATCACTAATCAAGCGTCTTCAATTGATTGCTAGACCATTACTAATGAAATCAAAACTCCCAATATCTGCTTGGGGACATGCTATATTACATGCAGCAGGATTAGTTCGCATCAGGCCAACAAGTAATCATAAGTTCTCTCCATCTCAACTGGTTCTCGGTCAGGAACCAAATATTTCCCATCTCAAAGTTTTTGGATGTGCTGTATATGTTCCAATTGCTCCACCACAGCGATATAAGATGGGACCTCAAAGAAGGTTGAGAGTATATGTTGGTTATGATTCCCCATCAATAATTAAGTATCTCGAGCTATCTACAGGAGATTTATTCAAAGCTCGATTCGCAGACTGTCATTTTAATGAGTCTGTTTTCTCAACATTAGGGGGAGAAAATAAACAGTCGGGAAGTGATATACTTTGGAATGAATTATCAATGTCTTATCTTGATCCTCGGACTAAAGGGTGTGAATTAAAAGTACAAAAGATAATTCATTTACAGAGTTTAGCAAATCAGCTGCCAGATGCATTCACTACCCAAAAAGTGTGATCAAATCACATATACCGGCTGCAAATGCTCCAATAAGAATAAATATCCCAAAAGGACAAAATCAAACTGCAAATGAGTCTAAGGCACGTTTAAAGCGTGGTAGACCTATTGGTTCCAAATATTAAAATCCTCGAAAAAGAAAAGGGGCAGAAATTGGCATAGATAAAACAGAGGAAATAATTACAAATGAAGAATCTCCAGAAGAGACCTTAGACATGACACAGAAAGAAATTCAGGTACCTGACAATGAAGAGATCTCAATTAGTTATGTCATGTCTGGAATAAAATGGAACCGAAAGCAAATCGACGTCGATGATATTTTTGAATGCAATGTAGCAGTTGATGTTATGGATGAAGATCATGAACCAACATCTATTGAAGAGTGTACACAAAGAAGTGATTGGCCAAAATGGAATGAAGCCATAGATGCAGAATTAAAATCTCTGGCAAAGAGAGAAGTGTTTGGATCATTAAACTCCTGAATTTGCATATCCAATACAGTGTTAAAACACTCCACTTGATAATGATGCAAGTTGGTCATGTTGCTTTTTTTTCTTGGCTTTCTTGGATCAACAAATTCTCCATCCATAATGACAAACTCAATGTCATGATCCTTACAAAAAGAAAAAACTTCATTAAGAAAAGAATCCCATCCATCATCTCTGAGCTTGAATAACTGTTGCTTGGTGGATTTCACTAGTGACATAGCATTCAGAATGTCTTGGTCTTTCCTTTGTAGAGCCACTGATAAACTATTTGTGAGTCCAAGAATAAGCAACATCAACTGTAAGTAGAACACAAAGTCAAAGGTATTAAAGTACTTGAGAAGACCATTAGCTTGTCGTCTTTTGGTACTATCAGTTCCATCATCTTCGATCCACTCAAGCACTTTAATGATAACAGAGAATAAATCAACTAACCGGAGTAATGTTGTGTAGTGAGTACCCCAACGAGTATTACCGGGTCTCTGTAGTGAAAGTTTCTGATTCAATCCTTTTCCCGTCTTAATTTCACCTTGATTGATTCTTTCCTCCAGCTTTTTCCGAAATTCATCTCGAACCCTATCCTTTCTCTTACAAGAAGCTCCAACCACATTTATCAAGACAGAAATCATATCAAAGAAATCTCCAATTTCAAAATGTTTTTTAGCAACTGCCACGACGACTAACTGAAGCTGATGCGCAAAGCAGTGGATATAATATGCAGAACTATTTTCTCTCAAAATTAGAGATCTCAACCCGTTGAATTCACCTTTCATATTACTTGCACCATCATAGCCTTGTCCTCTTAACTGTTTTATACTCAATCCAAGTTTAGCAAACAATGAATCAATAGCACATTTCAGAGATGCAAAAAATGTTTTCTTAACATGGATAAGACCAATAAATCTTTCTTTCACTGTCCCATGTTTATCAACAAAACAAAAAAACCACTGCCATTTGTTCTTTATCAGAAATATCTGCAGATTCATCCACCATCAACCAAAATACATCATGATCAACTTCTTGAATTATAGATCTAATCACTTCTTCCGCAAAGCAATGCACTATATCTTTTTGAATTTTGGGACATGCCATCTGATTATTTTTTGGAGCATTCTCCAACACAATTTTACTTACAGCCTCATTTTGCCCTGCAGTATATTTCACAAGCTCTAAGAAATTCTCCCTGTTTGCTGAATCCACTGACTCATCATGGCCTCGAAAAGGTAATCCTTGTCGTACTAAATATCTACAACAATCAATTGAAGCGTTCAATCTGATTTTGTATTCTCTTTTGACTATGTCATCTTGCTTATAAAAAGCATGAAGAATTGATTGACCTTGCCTCATCAAACAATCAGCCCTTTTTAATGCATTATTGTGAAAGCTATTCACCAATCCCACGTGTTCGCGTAAACTCTGAGGATTTTTCCAAGTATCGAAACCTTTCGTCACAAACGTATCACTCCCACCTTTATTTTCAGTGTAATCTCTAAACAAGTAGCAAACCAAACAGTAAGCTTTATCCTTTTTTACAATGTATTCTTACCAACCACTATAGAGATCAAACCACTCTGGATTAAATCGTCTCATTTTTTTTTCTGATAGTGTTTTAGGAAAATCATGCCCACGAGATTGATAAGGACCTTTAATCAGATATTTGCGTCTTACCTCATCTCTTTCATTAGGATGATAGTCCAAAATATGTTTCCTATCGCCAGGATCCGAAGGCAAATCTTCTGGAATAGCTTCCGGAATATTTTCTGGAATATCTTGTGACGTTGATTCATGCTTTCTTTTGAAAAATCTATGAATTGTTCCCTAATAAGAATAGTTATATGAACATATTAGAAACCAAATTTATATTAAAAATTTGTTAACGAACGAATTATCAAACTACAAAAAAATATGTCTTGCATAAATAATCATAACGAATAATTTGATAAAACTAACAGTTTTGTTTCATTCGGTCTACTACAGTTTTAATATTAGTTAATCACAAAAGAGAATAAGAGATACTTACGTTAGACATGGTGGCTGGAAATTTGAGAAGAAACCAAAAAGGTAAACAATTAGAAAACAATTTAGTTGACAAAAGAAATCTAGGTCAATTGTTTGTTTCCACGTTTATTCATTTAGACTGAAACAATTTTTTAATGGGCTATTGTTTTCAATTGTTATGGGCTGGAAAATATTAAAAGAGTAGGGCACTTTCCTTTTTTTCCAATAAACCAACAGATGATTAAAGTATTGAATTAAATACAATTAAAGATTTTTTTTTTAAAAAAAAACAGCCTCGGGCACGTGCCTAACCCAACCTTGCCGTGGATCCGCCCCTGAGGGAAAAGGACTTCAACAATTATGTACGAAGACAATGCAGCATGCATCGCACAACTCAAAAACGGATACATCAAAGGCGATAGAACAAAGCACATCCTACCAAAATTCTTCTTCACACACGATCTACAAAAGAGCGGCGATGTACGAGTTCTACAGATCCGTTCGAATGATAATCTGGCTGACTTATTCACCCAGGCGCTATCTACTGCTACTTTCAAGAAGTTAGTCTATCGTATCGGATTACGCCGTCTCAAAGATCTCGTCGAATATACTCATAAGGAGGAGTAATTGTATGTTGCACTCTTTTTCCCTTAACCATGGTTTTTTCCGTTGGGTTTTCCTGGTAAGGTTTTTAATGAGGCAGCATTTCAAATACTTTACGAGTTATGGTACTACAATGGTCATCAAGGGGGGAGTGTTATGAATAAAGATGGATGCCCATTATAAGACCCATCATCTAAGCCCATCATCTAGATGTTTCTAGGGTTTTACCCTTTCCTTTTACTCCTATATAAAGAACCCTTTATTCAATGGAATAACACACTCATTTCTTCTATATCTTTTTCTAGTTACAACATTGAAAAGATTTACAAGTGTTTTTAACGACTTTACAAAGATTTTAAAAGGATTTACAAGAATTTAATATAGTTTTAAAAGATTTACAAAAGTTTTTTAAAAATTTTTACATTTATATTTTATATTTACATATTTAGGCAAGTATAAATAGTATATATATATATATATATATATATATTCAATTATGCGCATGTTAGTCTTGGATAAATTTGAAAAGAAAAAAAAAATTTCTACTACCTTTTTGCAACAATACCCTTTTCTGTTGTTTATTTTTAAAAATACCCTTTTTCTTGAGCAAAATGACCAAATTACCTTCATCTTATGAGAACATTTAATTAGAAACTGAAATTTTCCCGCTAATTTTTTTTTGAACCATTTTAAAACTCTTGTGAACCTTTACAAAAAGTCTTTAAAAGATTTACAAGAGTTTTAAAAGGGTTTAAAATCCCTACTAAATCTTTTAACATTTCTTGTAAATCTTTTAAAATCCTTTAAAATTCGTTTAAAATCCCTTATTAATCTTTTAAAACCCTTTTAAACCTTTTAAAAATCTTTTAAAATCCCTTGTAAATTTTTTAAAACCCTTAAAAAATCTTTAAAAATCCCTTGTAAATTTTTTAAACCTTTTAAAAATCTTTTAAAATACCTTGTAAATTTTTTAAAACCCTTAAAATTTTTTTAAAATTCCTTTGTAAATCTTTTAAAATCTTTTTTGAACCTTTTTAAAATCCGTTGTAAATCTAATTCTCGGCAAAAAAAAAATTTTGCAGGAAAAATGATTTTGTGAAAAATGTTTTGGCGGAATTTCGTTTTACAAAATTGTTTTGGCGGTCTATTATGTGCTCGAATATTTGAAGGAAGAGTATCCCGCGGAAAAAAATTTTTTGGCGGGAAGTTTATTTTCGGATTATTTTTGGCAGGAAAAAACTAATATTTATTTTGTTAACCTAAAACATTTTCCAAATAAGGTAAAATGGTCAGTAAAAATTAAGAGAGGATATAAATGAAAATGACAAATAAGAATGGGCATTATTGAAAAGGGGTAGTGTTGAAAGGGCATTCATAGCAATTATTCATAATTAATATAGATCTCCCTAGCGGTGGTTTTGGTAATCTTCCATTTCTTTTGTTGCTGCCCAATAGATTCTTATCAAGAATATAATACAGGGGAAGGTTGTTGTTAGACATGCAATGTCTAGCTGTTATTTTGTATAAAGAAAGTTAGTGATCGTATTCGTATGTTATTTTTCTTGTCCCATAATCCAATTTGTATTAATTAAATCTTAATGGCATGTAAGATTCTTTTTTTATTGGGGAAAAAAAAGATTCGGTTATGATTTATCTTACTTTAACATCCTACATATTTTTGAGATTAACATGGGATTACCTATATTTTATTTTATTAGTATTATTTATTATTCTCTGTTTTTAACTAAAAAGTAAAAACATAGTGCAGAAAATAAGCTTTTTGAAATACAAAAAATTTGTCGGAAATTTACCGGAAAAATGTTTGGCGGAAATTTTTTTTTGGCGGGAAAAATAAATTTTGGTATCCAAAATTTGGCGGGAAAATTTCAGTTTCCAATTACATGTTCCTATTATATGAGGGTAATTTGGTCATTCTGTTCAAGGGAAGGTATATTATTAAAAATGGACAACATAAAAGGGTAGTGTTGAAAGGGCATTCATAGCAATTATTCATAATTAATATAGATCTCCCTAGCGGTGGTTTTGGTAATCTTCCATTTCTTTTGTTGCTGCCCAATAGATTCTTATCAAGAATATAATACAGGGGAAAGTTGTTGTTAGACATGCAATGTCTACCTGTTATTTTGTATAAAGAAAGTTAGTGATCGTATTCGTATGTCATTTTTCTTGTCCCATAATCCCATTTATATTAATTAAATCTTAATGGCATGTAAGATTCCTTTTTTATTGGGGAAAAAAAAGATTCGGTTATGATTTATCTTACTTTAACATCCTACATATTTTCGAGATTAACATGGGATTACCTATATTTCATTTTATTAGTATTATTTATTATTCTCTGTTTTTAACTAAAAAGTAAAAACACAGAAAATAAGCTTTTTGAAATACAAAAAATTTGTCGGAAATTTACCGGAAAAATGTTTGGCGGAAATTTGTTTTTGGCGGAAAAAATAAATTTTGGCGCCCAAAATTTGGCGGGAAAATTTCAGTTTCCAATTACATGTTCCTATTAGATGAGGGTAATTTGGTCATTCTGTTCAAGGGAAAGTATATTTTTAAAAATGGACAACATAAAAGAGTATTGTTGCAAAAGGGTAGTAAAAAAGGGTAGTTTTGCAAATCTCCCTATAAAAAAACCTCAGATTTTTTTGTGAGTTTTTAAACCACGTTTTAAAAAATGGTAAATTAACACTTAGGATCATTAAAATCAATTTAAATCGAAGAAAATATTATACAAATATATAAATAAATAAAAGTAATTTGCTTTAAGATTTGCTTTCCTAAAATCTGTTTTACAATTTATTATTTTCCAATTGAAGTTTTTTTTGAAGTCTTGATGTTATATAATAACATAAAATTGTAATTTCAAATCTATTTGAGATATAGAAAAACAGTTTCATTACAAGTAAATTGTTGGTTATGTAAACAATTTAAATTTAAAATTTAGCCCAGAAAATTGATTTCATATTGAAGATAACATATCCAGAGTCTATTCAAATTTTATTTATTTTGGTTCAAGGATATATTTGATTTAATTTGCATAAAGTAATTATTTTATGTTATGGATGATATACTCTTTTATATATAGATTTAGTTGAAACAAAATTTGTTTGGTTGAATTCTAGAAATTCATCAACGAGAAACCAAACTAATTTTGTAATAACCAAATATAAAATTAATATTAAGAAAGTTTTATTTGGTTCAGTCACACAAGTTTAGACCAACTTTTTGGTCATAAATTTTATTCTTTTTTAATCCAAAACTTCAAAATTTAGAAAACATATGAAGAAAAATAAAATAAAATGTTCTAACCTATAAATTGATTTTAGTTTACATAACAAATTCTAATTGAAACTTATTTCTTTATATCGCCAAAAAGAACAATTAAATTCTTATAAAAATATCGTAAGCTCGAATTTCAAAAGTATAAATTACAAACTAAGTTGTTTTATTTTATGTTTTAATATAATAGTTATTTGGTTTAATAGTACTAGGTGTTATTTTACCATTTTATAAAAGATGAGGGTTTAAAAACCCACCAAAAAAGTTGAGGGCTTTTTACATGTTTTTCTAAAAGGAGAGGGTTTGTTTACCCATTTTTCCTCTAAAATGTTTTGAACAGATTTACAAGTGTTTTAACAACTTTACAAAGATTTAAAAGGATTTCCAAGAATTTACAAGAATTTTATAATTTTTTAAAAAGATTTACAAAAGTTTTTTAAAAAATTTTACATTTATATTTTATATTTACTTCTTTAGGCAAGTTTTATGTAGTATATATATTCAATTACGCATACGTTCCACGTTAGTCTTTAATTAATATAGATCTCCCCTGCGGTGGATTTGGTAATCTTCCATTTCTTTTGTTGCTGATCCCGAATAGATTCTGATCAAGAATATAATACAGGGGAAGGTTATTGTTAGGCATGCAATGTCTAGCTGTTATTATGTATAAACAAATATAGTAATCGTATTCATATGTCATTTTTCTTGTCCCATAATCCCATTTGTATTAATTAAATCCTTAATGGCAGGTAAGATTCGTCTCTTATTGGGGAACAAAAAAAGATTCGGTTATGATTTATCTTACTTTATCGTCCTACATATTTTCGAGATTAACAAGGGATTAGCTATATTTCATTTTATTAGTAATATTTATTATTCTCGGTTCTTAACTACAAAGTAAAAACATAGTGCAAAAAACAAACTTTTGAAATGTAAAATTTGAAAGTTGAGATTTTTTAGGGATAAATGGGTAGAAAAACCCCTACTTTTTCTAAAAATATAGGGAAAAAATCCTAAAGTATTGGGTAATAATTAAAAGATTGGGTTTTATTTGGCAATACTTTATTAGATGAGGTATTTTTATTCCAATCTAAAAGTATTGGGTAATAAACTAGTTTGGGTTTTAATTGGGATTTTTCCCTAAAAACATATTAAAAACTCTCAACTTTTTTGTGGATTTTTAAACCCTCACCTTTTTATAAAAGGTACAATAAACCCTATAATTAATAAGGGAGATTTGCAAAACTACCCTTTATTTATTACCTTTTTGCAATAATACCTTTTTATGTTGTTCATTTTTAAAAACACCCCTTCCTTTGAACAGAATGACCAAATTACCCTTATCTAATAGGAACATGTAATTGGAAACTGAAACTTTTCCCGCCAAGTTTAATTTTCCCGCCAAAAACAAATTCCGCCAAACTTTTTTCCCGACAAAAAAAAAAAATCCCGTCAAAAAAAGAAATTTCCTGCCAAAAACTTTTTTCGTAACAAATTTTTTCTCCGCCAAAAAAATGCTTTTAAAAATCCTTGTAAACTTTAAAACTCATAGATTTACAAGGGATTTTAAAAGGGTTTTAAAAGATTTACAAGGGATTTTAAAAAAGTTTAAAAATATTTACAAGGATTTTAAAAGGGTTTTAAAAGATTTACAAAGAATTTTAAAAGGGTTTTAAAATATTTACAAGGATTAAAAAGTCTTCTTGTAAATTCTTTTAAAATCTTTTAAAAACCCTTGTACATCTTTTAAAACCCATTTAGCCTCTTTAAAAATCTCTTTTAAATCTTTCAAAACCCTTTTGAAATCCCTTGTAAATCTTTCAAAACACTTTTAAACCCTTTAAAAATATTTAAAAAACCTTTGTAAATCTTTTAAAGCCCTTTAAAATCACTTGTAAATATTTTTAAACCCTTTTAAAATCCCTTGTAAATATTTTAAAATCCTTTTAAAACAATTTTAAACCCATTAAAAATCTTTGCAAATCTTTTAAAGCCCTTTAAAATCTCTTGTAAATCTTTTAAAACTCTTTTAAAATCCCTTGTAAATCTTTTAAAAACGTTTTAAAATCTCTTATAAATCTTTTAAAAGCCTTTTAAAATCCCTTGTAAATCTCTTAAAACCTTTTAAAATTCCTTGTAAATATTTTAAAATCCCTTGTAAATCTATTTCCCGCCAAAAAAAAAAAAAACGGTGAAAAGTTTTTTGAAAAAAACAATTTTGGCGGGAAATTTTTTTCGAAACTTTTTGGCGGGAAAATTTTGGCGGGATATTTTGTTTGGAATATTTTAGGCGAAAAAGTATTAGTATATCATTTTGTTAACCTAAAACAATTTTCAAATAGGAGTAAAATGGTCATTAAAAATTTAAAGAGGGTACAAATGAAAATGGATAAAACAAAAGTGTAAAGTTGAAAAGGGGCATCCTGAAAAGGGCATTAGAAAGAATTTTTCAATTAATAAACAAATTTAACAAATCATTATATTAAAACAGCAATAAAAAAAATTGACTTCTGATTATTTTTTCAAATTCGAGTTTGCAATTGTTTTTTCTAAAATTAAGGTTTTTGCTATAAAAAAACATTTATTTACCACTTAGTTGAGATTAGGCAAATTTTGTTTGTTACCATTAGGAGTTATGTTATGTAAACTACAAAAATTATAGGATAGTATATTTGATTTTGTAATTTGTTTGCTTTTTCAGGTTTTGATTTTAAAATAGTCAATATTATTACAAAATTCAGATTCAGTTGAAGGTACAATTTTTGAAAATAGTAAATGTTATTTATATTATATTTTTAATATATTGTAATATATATATATATATTAACTATTAATAAATGCTTATATAGTTTACTTTTCCAATTAAAATATTTTGATATAAAAATTTGTGTACTTTTGTAGTATTATAATATTTGGTTTGGTTTCATGTTAGTAAATTTGTGTGATCGAACAAATAAACGTTTATTAACATAAAATAATATTATGTTATGTATAAGAACTAGATTTTCACCCGCGGTATACCGTGGGGACAATTTATATTTTAAAGTTAGTATATATAAAAGTTTGTAAATTATATTTATCTATAAAATATTTTTATTTTATAGTTTAGAATTGTTATTAAGTAACGTCCTACCAAACCCGTCCCGCCAACCCGTCCCGTAAAAAAAACTCATTTATTTTATTTATCATATGTTTATGAATCATTGTCTAAATATTTTGTAATTTTGTAGTAACTAAATGCTATCAGATATCTCTGCGGTTTGATGATTATAATCGAATTGTAATAGTCATGCAGAAAAACAATATCAATAATGATAATTTTGTAGTAATTAAATGATATTAAATATTTTGAAAGTTTTATTTTAGTAACCAATCGTGTAGTTAATGTCGAGAGATTTTATGAAGATTGTTAAATGTCAAATATTTAATTCAAAGATTTTTTTTCTAATTATCAAAAACAAATATTAAAATCCAATGGCAATCATTGTATCCTAACTACAAGATTTATTTCACAAAATGGCTGCAAAAATGTATATGTAGATTATTATTTCACTCGTAACAAAAAAAAAAATTCACGTTGATGAATTATTGTAACCAAATTGAATAAAACTTCATTAATTATTTTTTGCACATTATGACTTAAAATTTTCAATTTAGAAAAAGATTGTAAACTGAAATTTTAGAGGAAAAAATTATAAATCAAATTGTTTATATTTATTTATGTTTTAATATAATGATTTGTTTGAATTCAAATTGAGTTTATTAATTATAGGTTTATTTTATCATTAATGAAAATGTGAGGGTTATAAAACTCACAAAAAAGTTGAGGGTTTTTCAGAAAAACTTTTTCTATATGTCTTTAAGAAATGTGAAGGGTTTTCTATCCATTTTTCAATTTTTTGTATTTCTATATTAAGTAAGACATAAATTTGAAATACTAATTTTATATATTCATTTCTAACATCTAAAACTATTATTTGAGCCGTACGTTTAGTGACATTGGCAGAAAGTTGACAAGTATTTACGAAGAATTCCATTAGGTTTAAAATTTTATGACATAAAATGTACCCGTCTCAAAAAGACGCGGATCTTCTTGTCACGGTTCATTAAAGTCAGATCTTAACTTCTAACTTAACTTCTAATTTTAGCCATCTATTACAATTAATAGTAGTTGTTGATGTTTTCTAGCAAAAATCAAATCCTACAACAAGATTTTCGAAGAGAAAATCTTTATCTATTAATTTCCAATTAATTTATTTTTTTATTCAATACCATTTATAATTATGTGGGTTACAAATTGGAAAAGTATTTATACTTCTCCATTATAAGAATTTACAATATTTATTATATTCTAAAAAATTACTAATCCAATCAGATACTTTTTAAAACATTTCCTAATCAAATCTAACAAATCTGCTTTATTATAAGAAATTTCTACTACTCACCTACTAAGATTCTCTAATAGTAATTCTGCAAAGTTATCTCAAATCATTTTAAATCCGTCTAAATCTCCATAGAATTTTTTTTTTTGTTAAAAAATCTCCATAGAATTTGAAGTATTCATATAAGCCTTCAAGTAAACCAAAATCACTAAGCCGATAATCTTTGTGATCACGTTTGTTTCATTTAGTGATGATTTGGACACATACTTCGATCTCTGCAGCTTCACATAATCCAGTGTTATGCTTTGTGATCACGTTTGTATTACTCCAAGAAAGGTAATGCTTTGTGATTATCTGCTTTGCGCTAAAAGTGGTCCTGAATCTCTTTGCAGAGATCTCTTTCATCTCCATTTAAGGAGATGTTCCCATTGACTTTTTGGTGTCAGCGGATTTTCAGTTCACTTGGATTTCTTTTTTTTTGAATACCAGGAGGTTCTGGACCGAATCCCGTAATTTCTCTAAGCTCGAAACCACAACATGTAATATTAATTTCGTTCCAAACGTCACTCGAACCGGCGACCTCAAAACTTCGCTTAGGGTCTTTACCAATTGAGCTAATGACACTTGGTTTTTTTATGGTTCATCAACCAGGGTTAAGAGCATGTCTCTTGAGAAATCAAGGAAACAGAGGTACGAGCCAATAGAACAGATCCTGTTCAAGTAAGGTCGTCATTTGGATTTCTAACAATATCTTTAATCAGGGGTTTCTCCATATACTGGACATAGTGGTTAAAAACACAAACAATCCCTAAAGTTACAACTCTTCAAGTTCGTCTCTATCTCTGCTTCTATCTGTGATGCATCTCAGCTCATACTCAATACGTCTACTCCGGAGATTTAACTGCTTCTAACGTTACTTTACAGAGCTTAACAATATACTAATCTTATCTTCGGTTATTGTTGGACACGTATGTGAACCGGGAAAAATGGAATGGACAAAGTCAGACAATCATTTAATTTGATTTTATGGAGAATACAAGCTATCGTGTTTTTCAGTTAACTGGTCACATAACCGTTATAGTGATCATGTTCTGCAACAAGAACCACATCGGGTCAACTGTGGTTCAGGCCTGTATACATACGGAGGTTGGTCTTAAGATATAGAGAGGCACACTCTTAACTTGAGCTAGCTTAAGAATGAACAAATTCAACATGGTTATAAGTTTTACGAGTTTACCATTCAACATGGCTTTAACATTAGATATTCAGTCTTGAGGCAGGTTAATATTGCATAAACACGTTCCTCGTGTACCCACTTGCTTTGTTCCCATTTGCAAACCTTAATGATATATTAGTAATCGAAAAATGACATTAAAATTCAAAAACGTAATACTAAAATGCAAGCTGAGAACACAAAGTGATGATCACAAGACAAAGGTTCATATGAAAGAAGACCATGGATCAATCTAATGGACCTTATTTTTATTTTTGAATAATAAAACTAAGAATGGACTTGTCAGGACATTAGATGCTTTGAGGATATGTTCAGTTCATGCAAAATATCAGTTGTGTCTGCAGGCAATGTAGCTAGCAAGAGCCACAAGAGGCGCCGCCTTGTCGGAATCAAACCCTAGAAGCTGTTCCGCTGCTTCTCTTCTCAGTTTCTCCGCAACTTCCCTGGATCTCTCCAAGCCTATCAGCCTTGGATACGTCAGCTTCCCGGCCATTACATCTTTTCCGGCTGTCTTGCCCAATTCCTTAGTAGATTCCGTTACGTCAAGAATATCATCAACCACCTGAAACAACAGCCCAATACATCTCGCATATTTTCTTAGCTTTTCGATCTCTTCCTCTGTTCCACCTCCCATTATGGCTCCTAAAACTGCCGCTGCCTCCAACAAGGCGGCCGTTTTGTGGAGGTGGATGAACTCTAGACGCTCCAATCCGACGTCGTCTGGATTCAATCCTTGGCTACATAAGTCAGTCACTTGCCCAGCCACTAGCCCTTTTGTCCCTATGGCCTTTGCCAGCTCCATTACAGCACGGATCATCCTCTCAGGGGCAACCAACCCATTTGACACGAACGTCATGTGCTCAAACGCTAAAGCAAGGAGTGCATCACCCGCCAAAACCGCCATGTCTTCTCCAAATTCCTTGTTTGACCAAAAAATAGTTCGTCACTAGTGAGCAAATACTAACATCAATAAATGATTCAAATCTCGTGAGCAATTAGCGTCCATATGATTTAACAACATACTTTATGGTTGGTGGGCTTGCCTCTACGGAGGTCGGCATCGTCCATGCACGGGAGGTCGTCATGGATTAGCGAGCTCGTGTGGATCATCTCGACTGCACAAGCGGCTGACATGGCAGTAGCCTCGTCGCCACCCACGAGCTCACAAGCAGCAATGCAGAGGAGAGGCCTCACACGTTTTCCGCCCGCTAGTAATGAGTACCGCACCGCCTCTTGTATCGTGAGTGGTTCTTGGAGAGGTACCGAAACGTTGAGAGCCGCACTTACGGATTCGGCTTTACGGATCATATACGACTTGAAGTCAAAGGCAGAGTTGCGATCATTGCTTTTTCCCTCTGGTGGAATCATGTCTCCACCTTGTGAGGATAGAGCACAAGAAAGCGACAAAACGGTGCGCTTTTGGAGATTGTTGAATGATGATAGGGAGTTGTATCTCCGTCCTCTGAATTGGATGAAGAGAGAGGATGAGCTGAGAGTAGTAGCCATGGCCGATCCACCTTCTCCGATATAATATTATATTAAGTGGAGCTCTTAATAGGTTTCGAATGCTTGGAAGCAATGAAGGTCAACGTCCTTACTGTTGTCTTAAAACTGTAATCTGCCAACAAAATTATATGAATTTTCAATTATGGGTTTGGTCGAATAAGTCACATTTTATGTACATATTCTAACAAGCGGATCCATAGAAAAATCATATAACATAAGCTGGTGTATAAAATGGTTCACCTGATATTGTCAGGATTATGTAAATATTGAACAAGTCATATGTCATGCTCAGTCCTTAGATCAAAAGCAGCTGAAAGTGGGGAGCTTTAGGTAAAACTTTTTTCCTTGAGCATCCATCTTATTAAACCAACGAAGCACCTGTTTTTGTCAGGATCAAGTGAGTTTTGAACTAACAAGTCAAACGTCATGCTCATCTTCACAATTCTGATGTCCTAAGAGCAATGCAGCCAAAACAGTTGAAAGTGGGGAACTTTGGATAAAACTTTTATCCTAGATTCTTATTAAACCAACCTAGCAATGTAACTAGCAAGAGCTCAATTGTGTCTTCCAGCAATGTAACTAGCAACAGCCACCACAGATGCCGCATTATTCAGATCAAACCCTAGAAGTTGGTCTTTTTTGAGTGTTGTTGTACAGGTTTTCTCAAGTCTCTACAGAGACATCGACGACATGAACAGACTCCACATCAACCCGTCTCATGAGCTAAACTTTGTGATTGTCTCACACAGCTTAACATCGCGTGTCATTTTTGATGAAATGGTTCAAGTGGACTGTGGAATCTAGGGAACACTGAGATCAAGTTTATGGAATTAGGACAAGGCGGTGATTACAACATGGCGATTCATCACACAGTTTGTATACTTTGTCATATTATTGTTATGTATTGTCATGAATCTTTGTTAATACAAAACCTCTTGTATTTTTTTTTTTTTTCATGAATCCTTGTTATTCAAAATGTGTTTATCAAGACTCTAATGCCAAACTTCACTTGTCTCTTTTCTATCTTTCTATTCAAAACTTCAAAACACCAAACACCAAATTTTATTTCTTAAGGACCTTACCATTGAACAAGATAATTGTTAAGAGGCCAATAGAATTGCTAAACTTTCAAATTGTCAAAATTTAAAATTAAAAAATAGGTAAGATTCTCTCAAGCACTCATACCATTGAATATGGTCTTAGGAATATAATACCCAAATGTTAGTATAATGACAAAACTAATCCAATAATTATCACAAATTTTCACATTTATTTACTGTACTTGTACTATATATATATATATATATATATATTACTGTACTTGTACTATATATATATATATATATATATATATATTACTGTACTTGTACTATATATATATATATATATATATATTATTGTACTTGTAGGATTACTAAAAAAATAGAAGGGTCATTACAGAATAAAATAAATTAACCGATGGATAAGTATAGACTAATTAATTATATTCAATTTACATTAAGTACACTAAATTAAATTTATTTTAATGCCTCGGAAACGGAGAGTAGATAGGCAACCAACCCCCATGTTCGAATTATGCATGTCTTTAATTCATATTTCCTTTATTTATTTTAATTATTTTTTTAGAAAAAACAAATTTATTAAGAAATTATATTAAAATTGATTTACAAATGTATTGTTTTGTGATTTACATTTTTGTGTAATTCTACATCAATGTTATTCAATTATTTGTTTTTCAGTTTAAAATTCATCAATAATAACTAATAAATAAGGCATAGAAATATAAAAATCAATCTTTTTGAAAAAAAAAAATTCTCTAAAAACACAATTAATAAGGAACAAAAAGAGTACTCCTCTACGGTGGTTTTGGACCTTTGATATCATCCATTTCTTTTCTTCTACTTTTTTTTTCTTTTTCTTTTTGGTAATCTTCATTTCGTTTCCTTGTGATCCCCAAGAGGTTCTGATTAAGAATATAATACAGGGGGAGATTGTTGATAGACATGCAATGTCTAGCTGTTATCAGTGGTAGAGCTAGAAAAAATTGTTTAGGGGTCATATTTTATTTTTAGTTTTAATTAAATATTTAAATATAATATTTCATTTCTAAAAAAATCTAACTTTAAAAATTTAAAATTCATTGTATTTAAAAATAAATAAAATAAAAGATAATCATTATTGTTCTTTATTCATCAAATACAGTATATATATAATTCCATTTTACATATTTTGTGATAGTTTCAGTAATTATTTCTTAAAACATAATTGCAAAAGATATAGTTGAATAAATATAATATCGTTTCCATAGGTGCAAAGAAAAGATATGACCACTGGACATGAGGTCAATTTATTAGAAAGCAATCAATTTACCACAATAATCAAATAGAGCATAAGCTTGTAAGCAAAAATTCAAAGATTTATGGGGGTCGGTCATCTGACCCCTTACTAATATTGTGCCTCCGCCATTGGCTGTTATTATGTATAAAGAAAGTTAGTGATTTTATTCGTATGTCATTTTTCTTGTCCCATAATCTTATTTATATAATTTAAATCTTTAATGGCAGGTAAGATTCTTCTCTTATTGAAAAAAAAGATTCGTTTATGATTTATCTTACATTATCATCCTACATATTTTCGAGATTAACAGGGGATTAGCTATATTTTATTTAATTAGTATTATTTATTATTTTTGGTTTTTAACTAAAAAGTAAAAACATAATGCAGAAAATAAGCTTTTGAAATACATAAATATAATAGATACTAAAGCTGAGTAATTTAAAAACCAGTTTAACAACAAATAATGTTTCTGAAATACAGAATGACTCCAATAAAAGTAGAGGAATTCTTTACCAAAGAGAGTACTTCAATTTGATAAAATAAAACATGAGTAATTCAACAAAAAGTTAGAAGCTTTAAATGCTATACTTTATTTTCAAAGTATTTAATGTCTTAAAACAAATGATGTTGCTAATTAGATATTGATTCGCGGTGTACCGTGGGTGGATATGTTCATTTAAAAGTTATAGATATTTTTATAAAAATTAATATTTATATATGAATAATATATTTTTGAAACATAATTTTAATCTATGTAAAGTTTGGGTAATTCATTGACCCATGGTACACCACGGGTTTATATTTTTGTTAGATCGCGGGTTGAAAATTTATTTCTAAATCCCATTTTCCTTCAAAATGACATCCTAGAGATTGATCCGGTACATCTCGGGTAGTTATGTTCATTGAAAATTTATAGATTTTTGGATAAAACAGTTGAAAGTGGGGAACTTTGGATAAAACTTTTATCCTAGAGTCTTATTAAACCAACCTAGCAATGTAACTTGCAAGAGCTCAATTGTGTCTTCCAGCAATGTAACTAGCAACAGCCACCAGAGGTGCCGCATTATTCGGATCAAACCCTAGAAGTTGTTTGTCTACTTCTTTGTTCAATTTCTCTGCAAATTCCTTCCATCTTTCCAAACCAATCAACCTCAATATTTACTAAAACCTTAAGTATTGTATATGTATGTAATACAACTGAAATGAAATGTAGGTTTTATCGTTTACATCTCATTATATATTACGAAAAATGTAAAATTTGAAAGTTGAGACATTTGTATATAAGACATAAATTTGAAATACTAATTCTATATATACATTTTAACATATCAATTAATTACGGCAAAAAAAACATCTTAATTAGTTAAAAACAATATAAAAAGAATTGACAAATTTTTCAAAAATTTTCACTTATGTGCGTATTGTTACGACTCGATTTCTTACTAATAAATAATAATAAAATGAAATGCGAAAAAATCTTTATTATGTTCTATGATTGTTATGTGATCTGTTGTAGCAAGTGGCAATAGCTCTTTCCAACGGGCATCATCAATGGAGGATTCTAAATGTTTTCTCTTTAATACCAAAATATTATTATTTTATTATAATTTACTGAAATAATTAAATTTTAAATCTTTTTTTAAAAAATGAATCAATTTAACGAAGACATGTGACTCATTTGGCTCTTATATAAAATTTCAAGTCTCTTATATACGAGTTTTTTCTTATTTTCTCTTCATTTTCTAATATTTTTATCTTTTCTATACATAAAAACTATCTAAAAACCCTCTATTGAGGGTGCTATTAATGATACTTAAAAAAAGTTCTAAAGCCAAAATCCTTAAATATTAAGCCAAAAAAAAAATTAAAACTCAATAAATATTTTTTTTTTTTTTTTTTTGAGAAGCAAGGTAGCACTGATTTTTTTTTTCATCAATCTCTATTGAAATTTGAAGTGTCAGAATAATGCAGGCTTAGCAAGAATCTAGCTAGTCAGTTTCATCGTTGTTGTTTTATCTTCTCTTTGTTGTGCTTTTCTTCCATCAATCTCTGTGTGAATGAACAAGAAGGTATTAAGACTCATGCTTTGGTCTTTTTTGAGTGTTGTTGTACAGATTTTATCAAGTCTCTACGAAGACATCGACGACATGAACAGACTCCACATCAACCCGTCTCATGAGCTAAACTTTGTTATTGTCTCACACAGCTTAACATCGCGTGTCATTTTTGATGAAATGGTTCAAGTGGACTGTGGAATCCAGGGAACACTGAGATCAAGTTTATGGAATTAGGACAAGGCGGTGATTACAACATGGAGATTCGTCACACAGTTTGTATACTTTGTCATATTATTGTTATGTATTGCCATGAATCTGTGTTAATACAAAACCTCTTGTATATTTTTTTTTTTTCATGAATCCCTGTTATTCAAAATGTGTTTATCAAGACTCTAATACCAAACTTCACTTGTCTCTTTTTTATCTTTCTATTCAAAACTTCAAAACACCAAACACCAAATTTTATTTCTTAAGGACCTTACCATTGAACAAGATAATTGTTAAGAGGCCAATAGAATTGCTAAACTTTCAAATTGTCAAAATTTAAAAATTAAAAAATTGGTAAGATTCCCTCAACCACTCATACCATTGAATATGGTCTTAGGAATATAACACCCAAATGTTAGTATAATGACAAAACTAATCCAATAATTATCACAAATTTTCACATTTATTTACTGTACTTGTACTATATATATATATTATTGTACTTGTACTATGTGTATATATATATATATATTACTGTACTTGTACTATATATATATATATATATATATTATTGTACTTGTACGATTCCTAGAAAAATAGACGGGACATTACAGAATAAAATAAATTAACCGATGGATCAAGTATAGTCTAATTAATTATATTCAATTTACATTGAAGTACACTAAATTAAATTTATTTTAATGCCTCAGAAACGGAAAGTAGATAGGCAACCAACCCCCATGTTCGAGTTATGCATGTCTTTAATTAATACTTCTTTTATTTATTTCTAATTGATTTTTTAGAAAAAATAAATTTATTTTGGATGCTTGACAAATTTATTTAAAATATAGAATCAAAATAAACTAGATAACACTTTTAATTTTGGATGCTTGATAAATAAAACTTTCGGCTCATTCATATTTAAAATCAGTTTTATTCTTTAATAATAAGACTCTGAACTATTGCTCAATTTCTTAAGCAATGTGGGACATTTGACACTTTTTTTCATTGATTGAGTAATATATGACTGTTTTTAAAATTTTGAGTTACATTATATATAGAAAAAATCTAATGTTTTATTAATTATATGTATTTTATATACAATCAAATAAATTAAATATAAGAACAAATAAAAGTGAAAGAAAATTTATATGTTTATATTTAATGTAGATAGGGAGATTTTAAGAAATTAGGAATTAATTGAATGTAGTTCAATAAAGATAAGATTTGTTAATATAAAAGTGATATAAATTTAAACAATTATCTTTTTAGATAGATTTTGTAGCGACTATATATGTAATAGAGGAAATAGTTAAGTCAAATATTTAATGCAAACTAACGAATTATAAGTTCTTAGAAATAAAATATTTGGTTAAGATAAAATTTGTAAGGCTTGTATGTTATTTAGTAAATAGTATAGTGATTTTTGGCCAAAAAGCCTACAAAATATATATATATATATATATATATATATAAATAATTAAAAAAATCGAATTATTCAACACTAATAAGTGCCATAACAATAAGTGTCCTTTCTAATAAAAATAAATAACAATAATTGTCGTCACCAGCTATCAAAAATAATAATAATAATAATAATAATTGTCGTCACCAAAGTAGTCAAGAAGTTACAGTTTCTCCACCATATCCATGATCTATTTAAAACAGAGTAGGATGGGGCAGTGAAGTAACACATACATCCTAAGACAAGGGCCAAGTAAAGACTTTGATCTCGTGTCTCTCTTGTAACGAGAGTGTCTGAAAAATGGAAGCATCAAAATGTTTTGGTCCAAGAACTCTCCCTATCATTCACAACGTCCCTCTCTGTCTGAAGACCAACTTCTCTCTCTTTCCTTGCCGTTTGCTTCAAAGCCAATCTCTTTCCTCCAAGAAATCCACAAAACACTACTTGTTCCGTGTTAAGGCTGAGACTAGTGGCGATCTTGAGAGTACTCGTCCATTGACGTACTTTTCTCCATCTTATTGGGGAGATCACTTCCTCTCTGTTTCCATCGATGACTCCGTAAGTACACACCTGGTCCGATGTGTTTTAGTGGATATGTCTTGTTAGAGTACATGATTTGTTTTTTTGAATTGCATATTTGTAGGAATTTGAGGCACTTGAGAAAGAAATTGAAACGGTGTTCAAGCCTAAAGTGAGAGACATGCTCATGTCTCCTCACAGCAGCGACAAGGAGAGGATTCGTCTCATCCATTTGCTTATCAGCCTCGGTATCGCTTATTACTATGAGAATGAAATCGAGGAGATTTTACACAAGGCTTACGGGAAGTTGGCCTGCTTAATTTCGGACGAGGATGATTTGGAAACAATAGCAATCATGTTTGAGGTTTTCAGACTATATGGACACAAGATGCCTTGCGGTATATTGACAATTATTTAAACCAGTTAATTAGATCAGTTTTTTTGTTTCACAAATATATATAACAAAGCATATAATGGTTTGGGGTAGATGTGTTCGAGAGATTCAAAAGCGAAGATGGGAAGTTTAAGGAAAGTTTAGTTGGGGATGTTAGAGGGCTGCTACAGCTGTACGAAGCCGCGCATCTAGGAGCACCATCTGAAGATATAATGGATGAAGCCTTAAGTTTTGCGCGGTATCACTTGGAACCGTTGGCAGGCACCGAAACAAGCTCTAATCTTTTTAAGCATGTAGAAAACGTTTTGTATAGAGCTCGATATCATAGCATAGAGATACTAGTAGCACGACAGTACATCTCTTTCTATGATCAAGAAGAAGACCAAGATGAGACGCTCCTTAGGTTTTCAAAGCTCAATTTCAATTTTTGCCAGATGCATTACGTCAAAGAGCTCAAAATTGTCACTAGGTAAGTATATTGTATATATATAACATCTTTCGTCGTCAATATTCTTTTTTATGTAACCTAATTTATGGTTCTAGATGGTGGAAGGAGCTAGGTATCGCATCTAAGCTACCGTACTCCATAAGGGAGCGAAATGTGGAGACTTATCTTGGGGGCTTGGGAGTGCTTTTCGAGCCGCGATATTCACTTGCAAGAATTTTCTTAGCTAAACTAACACTGATCATGACTGTTGTGGATGATACATGTGATGCATATGCCACTCTTCCTGAAGTTCAGAGTCTTCATGATGCTTTTCATAGGTATGTATGTAGAGGTCTTATATACAACCATTCTGCATACATGCAGGGTCGACCCTAAAAATTGTTGGGCCAAAGCTTTAAAGAAAAAAATCATGTTGTTTTTTAAGCTTAAGAAAATTTGGACTAAATTGGCTAATGAATTTTAGAAAAAAAAAAAAAAAAAACTTAGGGCCACAAAAATTGTTTCACTAGCCTCCTACATGCCAAGATCTCATGCATTTATGATGTTATCATATATCAATGTATTTAACCAGAAACAAATGTCCAGATGGGATCTGCGTGCCATGGAAGAACTACCGAGGTATATGAGAATCATCTACCAAAGTGTGTTCGAGACTGTGGAAGATATTGATCGAGAAATGATAGCTCGAGGAAAACATGGTCGGTTGCAACTAACCATAGATGAGGTAAGTTGATCGAACTCAAGTAGTAGCAAGAGTAGAAACCAATTAAAAGTCAATTAACAAAGGACAACGATCCTTGCAGATCAAGAGTCTGATGATATGGTATCTTGGGATAGCAAAATGGGCACGCTCAGATCAAGTGCCAAGCTTTGAGGATTACATGGAGATTGGGACACCCTCGTCTGCATTGGATGACTTTGCATCCTACGGCTTTATAGCAATGGACGATTGTGATCAGAAGCAATTGAAGGAATGGTTTTACTCCAAACCTAAAATCTTTCATGCCTTGAATGCTCTGTTTCGTATCAGAAATGACATTGTCACGTTCGAGGTACGTACACAAGTTTTAATTATTATCTTCTTTCCTAGGTACTATTGGAAGATCTCTAATGTAAGTAATACAATAAACAGCAAGAGATGAGCAGAGGAGAGGTGGCAAATGGTGTCAACTGTTACATGAAGCAACATGGTGTCACCAAAGAAGCAGCGGTTGAAGAACTGAGGAAGATGGAAAGAGAGAGTTATAAGATAATGATTGAGGAGTTCATGACGTCCAAAGCTATGCCACGACAGATTCTGGTGCGACCCGTCAACATTGCGCGTGTAATGGATTTGTTTTACAAAGAAGCCGATGGATTTGGGCATCCTGATCAAAAGCTCTTACAACTTATTGCGTCTTTGTTCCTCCATCC
Source organism: Arabidopsis thaliana (assembly GCF_000001735.4). Taxonomy (NCBI): domain Eukaryota; kingdom Viridiplantae; phylum Streptophyta; class Magnoliopsida; order Brassicales; family Brassicaceae; genus Arabidopsis; species Arabidopsis thaliana. Next base: position 11,302,586 of record NC_003074.8, on the reverse strand, counting down.
AATACCTCTTTGAACATTTATAAAAAGTTATATAAGGAGTTTTTATATATGTATGTGACTTTGAATAAGTGTTTTGTATATGTTTACTTTGAATTTGAATTTTCTTTAATTTATTTTACCAAACCGTTATAACTTTTAATATATTTGATATTAATAGTTGCGTCTCAAAGGTAACTTCTCATAATTTAATGGAATACAATTCGATTTAATTGAAATTGAAAATCAATATAATGGAATACTTTTCGATTATATTAATTTACAATTCAATTATATACTCTTAAACATGAATACTTAGGGGGATGTATTGGACTAAACATTTTGTATGATTTAGTGGAATTTAGATTTGGAGGGATTTTAGTAGGCTTTAAGGTAATTCTAGATGATTTAATCCAAAATCCAAAATCTTTGGTTGTTGTAAGTATAGACTTTTATGTAACTACAAAAACAAAGCTCTAGTGATTTGGTGAGATTTATCATTAAACTTTGTCACATTGGTGTTGTGTGTGATTATTTTTCTCTCGTCACCTCCAAAAACTCAAGTCTCGTTCCAGCTTGATCACATGGTTGTCATTATCCCATGACATTAATCTCACATCAATCTCAAGATTCTCCGATACACAATTAAACAACTCTTGAATATTGAGATAAATTATTAGTTCTTTTGTCAAGACTAGTAAAAAGTTTTTGATCAAAGTTTTTGCTTATCACACGAGTACTAACTATTGTAGAAGTATGTAAAAAGCTTCATGCATTAGTGGGATGAAGCATTATGGATTATTGATTCAGAGCAGCACTTATTCTTGAATACAAGTTTGTATAGGTCACGTTGTGCTCTTAATTTCCATCTAATTCATGGCTGAAGCTTTATCTACTTGACCACTATATTGGTAAAATGAATTAAAGATATGTACCCCCATGACATCGTAGTCTCTGCGAAAATTTCACCATGGTTAATATATTCTTCGAAAAATGCCCTAGAGAATTTACAAACTATTGATTTTAGACACACAAAAAAAAGAGAGAACTAATTGTTGAAAACAAAGAAGTACGTAGTCAAAGCCATGGAGAGGAGGAGAAGAAGATACAGGTAGGCTTTTTGTTTAATGCAATTTTTAATATAAACATTATTTTAAAATTTATGTGAAAACTGAAAACTCTCAAATCCCACCTATTTTTTTTTTGGCCTCTATTTTCAACTACAAATGTATCTGAAGTCTCCTAAAATCCTCTTTTAAACCTCTTCTTAAAAAAAACTGGTAATTTTTGAATAACAGTGGATTTGATATGAGTTTTATGAATCACTGATTGAATAACAAGGGATTACAAATGATTTTGAATGATTTTACACAAATTTCATTTTCAATAACATAGGATTTTAAAAGGAATTTAGAAATCATTAGTTGAATAACATGTGATTTGTAGAAAAAACAAAAGTCTTGTAAAATTCCTATTCCAATACACCCCCTTAGTTTGGATGTGTTTAAAGTTCTTAACAGCATAAGATAGATACCTGGGTGACATTAGTTATGCCGTAGAGCAACAGTAAAGAAACAGAGAACCCCCCCAAAAAGGCTACACAACATCCCCAAATAGACCCTAGATAGGAAAAACAGAGTCATAAATTTTCTTTTTAGAATTGGTGTGTTCCACGTCATTATGAAAGGGGTATTGATCGGAAGTACAAAGAGGTCATAAAGTGTTCAGTTGTGTTCATTTGTTTTGTGCACTTTGTTTAGAAACCGAGTGTGTTTAGCAAAGTAATTATTTTTTTTAATATTTTTTTGACGGCATGTAATTAAATATTTAATAATTAATTGTTTGTGGATAATAAACAATAAACATAATACAGCGTCAATATTTCTTCAGTTGAGTCTTCTTCGTCTGTTATTGACAATTTGACATTGTGGTCTTATAGAGAGAAAAGAAACAACACAAAACAAAAATCATATCAAATCCAAAAACTAAAAAAAAAAAAAATCATTTTGAAGAGAGAAAGAGATATTTTCCGGGGAAGTCTGCATTTTTCAATCTTTAAAAGAATTTATTTTTCAATCCATACGTTTCTTCATCTTCTTCACCAATCTCACTCTGAAAAATATCCTCTTGAGTATTTCAATAATAATGCACGATTACATAATTCACCACTAATGTTGCATTACCACTCCCAAAGTCAAATCCTTTCTTTTTATTATTATATTTTAAATTCTTTTCTCGCATATTAAAATCATTTGAGACTATAGATATGGGAAAATTAACTAAACTGAATATACCAAATCAAAATCGAAGAAAAAAAAATTTAATCGAACCAAACAGAAAATTAAAAAATAATTGAATGAATACTAAACTCTAGAATCGAAAGAACCGAAATCGAATCGGTATCAAACCGCAATATTGCGGATAACAATAACTAACCAAAATACAATTATAAATCCAAATATTAGTTATTTTGTATAGACTAAATAATAAAAAAGAAAATATTTGAAAATATATAAAAATAGTTGAAATGCAAAAAACAAATCGAAAATTTATGAAAATACCCAAAATAATCGAAATATCCAAAAATTCAAAGCAAAATAACTGAAATATCTGAAAATCCAAAGCAAAATAATCGAAATATCCAAAAATTTAAAGCAAAATAACCGAATAGATGCTAAATTTTAGAACGAAAACCGAAATTTCAAAATATCAGAATTGATACATCCAAGACTATTAAACTGTCTCATTTTATTTTATCTAACTAATCTTGATAAAAAAAAACACCATTTGTGTTAATTTTTTTGTGCACATGTTTAGAATTCGAGTATGTTTAGCAAAGTAATTAAATTTTTAATAATCCAATACTTAAATAATCAACTGTTTTTGGATAATAAACAATACATATAATACAGCGTCAACAATTTTCTTCCGTTGAATCTTCTTCCTCTGTTCTTGTGGTCTTATAGAGAGAAACAAAACAAACAAAAATCAAACCAAATCCAAAAAAAATCATTTTGAAGAGAGAAAGAGAGATTTGCATTTTTCAATCTTTAAAGAAATTGATTCTTCAATCCATACGTTTCTTCTTCTTCACCAATCTCACTTTCAAAAAGATCTTCTTTTGCTAAGTTCTGAATCCAAAGTCTCAAACTTTCATGTAAAGTTGAAGTCTTTTGTGATTCTTTCTTCTGGGTTTTTGAATGGGTTCAAAGTTTTGAGAATTAGGGTTTAGAGATTTAAGTTTGTTTTGGGGTTTTAAGTTTTTGGATAAGCTTGTTTAGTGATTTGTGTGGAGATGGGAGAGTTTGAGGTAGATGGAGAAGAGAAACTGATTGTTGCTGCTAAGTATCTTGTTAAGGAACTTAGATCTGGTAAGAGTCTTACTAAAAATGCTAAGAATGTTTTAGGCAATCTCTTATTAGAGCTTTCTCGTGTGGTGATAGCTGAGGATACTCAGGATAGAGATGAGGAAGATGAAATAGGTGAGATTGAGGAAAGGCTTAATGTTGTTAGTGAGAAGATTATGACTAGAGAAGTCGATGAATCAATGATTTGGGATTTAGGTTCAGATGAAGGTAATCTGTATTTGGATGCTGTGAATGAGTTGAGAAGTTTGATTGATCGGTTAGACGGAAGTGAGGAGCTTTCTTTAAGAAAAGCTCATGATGTTCTTCAAATAGCTATGGCACGGCTTGAGGATGAGTTTAAGCATCTTCTTGTGGAGAATAGATTGCCTTTTGAGCTTGAACATTCGTCGTTTCGGTCTATTGAAGCGGATCATGGTGTGGAGGAAGAGTCCATGGCTTCTTTTGGTGCTGCTTCTACTGAGGATTTGATTCTTGGAAGTAATAATGATAGTAGGAGAAACTCAGGGGACGTTGTGGTTGATTTGGTGAATCCTGATGTTATATTAGATCTCAAGAACATTGCGAATACTATGATTGCTTCAGGGTATGACCGTGAGTGTATTCAGGTGTGTACAATGGTTAGAAAAGATGCTTTGGATGAGTTTTTGTATAACCATGAGGTTGAGAAGTTGAGTATTGAAGATGTTTTGAGGATGGATTGGGCGACGTTGAATACGAATATCAAGAAATGGGTTCGGGTTATGAGAGATATCGTCCAGGTATATCTCTTGAGTGAGAAGTCTCTGGATAATCAGATCTTTGGAGACTTGAATGAGATCGGTCTAACATGTTTCGTCGATACTGTGAAGGCTCCGATGATGCAGTTGCTTAATTTTGGTGAAGCTGTGTCTCTTGGTCCACGACAACCTGAGAAATTGCTTAGGATTCTTGAAATGTATGAGCTAGCATCTGAGCTTTTACCAGAGATCGATGCTTTGTTCTTGGATCATCCCGGTTCGTCCGTAAGAACCGAATACAGGGAAGTGATGAGGAGACTTGGGGATTGTGCAAGAACAACGTTTCTTGAATTCAAAAGTGCGATTGCAGCGGATGTCTCATCGCATCCTTTCCCTGGAGGCGCGGTTCACCCGCTTACAAACTACGTGATGAATTACCTCATGGCTCTAACAGATTTCAAACACACGCTCGACTCTCTTCTAATGGAACATGATGATGCAGAAGATCTCACAATACCACCATCGCCGGATATTATCAATCCCGTGATGGTCGAAGAAGAGTCTACCTACGAAAACTCCTCTTCACCGGAGAAATTTCTGGCAATGACCCGACATTTCTACTCCATAACCTCTGTCCTCGAAGCCAACCTTCAAGAGAAATCAAAACTATACAAAGATGTCTCTCTACAACACATTTTTCTCCTCAACAACATACACTACATGACCCGGAAAGTGCTAAAGTCCGAGCTGAGACACATCTTCGGCGACAAATGGAACCGAAAACATACATGGAAGTTTCAGCAGCAAGCAACAGAGTACGAACGCGCAACCTGGCTCCCTGTCCTATCGTTCCTCAAGGACGATGGTTCAGGTTCTGGTCCCGGTTCTGGCTCAGGTTCTGGTTCAAAGAATCTACGCCCGAGGGAGCGGTTCCAAGGATTCAACACTGCGTTCGAGGAAGTGTACAAAGCGCAAACCGGATGGCTAATTTCGGACGAGGGGCTAAGAGAAGATGTAAGGACAAAGGCGTCCATGTGGGTGATTCAAGCGTATTGGACATTTTACAGTAGACACAAGAACAGTGTCAGTGAAAGGTATATAAAGTACACTACTGATGATATTGAGAGACTCTTGTTGGATCTCTTTGCTGGTTCTTCTAAATCCTTGAACAATTCTTATAGAAGATGATGATAAATTGTGTTATGATGATAATTTTTTACTGTTACAAGTATAGAAATATATGTAATTTGTTTTGTTTGTATTGAATTTATTTGACCTTGTGTAATCTTTATATTCATCATTTCATGAATATCTATAGTGAAATAAAAGTTTGAGAAGTCTTTGTTGATTTGGTTGGTCTAAAGAATTATCAATTATGGTTGGAAAAGAATTGTAATCAAAATGAAATGAATGAATTTAGGAGTAAGAGACAAGTCAAAAGAAATAGACTTTGACCAAATCACAAGTTTGCAAAGGTCTTTTGTCAACTCCACGACGTTTCATGGAGTCACACCATAACACAACTTGATAATAATTTAACCAATTTGGAATTTTTAGTTGACAAATAGTATTTGTGAAAACTCAACTTGGGATTTTCTTTCTTACTTAAATTAATGGTCAATAATATTTTTATTCATCTGCAAACTGTAATACCATTTTTAAATTAAAATTATGAATTTAATCGCATATGGAATATATGATCTTGACTTGACCAATTGATGTATAAAGATAATGGGAATTGGCAAATATAACCAACAAAAATACTTTAATTGGTAAACTAACACTTCAAACAATAGAAAGAGATATTATGTATAATATATGTAATATTGACAATACTATCCTCTGTTTGTATATCACGCTCTCGTTCTTCTTTTTTCTTCAAAAGACATCCTATTGAATAAATTTTCTTGTCTTTTATCAAGTGTGCTCCTTTCATCTCTCTCTCCCTTTTCTTACTGTGTTTGTACATCTCGCTCTCGTTCTTCTTTCTTCTTCAAAAGACATCCTAGTGAATAAATCTTCTTCTCTTTTATGAAGTGTGCTCCTTTCATCTCTCTCTCCCTTTTCTTACGAATCTTTAGATACAGTGGCGGATCTAGAAAAACATTTAGTTTAGGGCACTATTAATCTACTTATTATATATTATTGTTCTATCAAAATTATTACATATACTGTTCGTTACTAAACTATAAATTTGTGATAAAATATGTAGTTCAACAAATCTGTAATTTGTTTCTCACAATATATATAGGTACCCAAGGAAAAACTATGAAATTGTGTACATATAATTTTGTTATTCATTTTCACATAAAAGTAAATGAATATATATATCAAACATTTTAGAAATATATCAGCAGACATACTATTTAATCAATTAATAAAGAAATTTTCAAAGAAAGTTAAAAGTGAATGTTCATAAATCAAAAGAAGAAATACAAGTAATTAAATTGATAATAGTGGGGGAAGAAAAAAGAAAAGTCAAAAGAAGAAAAAAGTTACTTCAACTAGTTTTGAACTTGTGTAAGGAAGGACAAATATTGAAAACATTTAACCATTTGTGCTGAATCATTTAAACTACTTAAATTTACAAGCTAATATTTATAATTTAGTGTAGGGCACGTGCCCCACCTCCCATACACATAGATCCGCCCCTGTTTAGATACATCACCATCAACTGAACAAAAGTCAAAATTATATATGGATCAATCTTAAATGTCGATAGGATCACTCAAATCTGATTTACTCTATTTTATAACAACACCATTAGCGCAATAATACTCTGACTATATTTATTCTTCGTCAGCCAGAGAATACTAGAAAAATCCGGGGAAATCCTTTCGCCAATTATGTCAAATTAATCTTCACTTTCCCATCGAAGTTCATATGAGAATTTTAATTTGTAAATCCATGGAAAATAAAATTGAGAATTATGAACAGCAAATTGACGATCATGTTATGGATTTCTTAGATCTAGAAGCGATAAAGGGTTTACGATGTTGGAAATTCTAAAGGGAAATAGCCAATAAATCGATTTTGATTTTGGAAGATTTTTGAGAGATACTATTCTATTTTGTGAATATACTATTTACGTATACATTGTACTATATACGTTTTAAAATGAATTGTTTGTTTTGATTAAGGATGTTAAGTGATTTAATCATTGTTTTAGATTAAAACTCTTGGATTCCCTATATATTATCTTAGGGTTTAGTATCCTTCCATCAAAAAATATTTAATTGATTATTATCTTAGGGTTTAGTATCTTTCCAGGAATTGGTTATTTAGCTAATTCACCCTAAAGATAATCTACAAAAAAACAAAAAAAATATATTCACAAGACGTTATTGTTTAGGAAAAAGTACTCAAAGATATTTAGAATTTGTAAGTGATTATTATAGAATCCAAATATAATTGGGAAAAATCCAAAAAAAACTTTCATCTAATTTTTATTTATCCGTTTAATATCATAGAAAATCAATTGTATATAAATAGTAAATATCATACGGTTATATTTAAAACTATAGAAAAGCAATTGTATATAAATCGTAAATACCATACGATTAAGTTTTAACTGCAGTTAAGGATTCTGTTACCACTGTTAATGGCCGTTAACTTGGATATCTGATTTTAGCAAAAAAAAAATTAAAAACAAATGTTTTTAATAGACATAAAAATTAACTTATATATTTTTCGAGCAAATTTAATAATAGAGATATCAAACGGGCAAATTAAAATTAGATCGAGATTTTTTCGGGTTTTTTCCCAAATATAATTATAGGAATGTATAACTAGGAATTGGTTAACCATTATGTATTAATGATAAGAAATACAACAAAACGAGCAGTGCCTTGCAAAACAAGTAGCTAATGTCTTAAATATTTAACTAATAGCCTTAGGCAATGAAGTTCCAAATCAGTAAGAGACCAACATTTCTTTCTATTGTTACAAACACAAATTGACATTTTGTTGCCAGATAAGAAGGTTCTGTAATCTAATACACTGTCACGATCTAGTTGTCAATGGCTCATCAGGATCGTCATCATCGTCTTCATCGTCTCCATATTCCATCAGCTTTATTAACGTATCTGCAAGATTAGGGAGGCACTGATCATTATAAGTCTGGTGCTAGGTTATGCCAAGTTAACGTTATTTGTTGTTGGTGAGTTTTCCAAGGATTGATTATGATTCTAACAAACCTGGAACTGGATTTGGTTTCTTTACACTGATGTGGTTGTCCTGTAATCTTGAACGTTGAGTTGTCAGTGTAAATCGCGGTGGTGGAGGAAGCATGCTTTTTGATGATAGAGGAGACATGGTCTTAGAACGTGGTGGTGGAGGAAGCATGCTTTTTGATGATGGAGGAGACATGGTCTTAGAAGGCGGTGGTGCGATGGTCTTTGGTGGAGGAGGAGGCATTACAGATCTTGGTGAAGGCGGCGACCGCACTCTATTTGCTGATGGAGTAACATCACCTGTCATTGCTAACTCCGATTGCTGCAACATATGATAGAATTAAAACATTCATCGGCATATACACTACAACAGTTAGACGTTTTGGCGGATAAAAGTGACTGCATATATATAAACTATGAACAGATGGTATTCCTAAAAGCCTAGAGAGTAATGTGAACACTTTCAAATCCAAGAAAAATGTACCCGAATGCTAAATCATGGAGACGAGTTTGGTAAATGTAAACATTTACAAGAACATTCATGCCCAAAATTAATTCAAACAAACATTTTCATTCAAACAGTCACAAGCTCACTAATATCCTACAAGATCAGAAGATACATAGCTGCTCGGTACTAACGACAGCCTAAGATATGTTTATACTGGTCAATCAAATGTTAATTATTCTCTCTAACTACATGCATTAAGAGACATGTGACTGCTATATCAAGCACAGAATTCCATCTACGGAAAAGAATGAGGCTATTACACAATGGATAAGGGTAATAGTAGATGTCAGTAATGCCAACTTAAATGCAAGGTACTAAAGTGCAGATACACTAGATTATGCAATGCACACAAGGGACACGACAAGTCGTTAAAAGTCTGAATAAAATTTGATTCTGATCGCCAAGTTGAAGCGAAAATGACTCCAAACCACATGGTGCCTCCAATATCAAAAATACCCTGTGAAAAATGCAAACCAATGGCCCACGGGTCCAGAATCAGCTAGTTAGCTTCTTAGAAGTTCAGAAAAATACCTGGAATAGTAAGGGGAAAAAATCAGCACAAGATAAAATACATGACACGGAAACTGAAAGAAAGTATTAGAAACCATGAATTTTCATGATCCTCATTACAATCTCATGATATATTTTGAATCCCCAGTAAAAATATTTCATAAACAGGTTTAATACTGTTAGACGCAGATGTGCACATATGACATGCTTAAGAAGATGCATGCTAAGCCTAGTGAGGGTAGCAAAAAACTTTACCTTTTCTCATTCTACCCAAAGTATTTAATCATTTGTCTATGAAAAACACTTACCTGACAATACTGGCAAAATTTTATTTCAAACAACCCTAAGCACAAGTTTTCTCATTGTTACTTACTTATGGAAGACCCCAGTTATTTACAAACAACCCTAAGCACAAATTTTTATCATGGTTACTTAGTTAAGGAAGACCCCAGGGTTCAATCCATGTATTTCTTCGTCAAAATCACCGCGGATACAGAATGTTTTTTACCTGTTTGTCTTTTTCTGGAACCTTACAATCAGCTGGAAGTTCCTGAAACTTTCGCTTCCGGGGTGGACGCCTTTCCATTTCATTACTTGCATTATCACTTGGGATCGATAAGGACGTAGCTGTCAACATAGTAGGGGGCACAGTAGAGATAACAGGAGAAATTGATTGCTTAAGGACTTGAGCAACTTGTTGCAATGGTGTGGCTTGAGGGTATATTCCAGCATACCCACTATAGCTAGTTCCTCCAGCCACGGGCTGCGAGGGGCCACCATTTGATATTCCTAGAGATTGCATTACTGGAAACTGAGGATAAAGACTTGTTGCTGGAGTAACTGGAAACGAACTAACAGCGTATGGTGGTGCTGTGATGGGTATCGATGTCATCAAACCATACGTTGAAATCAAATTTTGGTTCTCCTGGTCAGAACCCGGAGCTCCAGAAATCAGTTGCTGTGGTGGTGGTACTGCACCATACACCTTGCTTGAGGAAACCCTGAAACATTTTGTAGCAAAACCAAATACAATTACAGATCAGCAAATGAAATGACAAAGATGTAGGAACATGCTTCTGAATATAATATAGAAGACATAGAAGGAAAAATTAACCTTGAAGCCCCAAATTCTACACTGATTGTATCCATAAGATTCTCAGCTAAACGTTTTGCATCGTCGATGCTCTTTGGGTTGCTGCCGGATAATAATAGATGCAGCGGTAGCTGTGCTTCTACCATAATGCGTTAAAGGGATTTACATTAACAATATCATTCAGATACATCCACCTTGAGGTAAATAACACCTTCATAAGTAGGCAAATAAAAACACAAACGAAGGAAATATTACCATCTCCATGTTGATTCTCAAGGCTTCCTGAACCACGCCCTCTTAATACAACAGTTGCTCCTGTTTCATTCATAATGTGATTTATATACTGATCCTGCATGTACGAAAGCCAACCACCACCAACACAAAAAAAGTTCTCTCCCGATTGCACGGAGATGTCAGAGAGAGCTTCAACATTAGAATCTCTCGAATTCATGGATTGAGACAAATAAAAAAAAGTGCAACTATTAATCAAAGATGAAAACCTAACACCAAATGGCTAACCCTTCTCTTGATTGATATTAGACTGTAGATTCAATTCTTTTGGTGTAAATTAGAAAGAAGCAAGGGGGGAGATATTGAAGGAAGACTCACATTAGGCCCACGAATACGAGCAGCAACATTAGATGATGGGTCAGCTTCGAAACCCAAATATACGCATGTGCTCAGCATCTGGAAATATGGTTTAATTTCTTACTGTTCCAATTTCATAACTACAAAAAAGAAGTGTCACGCAGTATATACCTTGACCGTCTGTAAACCAACTGATCCGATCTGTGAAATTGATTTCTGTTTCATCATCTCCTCAATCATAGCTGCTGCACGATCAACTGCTAAGATACGTTCTGTAGTCTCTTTTAACTGCAACTGCAATAACATACGTAAAAACCAGGCCAACATCTCAAAGCTAGGCGGTCAAATAAAGCTTCTCAAATATGAATATGGGAATTTCTTTAAGCCACAAACGTTTTACTTTCTGCCATATTATAGAGTCTATCCTTTAGGCCAAAAAGGATAACAAACCTGGGCAGCGGCAGATATGTGAAGATATAATGGCTTTTCACCATCAGGAGGTGCATTTGGAGGACGATACTTGCCCCTACAAAAGAAGTTAAACAATTGAATCTAGAAAGATTATTGTAAGACTTTCTTCTCCATGAGTTGGATGTTGTACAAACCTAGTAATCACCACAGCACCGGTAGACCTCTGAATCTGCACGACGAATAGAAGTTAAACTAGAGATAGGAAAAGTGTAACTAATACGCATAGCAAAGTTACACATACATCTTCTTGAGTTGAGCGTTTGGTAAGCCTGTGCCTAAGAGAAGCCTCAGCATCGTTGATAACAATTTCTCGCGCTATGATCACCTCATCCTGGATTTTAGGCTAGATACCACATGCAAGAAAAATTACAACGAATCACCATGTTTGAATTACAGGATAAAAGGAGACAAAAGACGTATCCACGAAAAACAGCTCGTTCAGTATAAAGGCAATAATGTTAAAGTCACAAACACAGTATATTTCGGGTGCTTGTGGAGTCTCATACATGACCAGAGGGAACTGGACCAATACATGGTAAAACTACTAATCATGGGACAACATGATTCAAGTGATGCAACAATTTTAAGAAGGTATTACAATTCACTAAGAACATACATCAAGACACCAAACTAGATGAAAACATGACATATCATCTATACCATAGTACATAATGCAATAGCTAAGTGAGAAAAAGGTTAGACCCGAAAATAAGTATAACAAACACCGCAAGAGCGTAAGAGTCATTTACTTGATTAACTTTTGGAACTGCTAGAGGCACCGAAAGCGTTTGGAGCAATGGTGACATAGAAGGAACATTCATAGTGTTGCCTAAAGGAAGTAACTGAGGAAACGCAACTCCAGCCGCAACAAGTTGCTCCGCTGGCTTATCCCACTTTCTCTTTCTCCTGCCACCCAAATTATAAAATTCTCTATCAGTTAACAACTACAGATGCAAACAGGTTAGGAATTAGAGATGAACATAGCCTAAACATAAGGGACAGAGCCAAAACCAAACAAAGCCACAATCTTTATTCATAATTCATAGAATTTTCTCAGTTAAAAACTAAAGAAGCAAAATTGATTAAGAGACTAGAAAGATGAGCATAGAGCCTTAACATGAGGTTTCAGAGCCAAAAGCAAACAAGCCACAATCTTTATTCACAATTCATAAGATTCTCTATCAGTTCAAAATTGATTAAGAGACTAGAGATTACCATACCATAGCCTAAACATGAGGATTCAGAGACAAAAATCAAAAAAGCCAAAAGCTTTATTCACAAAAGAGATTCCAAAACCAAAATCGAAGTAGTTGAAGTAACAATCCAAAGAAGGGCACGAATCGAATGGTTAAAACTCAATGTCAATTTCACGAAAAAATGTATCAGATTGAAGCTGATAATTGGCTTGGTTAAACAATGAAAGTTGATACCTTTGTCTCGTTCGAGAAGCATCGTTCGTTGTAGACGAGTCGCTGAGAGGAACCCTAGCCTCATCGTTGTCCTCTGTCATCTTACAGACGTGCTCTGAAACGAAAGATTGTTACTTTAGGATTCAAAGACTACGAAGAGAAGAATTCAGAATTCTTGGAAGAGATTAAAGGATTCAAAATCGGACGGTCTAAAAACTTTTCTTTTTTGCCCTTACGAAAATTGAGAAACTTTGGGTCTCATTAGAAATTTTGGGCTCTCTAAACTAAAATTGGGTTAATTTGATAGATAGGAAAGAGTTGGGATTTATTTATAAATAAAAATAATTTTGGAGTTTTATTGAGAAAGTGAAAAATGAGAGGTGCATGTAAAAAAATGTTGAGCATATGGATTATTATTTTAGGAGATAATTAGCTTAAAAATATTTTTAATGTTTTTGGTAATTGGATTTATTTTTAATTATTAAAATAATTTCAGATAATACTTTCTTAATCACTTATCCGGTAGAATGGTCGATAGTAGTTTCCGTGATATCGATCATATTATAAATTTTGTCCGTAAAAAACTATTAAAACTTTCTAGTGGTTCAGTAGTAAATTACTAAAACTAACTCATAACACTTCTAACAAGTTGAACATTTTGTGCACTCGTCAATTAATTTAAGATTTTAGTTAATATGAAATAATACAAGTTTAAAACTATAAGCATGCAAACACATATATAACTATTTGTGCAGCTTTAATAGTGTTTCCTTCCAACACACGAGGCTGAAGTATACTGACACTAGTAGCACCATTGTAGCATATCAACTCCATCATAGTAAAACAACCAGTTGTCATTTGCCCATATATCAGCAATGTGAATCTCATGGAAATGAGCTCATTCAGCTGCAACCTCATTTTTGTTTTCAGCAACTCCTCCTTGAACTCCTTCAACTACAACTTCGTTTTGGTCCTGCCGTCAATATTTATTTTTTTTAATTTTAAAAAGGCTTTTCTTGTTTTTGGACTTAAAATAGAACAAAAATTCGAAATCTAAGATAAAGTTGAAAAATCAAAGAACTAAATGATTTCATTGAAACATAAGTTACGAACAAAGTTATACTTTTGTGATTTGAGTTCTAAAACAGTTGCTAATAATCCTATCTAATTGGTAAATCTACTGTTTATCTATTTCTTGAGAACTTTCCTAAATATGACGTTTTAATCATCTGAATTTACAATCAATTTAATCTATTTTTTTTGTTTTTAATTTACTCATTTGGTTTTGCTTAATTATGAGATAAATAATTTTATGTTTGAATAAAAAACTTTGTAGAAATCGATCCTTAAGTGTTATATTAAGAGAGATTTGAGAGAGTGGTCTTAGATTTAATTTGACATATATCACTGAACCACCAAGAACAGAAATCTGATATGTTTGCTTGATCTCTTATGATTTGGGTATCAGTAAGCGCATATGAAATTTTTTTTTCAACAATAAGGTTAGGTTCTTACTACAAAGTTATGAAGAACAAATGTTTTGAAGATGTATACTCGTTTAAGAAATCGTAGAAGTAAATCATAAAGACGTAATATATTTTCGACCAAAAAAAACAAAGGACAAAATGTATTGAATATTGATATAGAATGGATAAAGAAAAATCAAACACAGTGAACACCGCAATCAAAATTCAGTACACACAATATACAATTATATCATATTCAAATTACAATATCATAATACATAATCAAATCGAATATGAATCCAATCATTATAACTATAAAATACCAAAATCGAATCTAAATTCCACGGAATTTTATTTATGCATCACATATCATAGTCTAAATAATAATAAATATCATAAATAACGTTACATACAATGAACATCGAAAGTGAACATGAATCTTACCAAGATTGTAGAAAACATTATTTTGGAATAAAATTTAAAACAGTGTAATCAAAATCAAATATGAATTATATAAGAATTGTAGAAAACGAAATTATGGAGATTCATACTGGTTTCAAAAAATCGTAGCTTCAAGTCTCAATGTAATATAGTTGGTTGAAATTAGGCTCGTTATTTATTCCTACCAATATTTTCTATAATCATGATAATATCTTTTAAATTAACCTTAAATATTTCTATATCATATCTAATTTATGTTTATCATTTATAAGAACGTAACATATATTATTTTTATTTTCTGAAACATACTCTCTTTTAAAGACAACACAATTTTGTCTTTAATTAAATTTAAGAGTTTACATCATGACTAGACAATTCAAAAACTGTAATTAAATCTACATATACATTTTTGCAGCCATTTTGTAAAATAAATCGTATAGTTGGAACTTATTTACAATGGCATGCCATTGGCATTAAATTCTTAATTATTTGATTTGATTTTTAATTCTTGATTTAAAATATCAATCACGTTATCATTCAAATTTAATCCAAACAAAAAACTTCAAATCAAATTTCTTAAAATTAGCTACACATAATCATTCACAATATTATTAATATTATACTTTATTAAAAGGTAAATATTGTAGTTATTTAATTAAACGTTTATAATATTTATAGGAAAAAATGTTTAGAATATTTATAAAATGAGAAATCTATAAAAATTAAATAACCATTTGAAAGACACCTTTTAAATTGATTTGAATTATAAATCTTTTAATAAAAATATTATTTAAACGAAAAATAAAAAATAATATTTAATTTCACCGAACGGGATTAGATGGCAGGACGGGTTTAGAATATTATAATATATGAACTTTATAACAATTAAATAAGCATTTAAATAAAAAATTTAAATTGATATGAATTATATATTTTTAAAATTAAAGTATTATTAAAACAAAAATAATAAAATAATGTTTAATTTTACTGAACGGGGTTAGATGGTAGGACGGGTTTGGATCGATAGTAATATGAGACAGTATACCACTGGTAAAATCCATTAAATATATTTAATTTCACTGAGGTAAGACGGATTTGGGTTTATAGTAATACGAGACGGTATACAATGGGTGAAATCCTATAACTAACAATTAAAATACAGTTATATAATTTAAAATATATAACAAAACAAACAATTTTAACAAAAACATATATAATTTAAAAATCGACTTATGGTGTATCCCATGATAAAATCAAGGGATTGTACAATATATCAAAATTAAAATTATATATTTATAAAATATAAAACAATATGTTACATATAAATAATTTATAAAAAAATTATATTTTCAATTTTTTTTAATAAAACAAGTAGTCCCGCGGTGTACCGCCGGTTAAAATCTAATTATAATTATTATTCAAGCAATCTTTTTTTGTTTTTTTTATGTCAAAAGAAAGAAGTAAAATAGTTTCGTTGATTGAAATATTCTTTAAATTGCATTTCGTTTTTCGAAACGTGTTGGCCTATAGTTGGGTTTAGAGCCCAAAATATAGTTGGGACTTGGGCATTACTCGACCGATCATAGTGCTCCTCTACCTCTCTTAATTGTCTCTTCTTGGTAATTTTACTCCAAATCTTTTTCTTTCTCCAAATTTTGTTACTCTGATATCTGTTTTCAGATGTTAAAATTTTTTTGCATGTTCATACAAAAGATAATTTCGTTTTTCATAGTTACTGCATGCATTCTCAAATGCTGAATTTTCTTGCAGATCGTAACAAGAGACTTTCTACTTCAGTTTCCCAGAAAACTTATGACTGAAAGAAACTGAAATTTCCCCAAATTTTATAATCATGCTCTTCATAGGTAAATGCCACTGCCTTTTTCTGGATATTGTTATTAGCTATTGTTTGCTTGTTTCTTTAATTTCTCTCAATTTTTTAAAAATTTCTGGAAATGTGTCATTTTTAGACTCTGATATATTTCAGATGTTCATAAGAACTTTATATTTTGTCTTCACAGTATTTGCATGCATTCACTATTTGAGTAACAAAGCATTTTTTTGTATAATGTTTGTTTTTGTTCTGTTTGGAACCATCGAAAGCTACATATATGTATATAAGTAAATCTTCTTTAGCTTGTTTAAAGTTTGGTGACATAAATATATATATATATATATATATATATATATATATATATTTACTTGTAGACTTTCAATTATGTGACAAAATATAGTGTAGAAGATACTGTATCGTTGGAATGATAACAATAAGGATTATGAAATGTTCTTTAGAAGATATTTTCTTTATCTTCCAACTATGTCCGCCAAAATTCTGAAATTGTTGGCCATTTATTGTGTAATGCAGGGTATTCGAAGGCGGAAAATAATCCGAAAATGCAAGGGATATACAATTATACTTGTAAGTCTAACTCTGGACTGACCAAATCAAACACTCTGAACCAAAACATGGTTTTATCAACACGGAAGAAGCGTAAGAGTTCAACCTTTTTACAATCACCATGGCACAAAGTATATCTACAAGGTTCAGAGTTATGTCACAACATCAGGTCATTTCGTCAGACCAATTTAATACCACATTCAAGATGATGATTATGTTATATTGTTTTCGCCATATTTGACGTTTAAACATTTGCTCTCTATAGAATTGCTGAACAAGAATGGAACCTTGCGACAAATACACTAAGTGAGAAGGTTTCAATACTCTTATATTTATCATTAAGTAATTTTCCATGTCGATCTTCACATGGATATTTGATTTTGTTGTTGTTACCGCCTTATGATAACTAAGGTCGATACAAATGAGGCGATATCTCCATCAAAGAGAAGGCTTCTTTCATCTACACATCTTATGCAACAGCTTCTCCAACCAGCACCAACGTTTGTTTTCTTGGGCGACAACGCAGCTCTTAACTACGAAATCGTGCTTTACTATGTGTCGAGAATCAACCTCGCTAATTCATGTTCTCTAAAATGTCGCTCGGATTTGGATAAGAGCATAAAGTGAGTTCCATTATGGTTTTAGTTTGATTTCACTTTCTTAAGCTTTTCTCACTTACCTAAAAAGAGTTTTCGTGCAGTCGTCAAACTTCGAAGACAGCTAGTAATCAAGATCAGCAACATTCTTTACTTGTCAATGCTTTCAATGAGAAAATACAGAAGCTTGAAAGCAACTTCCAAAGGTATGGATGGATCAGTCATAAATTGTTTTTGAGAGATAATGTTTCTTAAGAATACATTTCTCTTTCAAATTGTCTATGCAGTTTAGAGAGGACTACATCAATATTAGACATCATCTTTGAAATCCAAGACCTCGAAAGATTCTCTATGATAAACCATCTCGGCAAGTTTCATAACCGCGCAAAGACCTTTAAAAGACTTATTCCGCATAAATACGCTGTTGCGATACAAATGCCAATGAACCTACCAGAGCCACTACATTGTCTTCCTCTGTGATCATATCAGATTATTTGGGTAAGAAAAGATAGTTTTGATGTGTATATCCATCGGAGAATCTTAAGGGAATCAGAAAAATAAGCTTTAGGATATAGTTTTCACTGTATCTCTGTCACATATCTCCACTATATATTATATGTAAATAACAATAATCTTATGTAACATACTAGATTTTAAATTGTGGTACATCGCGGGACTATAATTTTTTTTTTTTAATGAAATTTTAATTTGTTTAGTAGATTGAAAATATACATGATTTAATTTGTTGTATTTTATAAATGTACAACGTTTATATCTATATATTATTTAGTGTATAATTGCTATATTTGAATTTAACCGTTTAATAATATAGGAACAATAACATACAGTTCATTAAGTTAAAATTTATAAATGTATAAATTTTATGGTTACAAAATATTTGTTTTTTTTATGTGTGAATATCTCGAATCTCAAACCCAAATGCGCTACATCTCCCAGAAAGAAGACCCACAGCAGGTTAAATTTATTTTTTTGAAGAAGAGATTTCTTCCGATGTGCCTCGAAGCTAACACATGTACCTAGAAGATTTACCACTGGGCAACAGCTCGTCTCGGTATAAAAATATTTGTTTTTTATATAACCAAACAATTGAAAAAAGGTAACTAATTAATTTCCGTTGAAATAATTATACTTCATAAAATAAAAAAGAAACTTTACTTTTCCTAATAGTAAAATTGTAACACTGTAAAACCATCAAAATCCTATTAGAAAAAAAAGAATTACCTTACTCGCATCCTCTATAAATACTCTGCTTTGGCCTTTGGGTAACAAATCAACAAATCAACTCTGAAAACAATTTACGAAGAAGAAAGAAACCCTAAAAATATGTTAATGGAAGAAGAGACCTGCTTGGACTGCAAGAGACCAACCATAATGGTGGTTGATCACAGTAGCGGTGACACCATCTGTTCGGAGTGTGGCCTTGTCCTCGAAGCTCACATCATCGAATACTCTCAGGAATGGAGAACTTTCGCATCCGACGACAATCACAGTGACAGAGACCCAAACCGTGTTGGTGCTGCGACAAACCCTTTTCTCAAATCAGGCGATCTTGTCACCATCATCGAGAAACCTAAAGAAACCGCTTCCTCTGTTCTGTCCAAAGATGACATCTCCACTTTGTTCCGTGCACATAATCAAGTCAAGAACCATGAAGAAGACCTAATCAAGCAAGCCTTCGAAGAAATACAGAGAATGACCGATGCACTAGACCTAGATATCGTAATCAACTCTAGGGCTTGTGAGATTGTCTCCAAATATGATGGTCACGCTAACACCAAATTACGTAGAGGGAAGAAGCTAAACGCTATATGTGCAGCCTCTGTTTCAACGGCTTGTCGTGAACTGCAACTCTCGAGGACATTGAAAGAGATCGCTGAGGTTGCCAATGGTGTGGACAAGAAGGATATCCGGAAAGAGAGTCTGGTGATAAAGCGTGTTCTTGAGTCACATCAAACCTCCGTGTCTGCTTCTCAAGCGATTATCAACACCGGAGAACTCGTTCGCCGGTTCTGTTCCAAACTTGATATAAGTCAAAGAGAGATAATGGCGATTCCAGAAGCGGTTGAGAAAGCAGAGAATTTCGATATCCGGAGAAACCCTAAGTCAGTTCTTGCAGCAATTATCTTCATGATCTCTCATATATCTCAGACCAACAGGAAACCTATTAGAGGTAACTGAATTATTCTTCTTTCTTTGCTTCCGCTACAAAGTTAGGGCTTACTGTCTCTTTAGTTGTTAAATCTAAGTAATTGTGCTGAGGACTGTTGTGTTTTGCAGAAATTGGCATCGTTGCGGAAGTTGTGGAGAATACGATCAAGAACTCGGTTAAAGATATGTACCCGTACGCCTTGAAGATTATACCTAACTGGTATGCTTGTGAATCAGACATCATCAAAAGGTTAGATGGTGTCATCACGTCCTGGGATTCTGCAAAATTTTCAGTATAAGGAAGTCACTACCTGTGAAAAGAAGAAGCTTTGGGATTGTTGTAGTCTCGTTTCTGATGCATTACATACATATATGTAAAGTCGTTGGCTTTATGGAAGTATATTTTAGACATCTTATGTAAAATCTTCTTTATGATATACTGCATTTTATGGTATGGGCCGAATAGACATCAAATAAATTCAGAGTAAACAATGTGGGAAAACAAAATCTCTACTGTATCAATGTTCACTGTGAGGAATGTTTTGGTAGCCACTGTTCATTCTCCTCTAAAGTTGTTCGAAGGACAAGGTGGAGATAAAGGTTTCGGTTCTTCCAAACTTTATCTTCGCTTAGCTCTTACAATAAAAAGCTAGACCAAATTCTCAGAATATCGAATGCAGATCTCGCATCCACAAAAACCATAGTTGTTGTTGCTAACATAGTACAAATTATACCAAACCAACCATATGAAAAACGTTACGAAATTAGTAAGAATACACCAAACATTCATTCAAAAGTAAAGAACCAACCCTAAGGGTTTAGATTACTTAGCTTCGATATACAAAATGAGAAACACGAATGACAAGAGAGCTTTCATTACTTACGGTGTTTCAGATTCTTTTTCCGTTTAAGAGTTTTGATCTCATGTGTCATGTGAGCAATCACTTCTCTCAATGTAGCTACTCTTCCTTGTTCGGAATTCCACAGTGTTGGGACTACATGTCGGCCACTTGGGTTAAACTCGTTAACTTCTTCGAGAGCCGTCTTTACTGCGTTCATCACCTCTTCTCCCCACTCTTCTCTGAGATTCTTAAGTTTCTCATCTTCTTCATCCACCACTTCCTGCATAAGATCACCATTCACCAGAAACAAGACTAATCAAATGGGATATAGACGATGAGAAAGAATCTCGATGACATAGATAACAAACCTTCACTATGTTTCCAGTCTCCACCCGTTTGAATGGTTGCCAATGAGGATCCCTGAGGTTTTCTTCCCATTCCGCGTAAACCTCAGTGTCGTTGCCAGTTAATCTCCGCTTACTTGCTTTTACGAAGGGCTCTACATCAAGATGTCCCATCCTCTTTACTCTGATCGTCGTTCTATCATCCGTTAAATCTCTCATTTGCTGCAGCAAAAAAACAGAGTTGTGAAACCCACAAAAAGCAAATCAGTCAAGAACACACTTATCATTTCTATACATACACTGATCAACAGTTTCTGTGCTTCAAGTATCTCATCATTGGCATAGCGTTCTTTCACCAAGAGGGCATTAATCAAACCTTCTCGTTGTTCTAACTCAGAATCCTTATCCTCTAGCTCCTCTTTCATCACCCTCAATCTTTTTTTGAGCTCTTCATTTTCCTGTTTCATGGATCTCCATTTATGCTCTTGTGACTCATTATTCCCCTCCACGAGAATAATCTTCAAACACCAAAAGAAAAACATTACCATATTATACAAAACATACCATAAAAGCTAAATGCAAAAGAGAGCAAATATCTCTACCTCCTTTACAATTTCCTCAGTTATTTCAGATGGCATATTCGGAGAACCAATCGCTGTGCCACTACTCGAAGCGACACCAAGAGATGGCTGTGTTGTAGTAACAGAACTAGTAGCATGAGTAGTGGTTGAAGCAGAAGATGGAAGACCTGAACAACAATATACTTCTTTCATAAGAAAACTCCATAGCTTGAGTCACATCAATCAATATCTCTAAGAGAGCTATGGATTCATGTCATACACTATACTCAGATAATGCAAACCAAAGCATCTAATCCTAATAAATAAGTTCTCTAAATTCATATCCTATACAAAACTTACTGGATGGTGACGAACCGGTGGCTCCAAAGATGGACGGTGAGGATCCGAAAAGGAGGGATGTAGAAGGAGCGGTCGATGGAGACGAAGGAACGGTTCCGAATTCAAATGATGGAGTTGCGGAGGAAGTAGGATTGATTGAAGGAGAAAGCTGGCGAGGACACGATGGCGGGAGGAAAACTTCCACCGGAGTTAGATAGGCCAAACGGAAACTTCCGACATTGCAGGTTATCTCTCTCTCTCACCGGAGTGTTGACACTTCTTCGCCGGCGTTTGAAGTTCTCTCGGCAAATGAAAGGATACAAATAGAAAAAGGAAGATGAAACATGTAAGTTGCAAACCATTTCGGCCCAGCCCAATAATAAGCCCAATAAGTACATACATGGAAACCAAGAGACGACTTTTGTTTTCTGTTTCTTCGTTTCCCAAGACTTTGGAAATGGAGGAGACATTTAAGGACAGAAACAACAATTCGACACTATCATATGTGTATAGGTTAATGATTGGATTCTTTTCTCTCATCATATTGATAACTTTATATGTATAAAATTTCAAATACCAAAATTCTTAAGTATATAGAAACAGTTTCAACGAAATCTTTAATTATGAGTTCCACGAAGGACATCTATAGCCATGTCATAAAATTATAACAAAACTGTGTGATGACTCTCTCTTTTGTTGTGGCTCATGCAATCATTTATGGCGTGATCGAAATAAACAACCGGATTTCAAAAGAAAATGCTTCCTAGTTCCTAGTTAAGAATCTTTTCAGAATTATTCGATAGGGTTATTTGTAAGATTTGTTCCGCAAGACATGACCTTCCCTAATTCTAAGATACTGCCATAGAAATTAGTGTATTTAATGATCCTGAAGAGAAAAAAGATTTTTTAAAAAAATACATGTAGCTTCCATATTTCAAAAATTAAACATGGATCATAATTATTTTGCTTTTCTAATGTTGTGGTTCCAAGAATGAAGAAACTACTTCCTCGCAAGTCTAACTCTGCTTTTTATAGAACTCTTAACTCCGGTTCTATTTTTTTTTTTTTTTTGATAAACCATATCGGTTAATCCGGCAAGTTCCGGTATAAACGCACCAAAGTGCTTCAGATTGGACTTCTCCACGAAAGACCACTATTCTGTCTATTTCGAATTTGTAATAATTTTCAGTTAATGCTACTGGATAGTTAGACCGCCTACAGTTTCGACTAGACTTTTTAGACAAATGTGATTTTTGTTTTTAAAGAGGATCGAATTCGGGTCTAAGAATTTTACCATAAACCAAAGGTTCTCCCACCACTAGACCAGAGATGTTTGGGTATTCCTTTTTATAGAACTCTAAACTCCGGTTCTATTGTTGTTTCACAATTGTGATTAATGGTCCCATTAAAAACAAAAGAATGCAAGAAGATTAACCAAAAAAAAATAAACTTATTAATACTACTGCAGAACACCTAGACTACGTGTGACTAGAACAAAGAAAAGAAAGTTATCAATCATCAATACTTTTTCCTTTAAACCAATACATTAAAGACATGGACAACCTAAAACCATTACGGATCACAATATAATAATTATAAGTTTATAACAAAAAAAAACAGAAAAACCTGAAATAATTTAAATTAAAGAAAATATAAATGAACATTATAAAACAACATCTTTCTTCTGATCAGAAGAGTTATCGTAAATCTCAATCAGTTTCTTCAACACCACGACTTGTGTTCTAAGCTTCACGATATACTCCGCCGTCTCTTGAAACAGCTCCTCCGTCTCTCCACCACCGACATTCACCGGTGGAGGAAGAAGGCTCTTTAACGCAAGAAGCTTCTCCATCACCGTCTTCCCTCCGTCGCTACTACCATTTCCACAGCACGTGTGTAAAACTCTCGTACGTGACGACACATTTGCTCTTCTTCTTCCCCTTGTGGTCTGAGTCTTTAAGGTTCTCATCTTTTTCAAGAAAATGAGAGAGAGAGAGAGAGAGATGGAGATGATGATAATGAAGAAGATGGCAAATAAAGAGAACGGTGTTTAGAGGTTTTAAGTACGATCTATATTACGAAACAACCACCAAAGTTCATATGTATTACGAATGTGCCACTGTGAAGAACTCTTTTTTTCTTTGTCATTGCCACCAATTTGGGGGTATATCCGTATTTTGAAATGATATCTTACTGTCATAGTGTCATTGTGTTTGTGTCGTAAGCTTATTTGGCAAATATATTACATGCAATATCAGAAGAATCATGAGTTGGCTTTTTTTCCTTTCTTACAGAAAAAAACACACGTACGGTAATAAATATTGGTAAAACCAATTTCGGATTATGCTAAACGTTTGTTAAGAAGCTATAGAATAGAATTGTGTCTAATATGTCTAACCATGTACGTTAGGGTTTAGACTAAGTAAGTAGTCAAGATTCTTAAACAAATATTTTGATTACCAAGTACTAACCACTGTCCAAATGTGAACTTTAGAACTTGTTTTCTACCAAAACATAGATTTAGGATGTTATTTATATATTGAATTTTTTGTTATTTTTTTAATATTAAAAATGTCAAGGATTATCCTTAAAGAAGATGGTTTGGAAAATCCATGCATGTGCTGTCGGTAGACTGTGTAGTACGGATCTCTTTGGAGGGACATGTGGGGGAAGTCGTGGTAGAATTATATCAATAATTTGGACAAAAATGTAGACAAATAAATTGAAATTTAGAAAAGCGGGAAGTGCGTGAAGAGTGCACATTTGCTTAAGTTGTATATCACTAACAGCTTATGGGGGCCTTCTGTTACAGGCACATGCATGCCATTGCCAAAGTTTTTTTTGTTAAGCATTTCATCGTTTTTCCATAAGGTTATGGTATTTATATTTTCATAGCTTTTTGTTCGATTTCTATTTGTGAATTTTTATTTGCTTTTTAACTTTCTTCTGTTTATATAGAAATCTAGCTACAGAGATAATACAAATTAGTTTGATTCAATCAAAACGTATAATCTCATTTGAATTTTTTTGAAGTAATTTAATAAGACTTTCTGCTTTTTTTCAATATCATATTTTCGATATAATCCTTTAGTCTTTTTTTTAAGTAATTGGATTGAGTCATATTGTACAAATTAAGTAGTACATCTTCAATTTTGAAGATTTAGGCTGGAGTCTGTGATTCCGTGGTTAACATAAAATTAAACTTATGGATAATCAGAAACTCGCAATAGTTAATCTAAAACTTATGGTCACTATGTCAACTTTATTTTGGCCAAAGGTAGATAGATATTACGTGCCAATCTCTCTACAATACAACAAAGTTACTATATATATATTCTTTTTAAAACACATTAAATGTATCAATAATAATAAAAACTTTGCATAGATACTACAAATAGCTTGAGACGGTACCCTACTAGATTCCAATCAACGGTTACGTACATTGAATCACAAAACAAATTTTTTTATCTAACTCTATGGAAGTAAAGTGTTTTGGTGAAGAGCCGGTTAATTATATTGGTATAACTTAGAGTAAGAGTTGGGATGTAATGAAATTAAGGAAATAGCTGGACAAAGTGGTGCATCGAAGGATGTGTGGTGTCCGTAGATTAGGTTGTGCATGTGAAGATGTTATGGGTCACCTAAGATCTCATTGGACAACAAGGAAACTTGTAATAAATAAACCGAGAATTAAACCGGAAACCGGTTTAGGTGGGAAAGGATAAGAGAGCATGTGAGTGCACATGGGAGAAGTGGAAGGGTAAGGAGACAGAGAAGCAAGCATATGAAAAAGTACAGAGCATGTTCTCCACATTCCCTGCATACACTTCTATCTTCTTCTCTCCATGCACACAATTTAATTCCTCTTTTTAATTTTGATTAATTACCAACAACATCACAAAAGAGGGTTTGGTTTTTTAATTGATTCACATGGATATTTCAGGTTAATATAGGCATGTGTGACATTTATATTTAGCTGTTGCTCCACGTGATTGATTATCGGCTTTCGTTTTCTATATAAATTTAAATTTCATGTTATATCATGATTCATGATGTACTAATTAAAATCTTAGCATCTATATGTATTTTGTTAAAATAATCTACATATATATCATCCTCTCTCATAAAATAAGTGAGAGAATGAAGACTAATAATTGGATGATGCTATAAGCCCATAACCTGGATTGTTTAAGAAAATGCTAGGCGTTAAACATTTAAAACTATGTATATGAAGATAAAACTTAACAAATTTAAATTTGAGTAGTTAAAATTTAGAAAAATATATTGAAACGAAGCATATATAATTTTAGGCGGTCAAAACGTTCGTCTAGGCTTCGCGTGAGAGCGTAGGGCATAGACGACCGCCTAAACTGCTTTTCAGAACACTGCTTTTATGAATATTTATAATTTTATGTAGATACTATCTTTTATTTAACATTATAAAATATGATTATTTTTTAGTGAGAAGTAGATGATAGCTAAATTGACTATTTAAAGATTTTTTTTTTTGGATTAGTAAGTTGTATCATCCCACGATATACACTCGCATCCATTGTAAATTTTAATCCTATATAGAAGATTTAGTGATTCACAAGTCTACCATACAACGTACTCAACACAGAATAGCTTCAATGTATTAAGACAGAAGTTCTAACACATAAAATTTAACAATTTAAGCTTGATGTACATAAACCTTTTTCTTAATTGACTTTTATATACATGCGCCAAATGCCAAAGGAGTACTTAGTAATTAGTATATATATGTTAACGTGTGTGTCTTATAAATATGAGAGAAGGATGACAAAACTTTTTGGTTTCCCTTTGGTTTTGTTTGTTTGGTGAGTGTGCATGTGAAAGACAATATGATGGAAAGGTTCAAATTCCATGTTTTCTTTTCCTTACAAAAGAATTAGGCTGTTGACGAAACATCTTTTCATTCACTTTGTGTTTTCTTTCTTTCCTCGTTATTCAACGTTACAATGATACAAAGCAAAGGTTTGATTGGTAAGGCGGTTGGACATTGAACCATGCACTAGATTATTTAGAATGGTGTATCAATTAAGTGTAATCATCGTAAAGATTGTCAAAAGAGTTCTAGTGGATATTGTTGGTTGTTTGAGTTCTCCACACTTACAAAGAGATAGGAAATGAAGATGTTGAGCTAGTTGTTAAGAAGAAACTATGAGTTACTTAGAAGAATAGTCATAGACTATTGTTGTTGGGCCTAACATTGATGGGCTCGATTGTTTCCTTTGTCTCGATTAAAGTTCACTATTAAAAGAACACTATTGTAGGAACGAGAATTAGGGAGGTGTGTTGAAAAAAGAATTTTGAGTGATTTGAGTTTAAATGAGTTTTGAGATTATTTTGGTGAATTAGGAAATTAATATGAAATGTTTATAACATTCTACCTAAAATCATGGGATTTGGATATTTGAATTCTTAATTAAGAATTTGTCTAACTTATTCCATGCCAATATTTGTCACTCTACACAATGATACCAATATTCTTAATTAAACTAAATATTTGTTTGAATTTTGTAACTAAAAATTTTAAAAATATTTTTATTATTATGATGAAATTAAATAATAGCTTCCAACATAAAAACTCTAGAAACTAAAGTTTTCTAAAATAAAATAAAATAAAATAAAAACATCTAAAAATTCGATTTTGCTTCGTAAGTTTGACCGAAACCCCAATTCGGAGGCGCAACATTAAAGAACGTCATGCTCCTACCATCGCTGGTCCGAACTATAAACGAGAGACTTTGTCCAACCAAATCTAAACCGGTATCCCAAATTTGCCCCCAATTTCTCTTCATAACGATCCAATTACTCTTTTGCCCTCTAATTTCAACGTTACTCACATCTCCTGCCCCTCCAACGTTATAAACCAAAACCATGATATAATAAGGATTGCCCTTAATCTCAAACCTAACACCACCTCTCTTATGACAGGCCACTCGCCGGAACTTCACCGGAACTATCCCTGCTCGGTACTCAGCCACCGTAGTGAAAACATTTTCATTGATAGATCAAAGTGCTTGTTAGGAGGGTTGCACCAATGGTACTGAACCGGTTCTTGATAATTTGGTGGGCAAAAATTAGTGGCTGTGATTTTGATTGAACCAGCGTTTGGTTTGCACCACTTTGAGCTAACACACATGAGCTCGAAACAAGCACCACAAGTCTGGCCATTGTTGAAAAGAGCAGTGCTTAGTGCAGCTGTCTCTAAGCCGTAACCTTGTTTGAATAGATCTCCGTAACCACATGCTCCTTCTGCCACACCAAATATTAAAAACAAAACAAAACTTGTTGTTTCAATAGGTGACATTACGGATCAACCAAATGTTTAAATAAACTAGAAAAATGTAATTTTACTAGTTGTGACTGAATGTTTTTGTTACTTATAAAGTTATAATAAACCGTAACGTGTTTTAGAAGAAGAAAAATATGGCTCGACGTGCGAAAACATCATAAGCATATAGCAATTCTAAATATTACTACTATCACTTGTAAGACACGATTAGTAAAACTCATTATAATCAAATACTCAAAAATACTAACGCATGGTTTCTCCGCCGCTCATGTCACCGTAAAACGTCGCATGTGCGTCGTACCACGAAGGGTCGATATTTGTAAGACCGACATGAGCCAAGCCAAGGTTAGCCACGGAGACAAGAACCGCCAGTAACACAACAAAAGTTATTGATCGGTTCATGCTTTTGTTTTCTCTCCGAGTTAATTAGCAATTTTAGTGAAAAGAAGAATGATTTATTTATAGAAGAATATGGAACGTTGGTGTTATGGTTTTTTGATAGAATTTTTATATTTAAGGTAATTATGAGAATCAGCAGAAATTTTATTTTGCCTTATTAACCCTCGAGATTGATTGCGGAATTTCATTGTCCGGGCATTAACTACATACTCGCTGTATTTATTTACTTCCTTAGTAAGCACCGAGAGAATGATACGTTTCTTATAAAAATTCTCAGTGTAGATATTGAAATCGATGTGAATTTGGAATTCCATGAAATATTTTGGAAACTATAAATTAAATTTACAAAATATTATTGGAATCTCTTTTTGGTCAATATGTGTAGTGTCCAAACACATTCATCAAACCAAAATACATAAGCCTCGTTGATAGAAAAAATGTGTCCTTCTAAGTTAATTTTCTTCTTCTATGGCCTTTGTGCAAAAAGCCGTTCCCATAAAGTGATAAAACTTTAAAGCACGGCTTAGAGAATCATACAATAGTCAACCAAATCTTTGACAAATCCTAATTTTGGGAATCATATAAATTTGGCCGTTTATCTATAGTTTTTTTTACTCTAATATCTTACAATTTTTTTAAAAGTTCAGTAATAATAAAAAATATACTATTATGTTAGTACCTGTGAATGAGCGAGATAATTTTTTCTCCAAGAATAAAATTAAATTATACGAAATATATAATATTGATGTAGTTTAGTGCAAATATTTATCGTTGTAAAACTATTACATTAACATATCTGTATATTTACGAACTAAACTGATTTTAGTTTGATTTATAGATAAAATTAAATATTTAATAACTTAATCGAATGAATTTGTTCTGGCTTCGTATTAATATATTGTAATATCTTATTATATCAATATAAACAAGTTCATGGTAGCTCACATTTTTAATTGAAAGATTTGAAAAAGAGTCACAAACTTTTTCTAATCATCTATACTCGGAAAAAGTTATACAATCAGAAAGTTACACATTTTATATAGCTAGATATATAACTTGAATTTATTGAAATTTAGCTAATCATCTATAATCAGAAAGTTACCTATAAATTTTATAAACTAAATTGAAACCCTTGATTCAGAAATATATAAACTTAGTCTCTTAAATATGCAAATGTATAATCTAACAAAATTTCATATTTAAGTGAGGTGTTGTTCGTTTGTACATCCAGATGTATCAATCAGATAATCTGAGGATTGATGTTCGTTGAACGTACATTTGATACATTAGTTGAATAATGCATCTGGATGTATATTTAAAACTCATCTGAAGTCTTTGCGTTTTTAAAGATGCTTTTATATGCGTTTCGGAGGCGCAGTCATATGCTTCAGAGTGAGCCAAAATTTACAAATGACTAAAACATCCTACTTAAACTAATATATTACATAGCTATACTTAATAATAATTAATCGACACTTTTCTCACATTTCTTAACCCTAGATCCCAAAAAAAAAATTGTGCAATAGATTCAACTCTGGATGGAAGAGACATTCAAAGGAAATGTTAGAAAACAGTCGGTGCAATGAGGCTACAAGACAAAGAATTATAGACAAGTTCTATGAAATAAAACTTGCAAGAAATTGACTCGTAATAGAACTCGTAAAGTTTAAATAGATCCATCGACATGAGTTAAGACTCGTGGAATGGATGTTGTAAGGTATATATCTTCTTATATCAGCTCTTTGAGTGGCCTTTTCATTATATTAGCCTTCTATGCTCTTATATTTATATGTGTTCTTATTCTTTGATTTGAGGAATGACCAAAAGCTACAAAAAGTTAAAGATAACCAGTGGCAAACATGGATTTATTGGAAAAAAGTCTATGGTGCTATTCATGTAAGTCGGGCTGAGGGATGATGTGCTCAACAAGGATTGCAAACACTCTAAATATGAGTTGAGAAAGTGGATGAAACTTTTAACATCAACTATGCCTCGCCATAATTTTATCAAAGATTATATGTCAAGAGGATGCAGATTTTGCACATTAGAATGCAATGGAAGAATATGAACATCATGGTGATGAAGTAGTAGAGAATGGTGAAGTAGAAAAAACTGTTCCAAACATTGATCATGTACCATGACTGATGATAGAGTGATGGAAGTTGTACGTGATTCTATCACTCAAGAGATAGCTAAAGGACATTGACTTCCATGTTAGTGATTAATATAGATAAAAACAATTTACTAAAAACAATGTTTGCTCATGTACTTTTATTTTTGTGTTTACAGGGATGTATTTCTGTTTTATATTTTACTTTGTTTTCTTATGTGGCTTCTTTCAATTTTAATTTATAAATCTTCTAATTTGTACATTTTCTAATTTTAGTTTAGTACAATATTTATTAAGAAAAAAGGTTGGACCTAGCTTCCCTATTTCGATGGCTTGAGAATTGAGAATAGGGTAGTTGACTTTCTTTGTTTCCAAATATTGATGGTTTGGGAATAGGATAGTTGACTTTCCTTAGGAATCTAGTGTTTTTGAAGTTTTGCTACAAGATGAGTTGTCTTCTTTTCCTTAAGAAAGTTATTTTTTGCATACTCTTTTATTCGTTCTCCTGAGTTGCTCTGTTTTTCTTTTTTTTTTGAAATAACCATCGGATTATCCATGCTGAATTGATATTTTCCTTAAACCTAAAGAGAACAATAAATACAATTTATAAAAGACACAACTTTTATCCAAATTTTTTGGGGGCTTTTGTTCAAATAGGCATATTTAAGACAAAAACTAGAAAAAGGGTACATTCATGATGAGTTTATAAGAATAGGTATTTCTCAGCAAATGTTTGACGATTTTACCCCTGGAATATCTCATTGTTTCCTTCTTCTTTCATCTTCTTCCTATTCTTCTCGTTCTAATTTTTCCCAGGAAATTAATATATTTATCCCAAAAAATCAAGTCTTATACAAATACCTATTGATTCAATATAACTAAACCCTAATGATGATAGTATATAGGAAACCCAAGCAAAAAACTCAAATAGACTTTTGATAAAAATTTGATTTTGAGATTTCAAATTTCAAATTTGATTGGTTCGTTTTCTGGGTTTTGAAATTTGTTTGGGGTTTTGCCTAATTTTTCTCCTTTTGAAATTTATATTCGATTTAATTTGTTTGTATGTTGCTGCTGAATTTTGTTGATAATTTATGGATTTTTTATTTATAAAATTCAACATTAATGAGTTAGAAAATCCAAAAGCAGAATAAAAATATCGATTTGAGTTCTATATTCCAAAAGAAAAGATCTGCTACTATAATAAGTTTGAATTTGATATTTGGGAATGGTAGAACAAAAGAGAAAAAATTTGCAGATATGGAGAAGATTTGATGGAATATAAGGGTAAAATGGTAAAATAGAAGTGGGAGAACTACCTAAAGCTATAAGGCATAAAAAAAGGGTTGTTTGATGCAAAAGGATAAGCTTTTAAGTGTCAATCCCATAATTGATCCAAATTTTTTTTATGGTCGTGGTTTTATGTTTATTTTTTAAATCACCACGACATGTGTGTTAGCCCTCGACCAATGAAATTTTACCAACTCAAGCATACCATAATCATAAATACATGTTATTTATTATTTTTTAAAATGAGACTATTTGAACAAACTAATGGGTTTATGCTATCAACCTTAATGTATCTATAATTTATTTGGCTTTCAGTTTTGTTACTTTGTGTCATTCCTCATGATCCCTCATCATTAGTTGTGACATCTGGTAGCTTTTAGTTTTGGTGCTTAATTACTCAACTATTTTCAATTGCCGTGAAAAACACTCCATAAGAAATAATAATCAAAGATAATTCTCTAATTCGTAAGCAATCTCATATTCTTGCTTTTGAAGTTTTGCTACAAGATGAACTCATGTTTTGTGTGCTTCATTTGTTTTTTTTTTTGTTTTTTTTTTCTGTTTTAAACCCTAAAAACACTTTTAATTTTCACTTGTAGACTTAGGCCTGATATTAAAAATTGAATCAGTTTTTCTGTACCGAATCAAACCGGATTTGAGGGTTTCGGTTTGGAATTTGTTAATAATTCGGTTGTTGATGTTCATTGAATCGACCAGTTAACCGTTTATTTTTTAATTTTTCTAACCAACATAAACCAATTTTATGAATATACCAAAATTTTTAAAAGTTCTATCCTAACTTAACCGATCGTCCAAACCAAACTGAGTTTTGTACAGATTTTTAATACATAACCGAGCCGAGTTAACCACTAACCAAACAGATCTAAGCCGAATTTTTTTGGGTACCTTTACTCCATAACCGAACTACCCAAAAAACTAACTACCCGAACCGAAACAAATCATTCGGTCCATAGTCGCAGGCTTACGTAGACACTCTCATGCATGACAGCAAAATCTTTCAAATGCACACAAACGCGTATGGCACTAAAATACAAGGGCTACTATCGTCATTTACACAGTAATTACTCGATTTTTTTATAACCCTCATTTCTTGGAAAGTGAGAATAATAATGCCAGATGTAAAATGTAATGAACAGTGGCTCCACCATCACCGAACCTGCAGGTTCGCTTTTTTTTAAGTCTCTCTCTGGTCGGTCAGGGGCAAAATCGGAAATCTACTTGTTATAAAACGAAACTTTGGTCTTAAGATCATCATCATTGTCCCTCAGACAAATTTCACTCGCTCATCTCTGTCTGAATCTCACAAGGTAATAATCTCGCTAATGCAAATCTCTATCTCTATCGCTAATTTTCTCGTAAATTTATCGTCAATTATCTCCTGATCTTCGTTCTGAATCATCGATCGGTGATTCTCGATCTCAGATCGGCTTTTTCTAAGTTCATAATTCTGATTCAAAACCAATGGATCCGTTATTTATAGTGCTGTTATGAAATGAAGCTAGATTTGTGATTAGATCGTTAATGATATCTTGTTTAGTAATGTTTTGATTTAAGATCTGGCTCTGTTTTGCTTATAATGATTGATTCTTTTTGATCTATGTTTGGTTTTGATTATGAATAATGTTCTTGACTTTATTGATTTATATATGTAGAAGAAGTGAAAGATGGTGAAGATATGTTGTATTGGAGCTGGGTATGTTGGTGGACCAACAATGGCAGTGATTGCATTGAAATGTCCAGACGTTGAAGTAGCGGTTGTTGATATCTCTGTACCACGTATCAACGCTTGGAACAGTGACACGCTTCCGATTTACGAGCCTGGTCTTGATGATGTTGTGAAGCAATGCCGTGGCAAGAACCTTTTCTTTAGTACTGATGTTGAGAAACATGTTAGGGAAGCTGATATTGTGTTTGTTTCTGTCAACACACCGACTAAGACTAGAGGTCTTGGTGCTGGTAAAGCTGCGGATCTTACGTACTGGGAGAGCGCTGCGCGTATGATCGCTGATGTTTCGGTATCGGATAAGATTGTCGTTGAGAAATCGACTGTTCCGGTTAAAACAGCTGAAGCTATTGAGAAGATTTTGACACATAACAGTAAAGGGATTAAGTTTCAGATTCTTTCGAATCCCGAGTTTTTGGCGGAAGGAACCGCGATTAAGGACCTATTTAATCCGGACCGTGTTCTTATCGGAGGGCGGGAAACCCCAGAAGGGTTTAAAGCGGTGCAGACTCTCAAGAATGTGTATGCACACTGGGTTCCTGAAGGCCAAATCATAACAACCAATCTCTGGTCTGCTGAGCTGTCCAAGCTTGCGGCAAACGCTTTCTTGGCTCAAAGGATTTCATCAGTGAATGCTATGTCGGCTCTGTGTGAAGCCACAGGCGCAGATGTCACGCAAGTGTCTTACGCGGTTGGTACAGACTCAAGGATTGGTCCCAAGTTCTTGAACTCGAGTGTTGGATTCGGTGGTTCGTGTTTCCAGAAGGACATTCTGAATCTTGTCTACATCTGTGAGTGCAACGGACTCCCGGAAGTGGCAGAGTACTGGAAGCAAGTCATCAAGATCAATGACTACCAGAAGAGCCGGTTCGTGAACCGTGTTGTTTCCTCCATGTTCAACTCTGTATCAAACAAGAAGATTGCGGTTCTCGGTTTCGCATTCAAGAAAGACACCGGTGACACAAGGGAGACTCCAGCCATCGATGTGTGCAAGGGTCTTTTAGAAGACAAAGCAAGGCTAAGCATTTACGACCCACAAGTGACTGAGGATCAGATCCAGAGGGATTTATCCATGAACAAGTTCGACTGGGACCATCCTCTACATTTGCAGCCAATGAGCCCAACAACAGTGAAACAAGTGACCGTTACTTGGGACGCATACGAAGCAACTAAGGACGCTCACGGTATCTGCATCATGACCGAGTGGGATGAGTTCAAGAACCTTGATTTCCAGAAGATCTTTGACAACATGCAGAAACCAGCTTTCGTGTTCGATGGAAGAAACATTATGAATCTGCAAAAGCTAAGGGAGATTGGTTTCATTGTTTACTCCATTGGTAAGCCTCTCGACGACTGGCTCAAGGACATGCCTGCCGTTGCCTAATGATGTTCATTGCTGACTCTTTCGTCCTCCATCATTTGTGCTTTTCTTCTTCTTGTGGTTTGTCTTTAAGACTTGTTATATTTCTTACAATATGTTTGTTATGTTCTCTGGTGTGTGTTTTGTTTTTTTTGGTATTACTTTCATATTTTTTTGGTCGAAGAGGACTTGTATTCGACAATGTCGCTTCAATTTTGTTGTTTCCTTAGAAACTAAATAAATATTGGTTTATATTGGAGTAAAATGTGTTTGTACTTTGTAGTTAATCGTTGAAAGTTTTGCCACTTATTGAGCTTTGTCTGCGAGAGTTGACTCGGAAGAATATTTGCACATTGTTCATAGAGAATCACATGATATCTCTTCTCTGGTGGATTAGGAACCAAACGCATCTTGTAAAAGTTTCCAGGTTGGAGATTCTGATTTCTGAGTGACACCTAACGATTCCATATTTAAAGCTTTATGTTTTTGTATGTCTCTCATTGCGATTGGTATTTTTTGTTTAAGTAAATATGCATAAATCCATTCGTAGAGGCATTCCTTACAGTACTAGTGACCACATATTAACCTTTTAGGTACGCACACCGAAGTTGGCTACATAACTTGGGTGAGTATTCCAATCTGTAATGTGAATAGTTTACCATATCACATATAGCTCTGATACCATAAAAAACTATATGTGAATAATATTAAAAATCTTATACACAAAATTTTCTTTTAAATGGTTAGTCTAATTGTAATTTAAAAATATCGAAATAATAAGTTGCAATTTTTTTTTTTTTTTTTTGGGTCTTTGAAAAGAAAATATAATGTCAAATACTTTAATTTTTCCAAGTAAATCGAAACATAAGATTGATATTTTTCTTTTATATAAGAAAATTAAATTAGATTTAATATTATTAAATGAGTGTTTCATATTATATTTTTCAGAAAAAGAGTTTTTATTAATTAACCAAATACCAATAATTTACTTAAAAACTTGTATTGAATCCAAATGTTTCCCAAAAAAAAAATATTTAATTGGGATTGACAAAAATAGCACCAACAAAATTTTTTCTTCCAAAAATAACAACTTTTTGAAAAATTTCACAAGTAGCTTTCAAAATTTTAATTAAATATTAAATATAAATAATTAATTTTATTTAAATAAATAAAAATAAAAATTTTCCGCTAAAAATTTTTCGTCAAATTTTCTGCCAAAACAATTCGGTAATAAATTTTCCCGCAAAAAAAATTTTCCGTCAAATTTTTCTTGTAAAAAAACTTGAGGAAGCTAACTACGACATTCGTGAGGATTTCACGGAATTCAGGAAAGATTTTACAAAAAAAATTTTCGTAAAATTCTTCCTGAATTTCGAAAAAGAAAAATTCGGGAATTCAGGAAAAATTCTACAAAATTCAGGAAGGGTTACAAAAGAAAAAAATTATAAATTTCGTGAAACCTTTCCTGAATTGCTTAAAATCTTTCCTATATTTTGTAAAAAAAATTCTGAATTTTTTTTTGTAGGTAAAATGTGGGCGGCGTAATTATTTTTGGTGGAAAAATTTTGACGGAAATTATTTTGTAGAAAAATATTGTTGAAAATTTTTGGTATGAATTTTTGTATTTTTTTAAATGTTAGTTGTAATAATTAAAAATTAAATAATTATTTGAGTGTTATTTATGTTCACAAAACTTTTGAATGGTATTTTTATCAAAAAAAACTTTAAAATTATGTTAATTATGAAAATTCTCTATTTAATTTTTTTCACCCAAATAAATAAATACATAAAAATGTCCAAATATTTGTGTGTTTCTCTTTTAATTATTGTTTCCCATTTAAAGTAAAAAAATCTGGTAGCAGCGTTACAATTCGCGAGAAAGACAAAACACAAGTTTCTTCTTCTTGGGATTGGCTATTTCCAGAAATCCAAGTCAATAATCAAAGTCCAAACAAAAAAATCCTCTCCCAATCTCCGCTTCACTCTTCTCATGGACGCTCTCATTGCTCAGCTTCAGAGACAATTTCGTGATTACACCATTTCTCTCTACCAACAGGTTTCAATTCCACAATTCTTCAAACCCAATTTCATCTCTTTGCTTAGCTAATTTAGCTCATATACACACTAGATTGACTCCTATATGCATAGATTCATGACAAAAGTGAAGAAAGATTGAATCTTTATGTAGATTTTTACAAGTTATGATTTTTAGGGATTTGAGTTGTGTAAAGGTTGGAACTTTAGATTCATGGGTTTGTGTTTTTTTTATGTGAAGGGGTTTTTGGATGATCAATTTACTGAGTTGAAAAAGCTACAAGATGATGGAAGTCCTGATTTTGTGTCTGAAGTGCTTTCACTTTTCTTTGAAGATTGTGTGAAGCTTATCAGTAACATGGCTAGAGCTTTGTAAGTTTTTGATATTCTCTCAGCTAGATCATCATTGCTTGTGTTGTCTTAAAGTGTGATTGTGGCTACTTCTATTTCAGGGACACGACAGGAACTGTAGATTTTAGTCAGGTAGGTGCTAGTGTGCATCAATTGAAGGGTAGTAGCTCAAGGTATGTATCATGTCTCGCTTTATATAAGTAGCAGAAGTTGTGTGTTGTTGATTGATGAAAAGCTTTGTGTTGTTTCTATGTAGTGTTGGTGCCAAGAGGGTCAAAACTTTGTGTGTTAGCTTCAAGGAATGTTGTGAAGCTAAGAACTACGAAGGGTAAGCGAGTTATGGTTTTCTCTTGGGACTCATTGGTTGAGTAATAATAGTCTCATGTTATGTTACAGGTGTGTGAGATGTTTGCAGCAAGTGGATATTGAGTACAAGGCGTTAAAGACAAAGCTTCAAGATATGTTCAATGTGAGTGTGAATAGAATCCATCTCTGTTTTTGGCTCTGCTTTTAATGAATCATTTTGGTTATGAGTAATGAACAAATCATTGACATTGTTGTTGTTGTTGTTGTTTCAGCTTGAGAAACAGATCATTCAAGCTGGTGGTATAGTTCCTCAAGTGGATATTAACTAAAGAGACTAGTCCATAAGAAGAAAAAAGATGATGACTTTCTTTCTTTAGTTTCTCTTCTAAATTATTTTGGATTTGGTGTTTGCTCAAAAACTCAATAAAATATGTGCAAAAAGAAACAAAAACAAGTGATGGTTGTTTATAAATCAGTAGTATGTATTGTTTGATCTCATCCGAGAAAATTGAAACCATTGGACTAATGAATGTGATGATAATATATATTGGTTTGCTTCTGAAAGGTTTGGTTTGAGTAAGATATAGTGATTACTAAGTAAGTCTTGACTAGTGGGTGCTTCTAAAAATTGTGTGTTTAGATCTTTTAGTTTCCCAAATTTGCCCATAATGTTTTCGTAATTATCTGAATTATTTGTCTCGAAGTTGACCTTTACTCAAATTAGTAAAAGTTTGGTAGTGACTTTCCAAATTTTTACAACCTGTCTCCTTATCAGAATATGAATATCGTAAACCCTAAAACCTAAATCTAAACCATTACCCATTCGATATCCGAAATGGACATTCTAAGAAAATATGGTAATTCTTTCAGGATAAATCACAAACCGCTTTCGACGAGATTACGGAGCATGTAGTTAATAAACGGGGAAAATGTCATTTAAATCATCACTTTACCATTTTCGTTGGTTTAAATCATGAACTTTGGATCTGGTGAATTAAATCTTTAATTTTATGTTGACTTTCAAATTAATCACAAATTCTTGTTGACTAAGCAAATTGAGACACAAATTCTTTTTTTCGATGTCGTCAATCGACCTTAAGACGAAATATTACTTTGAATTCGAAAAAGAAGAGAAATTCCAAAGAAGATGAGAGATTCTGAAGAAAAAGAGAGAAAAAATCAAAAATTTTGATTAGAAAGATTTCTAACGATGTGCCTTAATTGGCTTAGTCAACGAATTCGTGATTATATTGAACGTCAACATAAAATTGAGGATTTAAATCACTAGATCGAGATTTTATGCTTCAAAACCAACGGAAATGGTAAAGTGATGATTTAAATGACATTTATCCCGTTAATAAACCAATGAAACCAATAATTGTGGGTTGATATATCTTGAACTATTAATTTGGAGAGATTTGTATATAGAAATTTTATTTTAGGGAGAAAACTAGGTATAGAACTTTAGTTTTAGAGATATATAAAATTATAGATCGGAGTCATACTTTGAACTCTGGTAATAGTTTGGAAATAGACCCTTTTTTTTCCGAAATGGACATTTAAGAAAATGTGATAATCATTTTGGGATACATCACAAACCGGTTTTAGACCAACGTAGATTACCGATATAAAAGATACCAATAAAAAAATTAGAGATTAGGGAGCACGTAGTTAGTTGTAGACGCGAGTGTAGGAGATAACTATCTCTTTGCAAAATAGCCTTCATAGCTTCCGCAACAAGTAACTTTTTTCATCAGTCTCTACGAGTTAAAAGCTGAGCGAGAGCTAGACTCTCTGCAGATCAAGCTCAGCGATTCAGGCCCTGATACCTAAATTCAAGTTAGTGTTTTGCTCTGGTAAGCTGATCAAAGCTCTCATCTTTCTACATTCTTTTGATTCTTCCCCTATTTTCTCGAAAAAAGCTCACGATTTTTTACAATTTCAGTGTTTTCTTCTCACTCTCCTGTGTTTGATTCTTGTGGGTTTAACGTATTTGATGCTGAAACAGGTTCAATCAGATGAAAGTTTTCATCTTGGTGGCAAAATCCATAACCTTCATGTATGTGGTTACCAGAGGATTGATTCTGGTGTTTACTCGGTTTGCTAAGGATTTGGGGGTCTTTGTTCGGTTTCAGTGTCACTAAAAGAAACTTCTTTTATGACTGAGACTATTGTGGAGCATGAGATGGAAGAAGAAGCTGCAATGAGCTTGGTTTTGTTTTCAGAAAAAGTATGGCTTTGAATTGTCTCCTCATGATGATGATTCCATGGATTTAGATGGTGTTGAGTTGTTACTAGACTTGAGGGAAATGGTTTCTCAATCGGGTTTCGAAAAGTCTACTACTTGCAGTGGTGTTATTGCTCTGAGAAGTAATCTGCAGAGTAAATCAAGTCACAAATGCAAAATATGTGGCAAGAGTTTTGAGTGTTATCAAGCTCTAGGTGGTCACCAAAGAATTCACAGACCGATTAAAGAGAAACTAGTGCGTAAAAGGGAGTATACTAAATTTGATAATTCATTGTTTGAGTCCTTAGATGCTATTTCAAAACCATCAAAATTTGAAGTCTCCCAAGAGGAGAAGATGTTAGATTGTGTTTGAGTCGAAACAAGAGTTCAGTGAAGTATATCCTCGGAAGAGTAAGTTGCAGAAAAGACCTGAGAGTAGTAGCTCCTGCTATGAATGCAAAGTATGTGGCAAGATTTTTGGGTGTTATCGAGGTCTAGGTGGCCACACGAAACTTCACAGATCGACTAAGAGGGAATTAGCGAGTACTCAAGATGAGAATTCACTGTTAGACTCATCAGAAGCTAAGAAGATTGTTTCACAACCATCAAGCTTTAAAGTCTCTCAGGAGGAGAAGTTCTTACATTGTGTGGAGTTAAAACAAGACTTCAGTGAACCGCTTTCTCATTCGGGTGCATTACCATCTACTCTGAGAAGTAAATTGCAGACAAAAACTCAGTGGAAATCAAGCTGTCATTGCAAAATATGTGGCAAGAGTTTTGTGTGTTCTCAAGGTTTAGGTAATCACAAAAGAGTTCACAGAGAGATTAGCGGGAAATTAGCGTGTAAAAGGAAGTACACTGAAGACTATAATCCATTCTCTGACTCATTAAAAGCTAAGAAGATTGTTAAAAAACCATCAAGCTTTGAAGTCTCTCAGGAGGAGAAGATCTTACATTGTGTTGAGTTAAAACAAGACTTCGGTGAACTGCTTGCTCACTCGGGTTTCGACAAGTCTATTAGTTGCAGCAAATCGATCAAAGTGAAAAAAGTAGCGCGTAAAAATGAGAAAACTGAAGATAGTACTTCACTGTTTGGCGTGATTGACTCAGAAGCTAGCAAGTTTGCTTCACTACCATCAAGCATTGAAATCTATCATGAGAAGACCTTCCATTGTGTTGAGTCAAAACAAGACTTCAGTGAACTGTTTTCTCGCTAGTCTACTAGTTGAATCTTTTTCTCTTCTAAGTACAGAAGTTGCAGATGTATACTTAACATTTTCCTCTTGCTTGGTTCAAATACAGTTTCTTTGGTTAACTCATGTTTTCAGATACAGAACCAATCCAAAGTTCAAAATTGATTACTTAAACCAATTAATTGGTTTAGCGATTAGGGAGCACCAAGTTTATGATACGCGTGAGTGTAGGATATAACTATCCTCTGTCTTCTTTCTTTTGCATAATAGACTCATTAGCTTCCACAACAAGTAAATTTCTCCATTGTTGTCTGTCAATAGCTTAGATCGAAAGCGATACTACAAACTCTGCGATAAGTAAAAAAAAAGTGTTCTTTAAGGTCTTCAGCTCTTCGGATTAGGTCAAAACGTGTTCTTTCTCTTCCTGAGTCATAAAATCAAGTGAAGATTTTGTTCTGGTAAGCTAATCAAGCTCTCTGCTTTGCGATTATTCTTTCGTTTTCTTCCACATTTTCCCGAGAAAATAAACTGGAAAAAGCTTTAGACTTTTTCAAGTTTCTAGCGAAACATGATCACTCTCTTCTTAGAAATGTCTGATTTTGTGTGTTTCTTCGCGATCTTTGTCTTCTTCTCTGTTTTCTCGAGAAAATCAAACGGAAAAGCTATGAGCTTTGTTTCAATTTTCAGGTTTTTGTCGGCGAAATGTCTCAGAGACTTCATGGTTGCAAAACATGCGGGAGAAAGTTTGGAACTTTAAAAGGTGTGTATGGTCACCAGAGGATGCATTCTGGTAATCACAATAGAATCGAAGATGAGAATGGTTTGGAAAGGATTTGGGGTCTTAAGAAGAAGTCTAGGGTTTGCTCTGTTTCAGCTTTTGATCGATTCAAAGGATCTTCTTTTATGGCTGAGATTGAGAAACATGAGGTGATTGAAGCTGCATTGAACTTGGTTATGTTGTGTCAAGGAGTTTATGACTTTGCTTCTATCAGTAATTTGCCTCTAGGTGATGGTTTCATGGATTTAGAGCTTAAACCTTGTCCTTTGAGAAGGAAACTACAGAAAAAATCTCGCTCCAGTTATAAATGCAGTATATGTGAGAAGAGTTTTGTGTGTTCTCAAGCTCTTGGTAGTCACCAGAGACTTCACAGATGGAAACTAGTGCCTAAACCTGAGTACATTGAAGATGATAGTTCACTGTTAGACTCATCAGAAGCTAAGAAGATTGTTTCAAAACCATCAAGCTTTGAACATGCTCAGGAGGAGAAGATCTTACAATGTGTTGAGCCGAAACTAGAGTTCCACGAACAGCTTGCTCACTCGGGTTTCGACAAGTTTGATACTTGCAGTAAAATCAGGTTCAGTGCATTACCTTCTCCTCCAGAAGCTAAGAAGATTGTTTCACAACCACCAAGCTTTGAAGTCTCTGTGGATGAAAAGATCTTATATCGTGCTGAGCCAAAACTAAACTTCAGCGAACCGCTTGCTCACTCGTGTTTCGACAATTCTAGTAGCTATAGAAGCATAATATGTGGCAAGAGTTTTGTGTGTTCACAAGCATTAGGTGGTCACCAAACACTTCACAGATCGATTAAAGGCCAATTAGCGGGTACTGAAGATGGTAATTCACTCTCTGTGACTGACTCAGAAGCTAGCAAGATTGTTGCACAACCATCAAGCTACAAGTCTCAGGGGATATAAAAATGTCAGTGCTTTGATGTTTCCAAGTCTAACCAAAGGTTTTGAGGTTTCACATTATACCAAATATACTACAGAGAAAGGATAGATATGTGTTCATCTATATAGAATCTTCAGATTAGTTGAATAATAAGGAATGTGTATAGTTGTGACATTTTCCTCTCTATTGTTTCTACTTTATTGCTAGTGTTACAGACATGAAACAGAAGGAAAAAAACCAGGTTTTGTTATTAGTCTGAAACTATCATTGAGCTCAGTCTCAATTCCACCTTCATGTCTGAGATACAGAACCAATCCAAAGTGAAATTGATTATTTATTGGTCCACTTAATCCAAAAGGACAATTTTTTCGATTAAACCGGTCCGACCGGTCTGGTATTTTGTCCAATCCAAAGTGAAATTGATTATTTATTGGTCCACTTAATCCAAAAGGACAGATTTTTTCGATCAAACCGGTCCGACCGGTCTGGTCTTTTGTCCGGTTTTCAATAGAACTGCAAGAACTAAGAAAAGATCAAAACTTTGATTTTGTTTTCCATGGATTACAACAGTCAGTGGCAACAACCGCCGGCACCGGCGATACAGCCACCGGAAATGAATCAGTCGACGGCGGTTGATGCGTATTACGCTTCCTATTATGGTTACTACGCAAATCCAAACCCTAGTTCCATCTCCGATCTCCAAACTTATGAATCCTCAGCTATTGCAATTCCACCACCGCCTGGAGTTGTTGATTCTACGGCGGCTGTGATTGCGACGACATCATATGTGACTGTGGATACGACGCCGTATTATACTTTAGATATGAATGCTCAGCAGAACTCGGCTTGGCCTGTAAGTTGTTTCAGAAATATGAATGCTTTGATGAGGAAGCTATGAATTTTTCTCCGTTAAGTTGTGGGAATGTGGTCAAGATGATGTCTTTTATAGATTTCTCAGTGATTCGTTAGGATCTGTGTGTAAAGTCAGGTCCTTTGCAACAAGTTCTTGATGCATTAGTGAATTTCAGTTGCTTTGTGAGATTGCTCTGTTTTGCTTAGTCATCAAGTTTTAGTCTCTAGTAATTTTTGTTTGCACAAATCTCAATGTTTAGATCCTTCGATCTGTGAAATCAATGATTATTTTATGTATATCTTACCAATTCATTATGATCTGTGTATAAAGTCTAAGAGTCTGTCTTTTATGTATGTCATACAATGTTTGCTTTGTGATTGCTCTGTTTTGCTCTCTTGAGATTGATCTGTTTGCTTCTCTCGGTGTGCAAAGGATCAGTTTATACTTCAAATTTGTTCTAGAAAGGCATCATGTAGACTAGGTTACAAAACTACATAAGATCTGAAGAAATATTTTCGAAATTTTGTTTTCTTATGCAATATTTACTACCTTCCTGGTGTGCTCAATTTGATATTTTCTTGAACTTTTGTAATTGAGGATGAATCAGGATCTTATAGAGCAGTCTCATAGCATATACCCGCCTGATTTCTCTTGGACCGGCCACATAGTTCAAGCTCAACTTCCTGGAACGAAGAAGGGAAAGGTTGTTCGCTCTGCTCACTGTGAAGTTTGTAAGGTTGACTGTAATGGTCTGTTTACTGTCG
Organism: Arabidopsis thaliana; assembly: GCF_000001735.4. Classification (NCBI taxonomy): domain Eukaryota; kingdom Viridiplantae; phylum Streptophyta; class Magnoliopsida; order Brassicales; family Brassicaceae; genus Arabidopsis; species Arabidopsis thaliana. The sequence goes on along the minus strand of NC_003074.8, from coordinate 11,257,992 downwards.
TCTAACAAGGGTTCCTCTTTGTCTGGACCAACCGTTACAGCCCCTTTAATAGGACCACAAGAAAATCCGTGTACAAGCAAGGCTAGGAAGAGAGGTGCGGATTCAACAACAGAAGATCTAGAATCAAAGAGACGGAGAGTCGTGGAATGCGGGGTGTCAAATGAGTCAATTAGATTGTGTAGAATATGCAACGTAGTTTGTAATAGCGACATTGTTTACAACGATCATTTAGCCGGTCAGAAGCACGCCGCTAAGGCAGCGAAGGCCCTTGTAAATTACATTGACTCGTGAATCTTATTTCTTACGTTCATTGTATTGCATCATTACATGATTTCCTTATTACCTTGATTACATTAGAAACATGGGACGTACAAAAGAGTTCTTAAGGTAGACTTGTCTCAAGGCTCATGGAAGTTCCACTTGCTTAATATTCCATATGTCTTTGGCGTATTCGTGGATCGTCCGGTCACTGCTAAACTTGAATGAACCTGCTGTGTTCATTATTGACATTCTCGTCCATCTCTGTAATCATTTAACAGCAATTTCAAGGTTTGATATTTGAGTAAGTTTCATATTTTAGTCAACATTATTAGCTTGATGTTCAAAGAAAATGCATTAGTACTTACTTTCTGGTCTCGGTATGCCTCGTCGACTTTTTCTTGGCATTCGATGTAACTAGGAAAGTCTTTGCCAACTAGGAAGTAATCCGCTCGTCCAAAGCCTTCGTTTCCTTCCAAAGAGCCGATTAGTTCATCATAGCTATTTGAGCCAAAGACGCCGCTTCCAACGAACTTCTTGACTTCTTCAAAAGTAGGATCGGGAACAAACTGGAATGCCAAGAGCCAGGTCAAAAATCAAATTCTTGTTGATGCTAAAACAGAAGCATGGTAAGGTTAACTCTTCAAATAGTATATACCTTTCCCTCTGCTCTCTCCTTCCTGAGGTTCACAATCTGATCAGCTTTGGCACCAAAGAGGAAGAAATTTTCTTCTCCAACTTCTTCTCTAATCTCGACATTCGCCCCATCCAAGGTTCCAATCAAAACGCAACCGTTCATCGAAAATTTCATGTTGCTTGTCCCACTAGCTTCCATCCCAGCAGTACTGCAGAGAGAAACTCTTAGTCTCCAGCAAAAAGTATGAGTGCCATTGATTATAACCTTTCATAAATGTAACCGAAACATATTGTTCCTTGTGTCAGGATTTGTTTCTAAAGTTCTTATGAAAAAAAGAGAAACTAGTCCAGTTCATGGTTTACCGGTTATCTCAATTTCAATATTTTAACTTCATGGAGTTGTGACCAAAAACTATAATGTGACTAAGCCAAAGAAGTTTTTACCTGATGTGCTGAGAAAGCTCACTTGCTGGAATGAGCAATTCAGCAACACTGACATTGTAATCAGGAACAAAGATAACCTACATGTTTAGTTAACACTTCTAATTAGTAAGTGCCAATCTCCACAGATGCAAAAACCAGATAATTATTGCAGATTTTCCGTTATACGCTTGAGAATACGACTAATACAAGAACGTAAGTAGATATATACCTTAAGGAGGTCACCTATTTCTGGATCATGGTTAATTGTAGACGCAACATCTGTGATAAATTTAACAATTCTCTTAGCTTGCACATATGTGGCAAATGCTTTTCCCCCAAATATGCAAACTCTTGGAACAAATGCTTTCTCTCTCTCACTAGCACTCATTTCCTTCATCTTTTTGTAGCGGTAAACAATTCCCAAGATATTTAGCAGTTGTCGCTTGTACTCATGTATACGCTTGATCTGCAAAAAGTTTTCAATGCAAAAAGAAAAGAATCTACATAAGCTACTCAGAGTTGCGTAAAGGACTTCTCAAACCGAAAAACCCAAGCAAACAACTCATCAATCTAAAAGTAACCAAGATCCATTGGAACTGACCTGAATGTCGAACATTGCATCGGGGCTGACAGTATATCCAGTTCTTTCCTTGATAAGTGATACAACCTTCAACTTGTTCTTCTTCTTTGCTGCCCTCCACTCAGATTGGAGATCTTCATTATCTGCAAACTGGAGAAAGACCAAACAATGATAACCAATGTCGCCCAATAAAGATAACAGCATGTGAAACAACATTGAATCTGATAAAGTACATACCTTTCTTAGTTCCGCAACCTTTTCGGTATTTAAGACCCAGTCTTCTGTGCCTATCCAGTTAGTTATAATATCACTTAAATATGGGTTGCAAAAACGAATCCATCGCCTTGGTGTTACTCCATTTGTTTTGTTCTGAAATTTTTCTGGCCACAACTGCAAAAAATATAGAATATTGAACGATGAGAGTTGTGTTCTTCCCTGTAGAGCATTTTATAGCATCATGCTTCACTAGTTAGAATGTTTACCTGTACGAAATCATTAAACACGTCCTGCTTCACTATTTCACTGTGTATCTCTGCAACGCCATTTACAGCATGACCACCCACAACAGCAAGGTTGGCCATACGGACCATCTTGGGGGGTTCTACTGTTGGTTCTGGGATAACTTCGTCTTCCTCTTCCTCTCCAGCAGTTTTTTCCTCTTCTTGTTCCGTTTTCACGCCATTTTGAGCATCTTTTGCAGTAACTGGTTTGTTCACCGGCTTCACGATCACATCTGCAAAGGCAGAAGGCAACTCGACATTTTCCAAGATCCTCATTGCCTTCAGTTTTTCTTCAAGTAAGTCAGGATCCGCGGTGCCATACTCTGAAACAATTGTGCGAACTAGCTGCAATACATGAAAGTACAAATTAGACCCGATATGAAAAAAATAGAAGAGACATTTGATATGTTGTTCAGGGATGACCTCCTCATCAATCTTTTCGATAATCTCCACATGACGAGGAAGCAATTTCTCCATGAGTTCTAAACTCCACTTCTCCAGTGCCTCAGGCAAGACTGTATGGTTTGTGTATGCCACAGTCCTAAAAAAATTATTAACTTTTGAGAAACACGTTGCAGGTTTCATTCTTGTAAACTATCTTTTATTTGGGACAAGCACCAGAGACTAAATATAGGAACAAATAGACACATATGTAGCATGCCCGACAATTAGTTCAGTCATTTTTAGTACCTTTGTGTGATTTTCCAAGCGTCTTCCCAGCTTAGTCCTTTTAAATCCATTAGAATCCTCATTAGCTCAGGAATGCATAGGGTAGGGTGAGTGTCATTCATCTGCACTGCAACCTTCTCTGGAAATTCTTCCCAGTTGACGTTTCCTCCAGACCTTGTCTCAAAACGTGCTACGATATCTTGTAGCGAGGCTGAGCACAGAGTGTATTGTTGCTTCAGACGAAGAGCCTTTCCTTCAGTTGACTCATCTCCGGGGTAAAGCACGAAGCAAATCTAATTCCATCAGGAGGGAAGGGAAGAAAACAACCACTTTTCAGTATATACACATCAAAAGCTCGTTATATAAACAAGCACAAGTGACGCAAGACTAATCTCTCTGTGATAACATATTCATTTCTGCTGGTTCTCACTCAATTTTAAAGATATATGCACTATTCCAATTACTAGAAGGATCTTGTAAATAGATCATGGTCGAAAAAACAAAATTGTGAAAGCAACTTTAAATGAAACTTAATGAAGATACAAACCTTTTCAGCGTTGAATAGAGCTTCTGCTGCCTCAGTATGCTTCCCAGAGTTATATGAAGATAAATCAAAATCTTCGGAAGGAGCTTTTGTTGACCAGAGCCGCAGATTGATAGTTGTCTTAGTTTTATAACCAGGTATAGGAACATCATAAGCAACAGCAACAATGTCTTCTCCACCAATCCACCGTTTCTTACCATCTGATCCAAAAACCACTTTCCCATAGAACTTAATAGGATATGAGACATCATTTCTGACTATTTCCCAAGGATTGCTTAGCTGAAAGAAACAGGTAAGCCAATAAACATGTCCACTGCTCAGCATTGCTACAAGAGAGTACAAATTAGGAAATACTGTTCAATAGCAAACGCTGTATGAGAAAAGAATAAGAGAATAAGACCTCAAGCCAATCTTCTGCAGCTTCCTCCTGTCCATCTTTTGTAATTCTCTGTTTGAACAAGCCATACTTGTATCTAAGTCCATAACCCCAAGCCGGATAATTCAAAGTTGCCATGGAATCCAAAAAACACGAGGCAAGTCTCCCGAGTCCACCATTCCCAAGTGCAGGATCTGGCTCCTACAAAATGGAAGTGAAGTATCTAGCATCTCAGTACATATAAAGAAGATAACAGCTCTGTAAAACCAAACAATAGACTCGCAAAGACGATCATCTCTAAGACGTCTGTTAGTAATAAACATCGGTTAATGCATAATAATCAACATGGTTAACAACTCACCTGACTAGCCACGCTTTCCAAATCAAAACCAAGCCTCTTCAAAGCATCACCATAAGCGCTATTAAGCCCAAGGTTACCCACGGCATTCGATAAGGCTCTACCCTACAATGTAAAATAGTTAGATAACAACCAAGAACAAAATCACTCAAAGAAATGAGTAAAAACCAAAACCTGCAAAAACTCCATTGACAAATAATACGCTTGTTTCACATTCACTCTGTTGTAATACTCATAAGTTGCATTCCAATTCATGATCAAAGCATCTCTAACACTTTGCGCAGTCGCAAAGAACGCCTTTGGCAACTCAAACTTCTCCGGTGAAAACAATGGCGTAAACTCCGCGTGGTACTTGATACTCGAAGCTACCGAAGCAGCATCTGGCGCAAACGGATTCATCGAGCTAATAAACACTTCTGAAAATCAATCAACACAAAAACAAAATCCCAAGGAATACGAATCAGTTACTTCACAACATTCACTATAAAATTCAAATTCCGTACCCTAATTCTTATTAGAAAGCAAGTATTAGAATGAGACCTTGTTCGGAATCGAGAACTGCGTCGGTTACTTTGGCTTTCGGTTCGCTAGAGATAGATTTCACCGACAAAAAGGATCTTCTCGTCGGCGATGGACGCAAGTCTCTGTTTCTCGCCGGAAACATTCTCGTTCGCCATTTTCCGTCGTCGCAACGACGAGAAACGAGGCTTGATAAGGAATTGCATTGTATTAAAACCTCAGCTCCGGTTGATACACCGGAGATTCGCATCGTATCCATGAATCTCTGTGAGATAGTGGTAGAGTAGAGAACAATGGAGTGTTCAAGCTTTTTTTCAGTTTCACGAAGCAAATCTTATCAGTGAGTGATCAGTTGTAAGTGATCTGTGATTGATTATGCCACGTGACGTTGATATCCACGTGTCATGGTGTTATTGGATGTTGGGAGTGTACTATCCGTGACATTTCTCACTGGGTTTAAGAGGAAGAAGATATTTCTGAGAGAAAGTGACAATAGAAGTTATGAGCACCGTACACGTGTAAGGTTTCTTCATCGTTAATTTAGTGACTCGTTATAATAATACTCAAGAGTTTAGTGCTCACTGGTGAAAATTTAGAATAGTACTTGTTTCGGTTCAATGCGGTGAGATGAAGATATACTATTTTGACTGTGTATCACAGGCCTGGGCATTCGGGTATTCGGGTCAGATTCGTATTGGGTTTTTCGAGTTCGGATATTTCGGATTTGGAAATCTAAGATCCGTTCGGATATTTTAAGACTTTGAGTTCGGTTTGGGTTCGATCGGGTTTTTCGGGTTCGGATTCGGATTTACCCGGAATATTCAAAACTCAAGATTTTGTATCAAAATATATTCAAATTAGTTGAAAATACACAAATTTTTTTTTTGAAAACTTGAATATTTTCTATCCAAATCTATCTAAAAGTAGGTAAAGTACCCAAAAATATACAAAATAATTTAAAATCCAAATATTTTTGACACTTAACTTGTCGTAAATATAATTATTTCTAATAAATTACTTGATATGTTCGAGTTTAAGTTTGGATCGGATTCGGGGTCAGATTTTCGGATTTTGAACTTTAAGATCCATTCGGGTTCGGATCGGGTTTTATTACTATATTAGTTAAAAAAAACATTTGCATAATAACATAAACACATTGCCGTCAAAATCCAAGAACAATCCTTTATGTTACTTAACATTTAACAATGTGACCATATAATGATCTGTACAGATCCCATTGACATTGCTACTCCTAACATAAGTAAAAAGATTCGATTGATGTAACTTCGTGATTACACTAAAGAGTAATGCAAAAAAAAACATAACCTTTTTATTGAGTTTTAAGGAAAGGTACAAGAACAAAAACAAGATTACACTCCAATTGATCTACCTAGTCAAACTGGTTTCTACAGAAACAGAGCAACCATCACTCAAAGAATAGCATTTATCTATGACGAAGACTTGACTCGAAAATGGCCTAGAGAGTAGAGATAAACAGAAACAGAATGATCAAACCAAGAAAACACTCACAATGCAGTTATGTTACAAGTTCTACAACTAAAAAAAGGTTATCTTATTGGGTTCACAGAACATGCCAAAATGCAGGTTTTGGAATTAAACTAGTCTAGTCATAAGCAAAGAACTTTAGAAGACTTGGATTCTTTCATGACTCACTGGTCAAGGCTCCATTTTTAGTGGCAATGGAGGAGAGAACATTAAGCTTCCTTTTTGATGCTGGACCTCCTTTTTAGTAACTCTTTTGTCCCCTTCACTGCCCTCTGAAGAAGAAACTTCATTTTCAGAATCAGTTTCTTTTTCTTCTTCTTCTTCAAAGCTCTCGTTTTCCTTGGGAACGTATTTGATTTCCTCAACCTCATTCACATTCCCTTTCTCTTCTCCATTTCCTTCATTTGATCCGCTTGTCGAGTCATCTTCCTCACTTATAATACTTGACTCTGGCGTATCTCCATAAGCCTTATAGACGTTCCCATTCTCGTCAAAGCTCACAGTTTTCACCACACGGTTTGTTTTTCCTCCACTTCCTTTCACCAAAACCCTGCTCCCAGTTTTCGAACTACGCCTCTTTCCCTCATCCCTACACATCACGAGGGTTTCCTCTCCAACGTCAACTGAATCATCATCCTCTGCACTAGAAGTTAGGTCATGTGTATCTCCATAAACCTTACATACATTCCCATTCTCATCAAAACTCACAGTTTTCACCACCCGAGTTGTCTTCCCTCCACCTCCTTTCACCGAAACCCCGTTCCTAGCTTTCAAACTCTGCTTCCTTCCATTATCCCTGGACATCACAAGGGTTTCCTCGTCACCATCAACTGAATCATCCTCTGCACTCGAAGTTAGATCATGCCTATTTCCATATACCTGACACACATTCCTGTTCTTGTCCAATACAACAAATTTCATAACCGGAGGCTTCACTACATCACCTTCTATCACAACCCCGGTTCTAGACTTAGAACTAGCAACCTTTCTCTTATCAATAGAACTCACTGGAACTTCTTCACTATCATCACTCATGTCTGCATTGTTATCTTCATCCTCACTAGAAGTACCAAAACCCTGAGGCTTTTTGCCATTAAGTTTGATGCCACTACCAGACTTAACAACAAAACCATACCTTTTAACAACACAATCATCAACATATTGCACAAACCTCACCAAATCTCTGCTCAATGATCTCTTACTACTTCTTATCATTGGATCAATCCTACCCTAACAGAGACAAAATGATACTAAATCAAAGATCTGAGAAACTAAATAAACAGAACATTCTAAGGATTCACAAAGAGTTTAATACCTGAATTGAATCCAGTTGAAGAAGCAAGTCTGTAGCTTTCCGAGAAACAACTTTGAAAGGGAAAATGAGTTTCCCCGAAACCGAAGATTTAAGAGACAAGAAGCTAGCTTTTATCATTGCAAGCTCCTTGAGTTGTCTAAAGGATATGGATCTGTGAACAAGGTAAGAGCGGAAATGGGTTTGAATAACACGCGCCGCCGAATCTCTTAGTGTTGAGTGTCGATCTCGACGTTTGTCATAGAAAGATGAAAACTTGTTGAGTGAAGATTCAAGATCATCGATTTTGCGGAGAAGACAAGACAGAACAACTTGGTCGTATTCTCGTGGAACATTCTTATGCTGACGCAAAACACGGTTCTGACTTCTAATAACATTGAAGTTTTGACAAGAAGTCTCGCAGGAGCATTGAGTTTCTTGTTGATGATTTTGGAGGTAAGTAGCGACGAGATGGAGAAGATTATCCTCCGCTGGCGGCGGAGAAGGGTGGTTGGATTTGTTGCAGCAGTTTGGTGACGTGGCGAATTGAGGGGTGTTATTGTGGTGGTTTTGGTGGCGTGAGCACACGTGGTTATGGTTGTGGTGGTGGTGAGAAGCCATGTAATCGACGGCGGAGTCGCGTGACTACTAGATCGAATGTATAAAATGGCTTTGACCAAATCGGTCCCGTGAATAAGAAACCTTTTTAGAAGAAGAAGACAAAGAAACGTCACGTAGTGCTCATTGTTTATTACGACACGGCACGCATTTCGTCTTATTGACTGGTCGAACCAAACCGGATGTGTTCTGCACGAGTGTTATGCTACAAAAAAAATGAAAAATGGCTAAATCAACCCAAGCAAAATGCTTAATGAGGTTTTCATTTTTGGAAATATTAAACTAATTAACTAACAAAAAAATAAAAAAATAATTACAAGAGTTTAGTCAAATTAAAACCGGTTAAAAGCATGAAAGTAAAGCAATTTAAAATTTCAAACAAAGAAAAGCGTAACCACGAGAAAACGGCTAAAATCAATTCAAACATTTTGCTTTTTCACAGCATTGATCCGTGGCTGTTTCCGCTGGGTTTGCAATTTTTTATGGTGCTTGTTGTTCTCCGGTGGTTTGTTGCCTTTGGTGAGTTTGGAATTCGGGCGCGTCCCTTCGATGATGCTCCAGTGGTCGATTTCTGGTAAATCTTCTCTGATGTGCTGGCCTTTTCCTTAAGGTCGATTCATGTAGCTTGGAATCTGGTTCGGGTGACAAGTAGGGTTGGGATTATGCTCAATATGCAAGTTGTGGCTTTGCTAAGTGAAGGCAGAAGTGAGCAAGTTTATCATCTCCGATAGCGGAGGTGTGGTTGTCCCTTCATTTGATGCAGTCGTGGCCTTGTTTGTTCAGGTGGTGTGAGGAGAACCCTTGTTTGGACTGCATGTGATTGAGGACGCCAGAAGCCAGAAGGTGAGTCCATGTCGGTTTTTCTCGTAGCTTAACCAACAAGATAGTTGTTGTAGTTGCGGCGAAAAAGATGGTGAGGGGATTGGTGGGTTTCGTTGCAAGTCACGGTGGTTAACTATAGTACTCTCGGGTACTTAGATGGTGCTCGTGGAGATTGTTTCTCGGAGATGTGGTTGAGCTTCATGACTCCTCGGAAACACTGAAAGTTTAAGCTTCCATCAAACCGAATTGATGGTCTTCTTGCTCCAGGTTCTTAGTGATGGTCGGATCTGGCAGGGAAAGGTTCAAACCCAGTGTGTATGGTTGCTAGGCATGGGACAATACATCGGTAGAGCCATATGTGGTTTATGGTAAAATTAAATTGTTTAATTAAAAACCGAATTAACTCGTATACAAACTTTTAAATTTAAATGTTTGTTATTTAGATGTTTGTTAAGTTAAGCTTCATGCTTATTCGAATTTGGATTCATTTTGATCTTATATAATATAATTTTGAATATATTTTTAAACAGTTTAGCCGATATGAGACGTTGATTACACACTTTTTTTTATTAATTGAGTAATATATGTCTATTGTATACAAAAAAATCACATTTTTCTTGACTTTATGTATCATATGATAATTCAAAACCAAATCGAAACCAAAACTTCTAACTTTTTATATTATTAAATATGAAATATCCACTTCATAATTTTGGATATATTATGATCTGATCCAAAAAGAAATTGTGAAGTATATTTGGTAACGGGTCGGTTACCAAAAATCTAGAATGATATTTTAAGCCATCCTGTACAAAATGTATTTCAAACATACTAGTATTGATGTTTTTTTAGCAGTTTTTATAGATGAAAGTTGATCTTGCAATATTTTTTAACTAATTAATATGAGTGTTATGTGCAATGTGCATAATTAAGGAGTCAACAACAAAGAATTAAACTTCGAACAAACCATAAAGAAAATTTCACAACTAGCTAAAGTTTGTAGCTTTATCCTACTTTTGAGTTATCATTATAATACTAACTTAAGGTGTAAAACAGCTTTTATACCATAAAGGACAGAGAATCAGAACATAGAAAACGACAGATAGAGGAAACTCTGTGAAAACAAGCGTGGCTTTGGTCATCGAGCCATTTGTCCACAAACCAAACACATTCCAAGAACACTCCAAACAAAACATAAATGTTTTAAAGACAAAAAAATCCCCAAAAATTACAATAAACCCTACCACGACGGTGAAGTATACGGCGAACCAGACGAGTTTGATTCACTAGCAGAAGTTTCCACATTTTTTAGTGAAACAGAGCATGCCTTTTCAGGTAGATCCTTCATTGGAGTTAATGTTGGCGTTGAAACTTCGATTATATGATCGTTATCTTCTTCGCCGGAAGAAGAGGATGATGACTCACCGGTCTCAAGACGTGACGGTGAAGACTCAGGGGTTTCAAATGGTGTGGTTGGTTTACTTGTAGCGTCGTTCGAGTACATTGGGTTTGATATGTAGATGAAGTTGTCTACAGAATCGTTAACAATGGTTTCTTGAATCAGATCAAGAGAAGCTTGTAAATATGGTTCATGGTTATAATGGGTTTTGGTTGGAGTTTGAATAACGCCTGTGTAGAGAGGATTAGGAGAAGAAGAATTGATGTTAGATGGTGAAGTGTTGTCGTTGCTTGTTGTGGAGATGGCTTGGTTTAGAGTTGTGGTGGTTCTTGCGGCGGTGGAGACGGTGGTGGTGATGGGGAGGTTGAGGGAGTTGTGGCGGCGGCGGCGGAGTAAGAGAGAGCAGTAGAGTTCAGCTAGTAGGACTAAGACTAAGCTTAAGACCATGACTAAGCTCACTACCATTACCAATGTTGCTGCCATTATCACCTTTGAGGAGCTATTCATCTTTAACTCTTTGTGTGGGGATGTGTGAGCAGAACATAGAGGAGAAGGAGAAGAGTGGTTTAGGTGTAAGAACTAAAGAAGCAGGTTTTGTTTATTGGCGGGAAAATTGGTGCTTTTTCAGAGTATGTGGACCTGTTGCAGAGAGAGAAGGATTGGATACGAGGAACACGAGGTTCTCTGTTTTACGAGCTTTGAAAAAGAGAATTTGCACAATTGATGAGGAGGGTATTATTGTAATTTCAGAGAAGGTTAAGTGAGTGAAGGAATCTCAAAGCATGTAAATGATACTAGCATCTTGTGTTGCATTGAGCAAGAAGGTTACATTAAACTTGGTTACCTTGTGAAGAAAGTAATCATTTGTTTCAAGAACAAAACATAGATAGCGTTTTTGTCTTACATCTATACTATTAATTGGGAAGCATTTTGTGAACTACAACATTGTAAAGGTAATTTAAGACTAACTAAATGAATTTTTACATGGGTAATTTAGTAAATTAACTATTACTAATTAAATGAATTTAGTTTTCATAAAAATTAAGCTATTAATTTCGAAATTGTATATATAGAAACTTATTCAATTTTGGTAATATATTTTTAGATATTTCCGGAAACGAAAAAATCAATTTAATATCATCATATATTTTAGATTTTAATATATTTCCTTAAACTACACTAATAATTTTTAAAACATTTAAAAAGGTACCTTTCAATCTCTTAATGTCCACATAATAAATCTGTGAATTAATAAAAATTTCCTAATTTTAGAGTTAACATATTAAAAATAAATTAATTTATAAGATATTCTAATATTTTTTTCTTATCAATACGACAATACCTAATAAACCAATAATATTCTAACGAATATATATATATATATATATATATATATATATATATATATTATTCATTATTGTAAAAGATAATTAGATCAAATAAAAATAGTACTCAATAGTCATGATCTTCATGTTTAAAATAATAGATTGCTAGATGAAATTGAAAAAAACCAATTCATTGCTTTATATAATTAAAGAATCCTTAATATATCAAACCTAACAAATGCACATATATATATATAGTAAAATCAACACTATTGTAATATATGTCAAAGAATTTAAAATTATTTAAGATAACTCAAATAGTTTTTTCTTTTTTGCAATATCAGTTTTTTGTATCTTACTTTCTTTTAAAGATATATCATTGATGTTTTTTTATCCTTATTTTGAAAATCGTAAATTGCTTATTAACGTTTTTAATAGAAAAGAAAAATTATAATTAATTAATAAACTTGATTTCATAGTCTTTATGGTTTTAGATGAGCAAACTTTTATGAGTATAACTTTTAGAAAAATCTAAACAAAACCTTATCACTCTAATATACTTAACTATAAAACTATTTTTCTCTACTTCTTTCGCAAACTAAAAGATGAACCATATCTCTATATTTACTTTTGTACTCTTCTTCATGTCTTTTCCATTTTCATATAATTTGTTAGTTTCTACTTTTTTTAGAATCTATTGGAAACCTTTTCATTGAGATATCACTCTTTTGCAGATTATGTTCATGTTATACATAAAATCACATAACGGTCTTATCCTATTACACTTTTGCAGATTTCTTGAAATAATTTTTTTTTTCTTTTTGGTTTCTGATGTGATCATTTTACACGTTATTCTTTTCCCATGAAATATTACCTAGGTATTATCAATCTGTATACATGGAAGATTACAAAATTAAGTGTCAGAAAAAAAACTATTGAACCTTCTCTCTCCATCATGAAAATATATTTATACCCCTATATCATATTTGCTCTTGACGTTAAATATTTTGTTACCTTTTAATAATAATGTTATCATCTTTCCATAATTATACGATCTTTGAAATCAAATCGTTGGTTCAATAAGTGGTAATTTGTTTATATCGTCAACTCTATTATTAACATGTTAAGTAGGTTTGTATATTAAGTTTTTTCATCCATATATCAAAACCCCATCCATATTTTGCTAACAATATTATCCTGATAATACGTTATCTGCTAACTATTCTGATGCATGTATTTTTTCTACATGATTATTCAGTCGCAAGTCAATTTTTTTTTGCTCTTCATGCTAAATATTTTGTTACCTTTTAATAATAATGTTATCGTCTTCGCATATATATGTCTTTGAAATCTAAACATTGGTTCAATAACTGGAAATTTGTTTATATCGTCAAATATATTATTAACATATTAAGTTGGTTTGTACTCCATGTCATTTCATCCATACATCAAACCCCATCCATATTTCGCTAACGATATTATCTCGATAATGCATTATGTGCTAACTATCCTGATTTTTATCATATCTCTTTGTAGGGGTATATTTGTCATATAGTTTTTTGTTGAAAAAAATTACCTAAATAAATGATCTTCATGTATAGATTCTTAATTATTTGATAGTGCATGTATAGATTTTTAACTCACTCTTATTACCTTTTTTGTTTTCATAAAAAATAGTTGAAGACGCTTCCATGATATTCACTCAAATTTCAGAAATTGTGAAAACCATTCAAGCGATCATTTTTCGAAGATGTTTTTCTTCTTTGCGAGCACCAATTTAACTGTGTTGTATATTTTTTATTATTAGACTATAGATATTGTACGGTTCACAACATTAGATATTGTGTCATAAATAATATTTTATACTTTTCAATGTACATTATAATTTATACACTACTATATATATCACAAAATAACAAAATAATCTATATTTAATAAAACTTTATTACAATATTTTTTTGAAAATATGAAACTCCGCACGTACGTCCGGGTCATGATAAACTATAATTTTGCATAGAAATTTTACACATTTAAAATCTAATTTTCACAAATATATATTTCTATTATAAGTTTATAACTATTAGACTTCTGAAACTGTTAAAATTATTTTGTTATGCAGCAAAACCAAACTATTTATGATAAATAAAATACTAATAAATGATGCAAAAATTGTTAAATCTTTAAATAACTTAAATTTCTATTCAAGTTTTATAACTAATAAAACATAAAATAAACGTGTGTACCAAAGTAATTCTAAGGACAAAAGAAAAATTTCCAATGAAATGTTACTATTATGATATCTATGCTATTATATAATTCACTAACCCCAAAAAAAATAAAAAATCTTAAATAAAACTTTTTGCCAATTTTTTACATTATCTTCCACACATGATCTTATTTTCAAATATTATGATAAGTGATAAGTTTATGAGATATATACTATTATATAATTCACTAACACAAAAAAAAATACAAACTTTTATCAAAACCATATGATAATACTTACAACCGCGTAATATGCAGATTCACAACATTAGCTATTGTGTTATAAATAACACTATACATTTTTCTGTATACATTATAATTTATATACTATTATATCTTTCACTAAAAATTTATTCCAACACATTTCTTAAAATATGAAACCCCGCACGTATGTGCGGGTCAGAATCTAGTTAATAATATTGGACTACCACTTAAACCAGAAAAATGATGTAAGATGCAAACATTTAACAAGAGATCTATGTTAATACTGTAGACATGTTTTTCCTCAGAAAGAATTTGAAAAATGCAATGAGGTGATTTAATCGAGCTTGGTTTAAACAGTATGGTAACTAACAAGGGTATAATATATAAGTAGATAAAGTCATCTATTTGTGTTCCTATTTAGATATAACTAAACAAGGTGGAAATGATGCATAGTCATGATGATCCGAAAGAGTTTGCAAATAGAGGACTTTTTTAGAACTAGCTAGTCAATCCCACAAGAGAACATAAGTATGCTAAGTAAGGTTATTTTGGAAAATGCTTGTTTCTTTAGTTATTTAGAAAGATAGTTTTTGGTGGTGAAGTATGTGTTTGCCATGGGTAGATGAATTTGCTGATGTTTCTTGCATGAATTAATGGCTATTTTTTTTTTCTTAACAAAAGTGGAATAGTCAAAGAAAGATTTATTGGAGTCATCCATATAAAATGAACTATTTATCTCTAAAGTTTGTCATTGACGATTTTTTGCAAAACATAGATTGAGCATGAAAAAAATGAAGGAACAAGGTTATAATGGAGCAAGTAATATGAAAAGTGGGTTAAAAGGTTAAGATAATTTGTTGTCACATAAAACAGCTCAGCTTAGTATATTCATTATTTTGCCCATCCAGTTAGTTGTGATGATAGAAGTGAAAAATCACTTTTGTGCCACTACAACCAATTAGAATAGATGACCAAAACAATAGATATAATAAACTGAATTATCTTCACTAACAACCAATGATCATAACCCTTTATACTCATTTTTCATAGTACTTGCACTATTATAACTTTTTCTCTCACTGTTTTCAAGTTTAATTTGCAAACAAATTGTTAATGATAATAAAAAACTTCACAAATAAAAAAGACTTCTTTTTTTTTTTTGCATGGGTGACTCCAATAAAATTTCATTTGACAGATTCCACTTTTATCTCCAAATCGAAACATAACAATCATTTGTTCTTTGCTAGAAACATAAACAAACTCATCAACCAACATACCACACACCATGATCAATATCTTTTATGATGGATTGCACTACTTCCTCACCATCATAATTTATAATATCTTTGTAAATCACGAGAAAAACAATCTTGTTATTTTTCGAAGCTTTCTAAAAAAATTATGTTCTCATGTAGATTTCACTAGTTCTAATTTTTTTTTCTGTTAGAAATTCTTTCGACTCATCATAACCGCGAAAAGATATTTTTGTCTGTTCATATAATACTATACTCTAAACAATTGCCATACTTTTTAAACTAAGATGGGTTAAATCACTTCATTGCATTTCTAATTTTTGTCTAAGGAAGAATATGACCATAAAATTAACATAAACTTCTAGTTAAATATTTACGTCTTACCTTATCTCCGATTTGAATAGTGGTCCAATATTGTTGTCCAAGATCCTATAATAAATCATACAAATTATTATCAGGAGTCTGATTTTATTTTATAATATAAAAGTATAATCATAGATTATAAAAACATCTAAATAAAGTCACGATTACCAAAAATACATATATTAGTTACATGGAAAACACCAATCAACCTTCTAATTATCATAGCAGAAAACGATCTGAAGTATTAGAGAATCAAACAAGCATAATTATCGTTTTTGATTTAATTATCATAGTAGAAAACGATCTTGAGTTTCTTTTGACAAATCATAAATCAATGTAGCAACTATGATCATCGATTATTATAAGAAAATCAATGGTCGTTTCATTCTTACAATTGGAAACGAACATGTTCTTCATCAACTTCTAAACAAGAACAGAAACCCTAAACTTGTGCAATTAGCTTAAGAACTTATTTTTTAAAAAGAACTACAAACAAATAAAACTACTGAAAATTATAAGAAAATTTATAGAACTTACCAATTCGTTTGAGTTATAACTTTGCAAACGCATGGTCTTTCTTTTCTCTAATCTTCTGTCACGGCAGAGAAAATGATTCAATAGTCTAAAGTAGGGTTTTAATTAGTTTTATAAGCGATTTGCCCTAATTCTTATTCTCGACAAAGAAAATAAAAACTAACTGGGATTACAAAGTTGTTGGGTTTTGAGTTTAACTAGTTCGGGTTTGGCTAATGATTACAGGTTTGTTAACTCCGTTATCTCTGTTAACGAAAATTTCACGGTATGCATAAAATGTCCCAGTCGACGAAACTTAACCATTTTTTTATAAAGTCAAACCAAAGTTTAGGATTTAAATGACATTTCGAAAGTTCATGTTTTTTTCGTCCCAAATTTGAAAGTTGGCGCTTTTTTCGACATTTTTCTCGTTAATAAATGCATGGAGTCAGAGTTTAGATTGAAAAAGGATGCATGGAAATAGTTAGGGTTGATTTTGACCGTTTTCCCGCATTTCTAGTGTCGAAGGAGTTTTTCTGTTTTCTTTTCAATGAACCTAGTGAAGAAAGCAACTCGCAACTTGCAACGGCATTGGAAACCGATTTGTAAGTCACCAATCAAGGGCGTTGTGTCTATGGTGGAAATGACTTGGTTGATGTTTGTGGTGATGCGGATGTTGAGTAGAGTTCGGCTAGTAGGACTAAGATTATTAAGCTTAAAACCATAACTAAGCTCACTACCACTACCGTTGATGTTGCCATTATCACCTTCGACAAGCTACTCATCTTGTAACTCTCTCCGTGGGGTGGTAGTGTACGCGCAGAACATAAGAGGAAGAGAAGTGTTCTCTGTTTTACGAGCTTGAAGTTAATTAAAGATGAGAAGAGAGGAGGAATCTAAAAGCTAGTTAGGAGGATTAGCATCTGTGTTGCATAAGCCAAGAAGCTTAAATTAAACTTGATTTGCTTGTGACAAAAGTTATCATCTGTTTCTTGAACAAAACATCCTTTCAAAAGAAAGACAGATTCATGTTTTCTTTTACAGTTTTACACTGATTCAGTTCACATTCTGTTTTCTAGTGTTTCAAAATCGCTACTTGAGCGTGCCATGACGGGAGGACAAAATTATCAGCACACAAACCTCACTGCCTGAGAATGAGATCTAGCTTTCTAGTGTAGTGCCGGGGCAGCAGCCTTATATCTATGGATCCAAACATCTGTATCCAATGTTAGAAACTGGGCACGAGCTATGTCATCGCCAAAACCTTTGATCTATGTCCACAACCTCATTTATCAAACAAACATCACCATCACCAGAACATTCATCACAGTGAGTATGCATACAATGCCTAATTACAGACCAATTGTTTTAGTGAATTTTGACTTATGATACTTGGCAGTTGGCAAATGCAAATAAGTATGAGTAGATAACGTACAATTATAACCTTATTTTTGGTGTTTCTTCAAATTCTGTAACATCATAGCTCGGGTTTTGCCATCCGGTTCTAAACCCATCTCTCTCATTTTGACATACAGCTCTTTTGCAAACTTGAACTCGCGTCTCAAACACATCCCATGTATAGCTGCATTGTAAAGCGATACATCGGGTTCCACTTTCTGTTCAAGAAAACAAACAACATTAGACTACCTCTTCCAAACCACCACACATTTGAGTAACAAACATAAAGAAAACTCGTACCTTAAGGATATCTTCAACCTCGTCCCAAAGGGAACCCCAAATACAACTCCTTACAAGCGAAAGATAAGTAAACGTGTTTGGCTTACAATCCCTTTGAGCCATGTGCTCATATACTAGCAATGCAACTTTCGATTTTCTTGATTTTTCGCAAGCGCTTATCACTAGATTATATGATGAAGTTGAAACTGTTAAACCCGAACCTTCCATTTCATACAAAAGCTTCACAGCTTTCTCCCAATAACCAAGCTTTTGGCATGACACCATAGCTGTGTTGTACAAATATTCATTTAGACAACACAGGTTTTCGCTTCTTATCATATCAAACAGCTGAAGAACATCTTCATATCGGTTTGCTTTGTATAAAGCCGTGAGCAGCGCATTCCACGTGTACTCGTCTGGTTTATGCCCCAAGGATTTTAAAACACTGTAAACCTTAAACACCAATCCGACTTTACCCGCCTTTCCCAGCGAGTTTATCAAAGTATTGCAAGCTACAAGATTAGGCTTCATCCCTTTCTTTAACATACTCTGAAATATCTTTAAGGCCAAATCCCATTTTTCCTCCTTTGTACACGCACTTATCATCGCATACATTGCATCCTCTCTCAGAGATATCTTGTTGTTAACCATCTCATCATACACATCAAGGGCCAATTCACTTCTCCCACACCGAACAAAAATGCTAACAAGCAGAGAATATGTAATCTCTGTTCCAATATGACCATCACCTTTCATAACTCTCCATATTCTCTCTGTCTCATACACATTATTTATCCGTCCACATAGAGAAATCGCAGTATTATATAGAACCACATCAAAACAACTCCTACGTTTCGGCTCCCTTTCTAGTTCTCTAAACATTCTTAATGCAGACTCGCAACCCTTAACTTCTGCAACAGCTTTCAACATCAAACTATACGTGTGCCCTGTAACATTCTCCTTTTTCCTCATGAACTCAAAGACGGTAAAAGCTTTCTGAATATCTCCATTCCTCAAGAGGCACGAGAGAAAAGAGTTACAGGCATGAGCATTAGGTTGTAAACCCAAGAATCTCATAGAATCAAACAACTCCAATGCGCTTCTGACTTTATCCAACCTGCTAAGTTTCCGAAGCCTCTTCGATAAAGTTTCTTCGTTCCGCTCCTCTAGAAAATGTATCCTATTCCTATCCCCTGCAGTCTTCTCCTCCAGTTCCAAACCACAAACCACATTTTCACCGTTGAAAGAACTGTCTAATTCACTACTCACCTTCCTGAAACACATGTTTGGTGTTGCCAAAGAAAAAGACTCCATTTTTACACCTAGACGCCTTCGTTTAGGCTTCATGGTCAATGTAAAGTTCAATGAGTGACTCAAAGACCAATGAAAAGTTCTCAAAACACAAGAGCTCTGCTCAATTAAATAACATCCACAAACCAATTGAGAGACATGACTCAACCAGACAGCTCCCATGATAATACAGTGAAGAGCTAAACGCAGCAATCTCTAACACCTCCAATTTCAACACCGAGCAGAGAGAACTTGATCTTTTAGCATAATTCAGACGAAATCTGAGAAACCATTTCCTATTCAACAAAAAGTTGACAACTTTAGTAATACCCACTTCAAGTCTAAGCAAACAACCCCTAAATTTCCTTAAACAAAGAACATAAGCTACGTAAGAACCAGTACCTAAGACACGAAACCAAGCCAAAGCTCTGTTCTTTTCGCAGAAATGATGAATCAAAGCTTGTTCTGTGGCTGAGGAAGGAGAAGAAGATACATCAGAGACAGAGAGTAAACGACGTAGTTTTAAGCTTTGAAAAGAGAAACGACGTCGCTTAAGGATCTTAAAACGTTCTCGATTTTAAGTAGTTGAAAACACCCTAAAGCCGAACACTTTGGTAGTGAATTAAAGAATCGATTTCTCTCTCTCTCAAGCAACAATGGGTAAAAGTTTCTGGCTTTATTTCGAAACTGTTTCTTTTTTGTTGAATGATGTTGTTGTAAAGGAATTGGTGTAATTGCAGATGAAGGAAGAGAAGGAGAGATAGAGAAGAAGAAGAAGAAAGATGAAGAAGGAGAAGTGAAGGAAGGAGTAGCATCAATAGCTTTGTTACCATGTGGGACTATCTCTGGTCATTTCATTCAGATGCCTAGCTCTATCTGTTATGGCCTCCATGGCACTGGTAACTTCAAATCTCTTCTTACTAGGGCAAACCAAAAAAATGTGGTCTTTTCTCTTTGTTGAGTTTGATTCTGTTTTGCAATTAGATGTTTTGTGTTCTTGCTTGGATTTGATAGAAATGTTTGGTTCTCAAGCATGTAAATGATTCAGATTAAAGACTTAATCTTGCACTAGTTACATCTATTGATACTGGAATGATTGATAAAGATCCAATGGCTTAGTTACTGTGGCAATTTTGACATGACATTGCTTGATTTCACTGCAATTTGTTGTATTATTGATGTTGCTTTTCTCTGTTTAAAGAACTAGCTTGTGAGACTGAGTGTAGCCGCGGTGAGGATTATCGGTTGATCAAACTCACTATCATAGACTACAATGTATGATTTTCTCACTTCCTTTTGTGATTCTTAACTCTTAATTTCCAAAACCATGATATTGAGTTTGTTCCTTGGTTTCTTTTGGTGAAAAAGAGAAAGAAGGAACAAACAGTTGTAGTGGAGTGCAAAGGCCATGATGCTGCTCGAATTAATGATGTCGAGCATGCTCACGGGTAAGTTGTCCTTGTTCTCGTATCTGTTATGCTCTTAGCTTTTCGGAGAAAACATTCGAATGAGTTGAATTTGAAAACCTTTTTGTGAGAGTCTTTTACTGTCCTATGTTTAGTGAATATGACTACTTGTCTTTGGAAAGGTGGGAGGAAGATGTGATAGGATTAGTCGAAGAAAAACACGGGAAGAAGAAAGTATCGGTTTCGTTCGAGTGTGAGACATTGAAGGCAGATGAAGCAGCAGAGGACCATATCAGACAGTTTATGCCCAAATTAGCTGGACTTGATGCTGTTAGTAAGTAAAACCAACACTTTATTCTTGTGCCATTCTCATTACATTTATGTTGTCTTGTTTTGTTGAATCAACACACCGGGGTTTTTGCCAGTTAACATTGGACCGATGAAGATTTCCGGGCTTGATTTTGCTGCGGTGGAAGAGGGACACATAAACTAAGACAGCTTAACTCTTTCTTTTTGTGTATACATCATATTTGAATGCTCTTTGAGTCTTTGTTTCATATCGTAGAACACAATTAACGCTTTAAGCTCAAATGATCTAGACTAGAACTCATAGAAAACATAAAAGAGAAATAACCGAACCGAAACCAAACCGAAAAGCCGTACACCCACCCCTAATTTTGGGTGTCATCTTTTGCTTTCTTCTATGGAAATGGGTGGAACAAACAAACAAAAGAAAAAAAAACCCATACAATTTAGTCATTATATATAAGAAAAATCAATGCATTTAGTTACGCAATTCCTAAATAACATTGCATAAACTTTATATACATAAATCTTATTGAGACACTCAAACACTCACAAACAAATCCACAAATACTAATAAGTTTCTGCAAGAGCCCTTACAACACATACGTCCAGCTTCGTAGAGCAACAATGCAATCCAAAACTACATCCATATATAGATAAAGAAGACGGTAATTACGAAATTGTTATACTTACATGACCGATCTTGGGTCTCAGTTGTTGAAGAAAAGTCGTCAAATTAGGAATGGGAAGTTTCTGAACGCATCCTTAGAAAGTTCATGTGACAATCTCTCGAACAAGCCAGTCGAGACAAGGATAAGCGAAGTAGAGGATGAGAAACGACGGTAGAGCCAGCAAGAGAGTGACTAGAATGTACATCGCCAATATGGCTGCACTGGTCGGTATTGCATAGAGTATTATCAGCAGAAATATGACAACTAATGGGAACTTTGCTGTCAACTGGACAAAGAAAACCAGAGACTTCCTCAGTGAAGTTTGTATGTTGTCCCTTGGAATGCGATGATCATTAACAGAACGTGATGGTTCAGGTTGACTGCGATGATGGCGATTGTGGAGACATGGAGATGGAGTTTCCCTTGTATGATCATTGTTTCCATCTGTTTGAGCTCCACCAGGTGAGTTACGTCTCTCTCCATTCATCCTCTCGACCATCCAAAGCACAAAGTAGTTCTTGTGAGGGAATCTGAGTGTTCCTCTGAAGACCAGACGGAAAGACAAAAGGTTGCACCAGGGGCATGAAATGAAGAGAGGAAGCTGAACCGGGTGAGTAGGCAATTTCACAATAGCCCATTGAAGTCCCAAAATGCAGTTTTTACACATCGTATGTCCACACCATAACACATACGGAACGTTTTCAACTATATTAAATGATTCCCAGCATATAGGACACTCGAGACCTTCGTCTTTACTACCTACAGAAGATACATCGTCATCTGAACACTCCGCATGAGCATGGACCGGTCTTCTGATATCGTTTTTCGGTCCAATGTTTCCCGTAAGATAACTCGATGCTAGATTCCACATTCTAGTATCAGGGATGGATAACATGAATACCTTGTTTGTCACTAAGACCTAACCAGTTCTGCTAATACTTAACTCTCTGACCTTCATGAACACCGAACTCGATGCTTCATCGCTTCATAAGCAAAGAGAAAACACATATTAATCCTTCAAAGACAATCCCAACGACACACCGATGCAATTCCAACTAAGAATCAACTAATAAGATTAAGTGCTACATTGAGCAACCATGGTAACACAAATCATTAAGAACCTACTATACAGCAAGATTCAATTTTTATGATCAGAATCGATATTCGAACGCTTTAACTTGTATTAGAGCTCAAAGCTCGACAATTTCATCGATAAAGGGGACTCTTTTATCTTTGAGCCAAGTTTACTCACCGATGCAATTCTAACTAAGAATCAACTAAGATTAAGTGCTACATTGAGCAACCATGGCAACACAAATGATTAAGCAACTACTATATAGCAAGATTCAATTTTTATGATCAGAATCGATTATTCGAACGCTTTAACTTGTATTAGAGCTCAAAGCTCGATCATTTCAGCGATAAAGGGGACTCTTTTATCTTTGAGCTAAATTTACTCACAGATGCAATTCTATATCAGTAGCAACCAACTAATAAGACCAAGATTTAGTGATACATTAAGCAACCATAGCAACACAAATGATTAAGAAAACCCTAAATAGAAAGTTTCAATTTTTATACTCAGAATCGAAATCAGACTCTCAGACTTGTATTAGACCTAAAGCTCAATCATTTTCAGCAATAAAGATGATTCCTTTATCTCAAAGGTTATGACTTTATCCGATACAGAAGATCCCAATATAAGATTAAAGGAAGAAAGAGAAAACCCTAAAATCAAAATCACTAAATGAGATAATTGATCACAGAATTAAGCAGCTAACGAAGTAATCGAACCTAGATAGATAATTGAAAGGACAGAGCAATCAAATGGTTCACAATAACCGAAACTAAATCAGAGTGATTTAGATAAAGATTCGTACCGATTCGACTCTGCTCTGAGCTTTTTGTTTCGTACGTGAAAGAAGAAGATGCTTGATTCGATTTTTCCGGCGAGACCTAAACTTTCTGGGTTTTGTTTTGCTTTCATAAACGACGTCGTTTCAATCGTGTACCCAAGTTTTCCTTCCAAAAGTGTTTTTGATATTTTCTAACGTAAAAACTTGGTTAGTTGTTTTTTTATAAACATAATAACATTACCAACCAAAACATTTACGCTTATTGAAGATTAAGTAAACCTCTGAAAAAATAAAACACAGAGCGGTTAATTTTATTAATATAATTTAATAGAATTTTGTATTATAAGTTATTTATCAATTCAATTTTTTTAATATTTTAAAAAGAATAATAATAAATATATTAAAAAGAAGAAATATGAGAAAAAGAACAATCACGAAAGAAAAATAATAATAAAAGAAACTTTACGTTGTTTTTTTTTTATCTATATGAGTGTATATAGATAAAATGCAAATGGACTTAATATGTAAATATTTCTTTAATTTTTGCAACATTCTTCTCGTCCAGAGTTCATTTGTCATTTATCTCTTTGCGATATCTTTCATGTTGTCTCGTTAAAACTTTTCTAATAAAATCCATTGGTAGAAACCACAGTAAGGTAAAAAAGTATAATCATACAAGCTCTCCCTCGAATGACTATGGACATGGGGTGCAGGATGTTCGACATTTTTTCTTGTTACCATGTAATAATCATTGAATGCTTGAGACGTAAATTCACCAACGTTATCTAATCTAACTCCTTTGATTGGATAATCAGGAAACTCAGCTCTTAGTTTTGATTATCTGAGTTAGAAATCTCGCAAATACCACATTTCAAGATGATAACAAACAAACATGTGACCATCTACTAGACATGTCTATCATTACCATGAAATAATATAATGGTATACATGGTGGGTGTATAGGTTCACAAATGTCGCATTTGACTCGTTCAAGGAATTTTGGTAATTCTTTATCGATTTTGCTTGTCGATGGCCTTATAATCAATTTTCCAAGAGAAAACGTAACACATGTCCTTTTATTTTCTTGATAAAACTCTTAGGGTTTCATTGAATGTCCATGTGAGCTTTTTATAATTTTTTGCATCATCGTGGTGCCTGGGTGACCAAGGCGATCGTGCCACAATGTGAAATCATCATGATCTCTTTTGATAACAAGATGTGATCCTATTGAATTAATGTATGTATGATGCAATCCTGATGGGAGTCTTGGTAATTTTTCCAAAACGTGTCTTTTTCCCAATTTTTCAGAAGTGATATACATGTACTTTTTTTCATTCTCACTTGCACACTGAGTGTCATATCCATGAAGGTATATATCTTTGAAACTCAACAAATTTCTTTTTGAATTTGGTAAAAATAATGCATTATTTATCGAGAACTTTGTCCCGTTAAGTAATGCAAAATTTGTTTTACCGGTCCATTCAATTAAGTCTATGGGACCTGATATTGTGTTAACAATAACTTTTGTTGATTTCAAATGAGAGAATTTTTTTTTTTGTTTTAGAATAGTGTGTGTTGTTCCACTATTCGGTATGCAAATATCTCTAAGGTTTGCCTTGGATACCATTCCATTTGTAATGTGATCCATTTCTGAAATAAACATAATCGATTAAGGTAAGTAGAAAATAAATTTATTAATCAAGCATATAACACCCGATAATTATACATGATAGGTAACACAAGCACACAATAATTACACATGATAGGTAATACAAACACACAAACTTAGGAAATTTCAAGCAAGCGTCGATTTATTTATGACATATTAATTCGAGCCCCACACGATAGAAATTTCAGTTTTCCACAAGGACAACCTCATCGAGATCATTAGCAAAGTCAGAAGCATCAAGGTGGGTTGTACCCTCAGAATGTTCCGCAAGGTTCACTTCCTTTCCTTTTCCCTTAACAGATTTTTTGTACAGAGCACAAAGGTGTGCTGGAGTTCGGCATACCTGATACCGATGTGCCTTAGGGTCACATCTGAAACAAGCACTGTCACATTTTTGAAAAGTATTTGCTTGGATTTCTTTTCCTTTCGATTCATGCTCAGGACGAATCTTTTGGTATGACTTCCTGGTTTGTGGATTAAAGCCTCTTCCACGTCTGTGATAGCTTCGGCGCCCCGTCCCCAAAAAATTTTGTTTTCTCTAAGCGGATTTTTAACATCCAATGCATTAACCTCAGGGAATGCCTTTGATCCGGTAGGTCGGGACATGTGATTCTTGATTAGGAGCTCACTGTTTTTTTCAGCTATTAAGAGTGCCACAATCAAATTTGAGAATTTGGTATATCCACGCAACCTATATTGTTGTTGCAAAGTAATGTGGTTTTTGTGAAACGTGGTGTACGTTTTCTCAAGCATCTGAGATTTAGTGATAGTTTCACCACAATATCTCAGTTTGGCGACAATTCCCAACTTGGCAAAATTGTAGTTCATTACCTTGTCAAAGTCTTGAAACCTTAGACTTTGCCATTCGTCTCGGGCAAGTGGGAGAGTGATGTCCCTTTGGTGATCGAAACGATCTTTCAAATATTTCCGGAATTCTTTAGGATCTCTCATGTGTGCATAGTCATATATGACACTTTCATCCATTTGTCTTATAAGGAAGATCACCGATTTTGTCTTTTCTTGGGCCGTCGAAGAATTATTCTCCTTTATAGTCTCCGTTATCCCAAGGGACTCCAAATGTATCTCAACATTAGTAAAACTATGGTGAATAAAATATTAAATAAAATATGGTGATTAAAATCATCCATGTTAAAACTGTGAAGTAGAGTATTAAATGAAATATGGTGATAAAAATTATCCATAGAAACAATAAGGGGGGTGTATTGAAACTGTGATTTTCAAAAAATTTTGGTTTTATTACTGGTTTTGTCTATCCTTGCGAAAATCCGATATTTTGCTTCACAAGTTTCCAACTACTAGACTTGGGCATGAATACATACAAAATATGTTTGTTGAAGATCGCGATCATTTTCGACATTTGTATCGCATGTATCCAGAAGAATTCCTGAAATTATGCAGTATATTTTAAGTGAAGATGGGTTTAAGAGATACAATGAATGTTTCAGTTGAAGAAATGCTTGCTTCCTTTTTGTTCATCATTGGGCAAAATTTGAGGTATATCCAGGCTCAAGATAGATTCAAGAGGTCGAGATTCTCAATAAGTACGAGCTTTAATACAATTTTGAAGGTGTTAAATGTATTTGCACCAAGCTATATGGCTAAACCTACACTTGTAGTGCCCACGAAAATAAAAGACAACACAAGATTTTATCCTTATTTTAAGGTACGTGGTTATTTTTTTTGTGTTTATTTCTTTTAAGTATTGTAAATTTTAACCATTAAGTTTGTTATTTTCTTAGGATTGTGTGGGCGCTATTGATGGAACACATATCCCTGCAATGATAACAGGAAAAGAAACAGCTAGTTACCGTAATCGAAAAGGACAATTATCACAAAATGTTTTGTTGCATGCAATTTTGATTTAGAATTTATATATGTTCTAAGTGGATGGGAAGGTTCAGCTCAAGACTCAAAGGTATTAGATGATGCCTAAACAAGAAACACAAATAAATTAAAAGTTTCTGAAGGTATCTTGTTTAGAATATGACAAAATAGTTTTTTTTTGTTATTAATTTGTATTTTATCCTACTTATATTTTGTGCTTTAAATTACAGAAATTTTTTTATTTAGTTGACTGTGGATTCGCCAATTGTCGTAATTGTTTTGCTCTATTTCGAAGTACTCGGTATCATCTCCAAGACTTTAGAGGACAAGGAAAAGATCCCAACAATCAAAATGAGTTGTTCAACCATCGGCATTCTAGCTTGCGAAACGTAATAGAGAGGATTTTTGGAATCTTCAAATTAAGATTTCTTATCTTCAAATATGCACCTCCCTTTCCATATAAGACACAAGCAGAGTTAATATTTGCATGTGTTGTTTTACATAATTATCTTCGTAAGGAATGTCGTTCGGATGTGTTTTTCCTAAGAAAGATGTTCTCGAAGAAAATGGCATTGATGAAAGCGGCGATGAGAAAAATAAGCGTATGAAGAGGGTCAAGGTACTCAAGAACAACAAAGAGTACTTGCTAATAATTGGAGAGCAACAATAGCAGAAAACATGTGGACATATGTTATAAATATGGAATCATAATAATAAACATTTTATGTTATATATTTTTAGATTGTTTTTTTTCTTTTTTTATTGGCTTGTTGAGATTTGAGATTTGAAGGTGTTGATTACCAACATATCTGACTGAACGTCACCTATAATTCTAAGAGCTTTCTTTTGCTTTTTGATTGAATTATAATTTCATTTTTTTGGCTTTATTAAGATTATATGAACGTTTCTATGAGTCTTATTAGGCACATAAAATGGAATGTGAAAGGTATGTTATGAGCATTTTGAGTTTAACCCAGTCCAAGAATTATGATCGTTGATTTTCTTTCATTTTGTTGTTGTAAAATCTAACCAAATCAATCTAATAAATCTAACCAAATCACCTATGATTTTTTTTTTTTTAAATAACAACTCTAACCTATCTAACCAAATCACCAATTATTTAATCAAATCTAACCAAATCTCCAAAATATGTAACTTCCACCAAACACCCCCAAATCTTTATTCCAATACACCCCCTAAGTAAATTATGGTGATTAAAATCATCCATATTAACAAGTTAAAACAACAAATAAGATGGTACGTTAAACAAACATATAAAAGCATTATATTAATAAAGGGGCGGCAGAGTCGCGCTCCAATAATAATATAAATCAAGGTGGCAGAGTGATCGTGATGATAACATGTTTTAATTTAATAGAATTTTGTATCGTAACTCATATATCATGAAAAAGAGTAATAATAGAAAGAACTTTTACATTGGTTTTCTATGAGTGGGTTTACAAATGAATGGAAGAACAAATATATAGCACAAAAATAGACAAATATTACTGTAAGTAATAAATGCAAATGGGTTCCATATAATATTTGATACGCAAGTGTTTCTTTGACTTTTGCAACATAAACTCATTTTTTATGTCTTGAATGTATGTTGTGTATTGGACGTTATAAAGAGCGGATCATTTTTTTCCTTCTATTCATACCCATTCATACATAAGTTTTACTTTTTACTCTAGACAAAAGTAAGTGGTGTGAAATATTAAAAAGTAAAAAGAAGGGAATATGTACAAAATAACCATGAAACCGAAAAGAATTGAGTAAATGACTATAGGTAATAATACTTTATCGGAGAGGCAAATAAAATTACTGAAATAATTTTTTTTTCTCGTCTTCTCTCTGTTTTTCTTTTTCTCTATCTCTGTTTTGCCATATTCTCTCCCTCGCCGGATCTATGTCGTCAACTTCTCTTTCCTGTATGGATATTCTCTACCACTACTGACTCTGTAATAATATCACAGTGACCATGATCAAATGCCTAATTATTGTTTCCTTATTTTTATTTAATTCATGTCACTTCTTAAATTTTCATGGTTTTTTCTGAATTTTATGTAATATTTTAGGGGCTTTTTATAGATTTGGGTTCATTTAAGTTAAAAAAAAAAACTCTGAATAAATCGCTTTTTGCTGAGTTTATAGAGATAGACATTTTTTGCTGAGTTTATAGAGATAGACATTTTCTGCTAGACGAAATGACCATTTTGCATTCAATCTCCTTCTTCTTTCCTTTTTCTTTCTTTCTTTCTTCATCGCTTCTTTCTCTTCTTAATATTACCAGAAAAACTCAATTTCTTTTTTGATTTTTTTTTATCACAAACACCCAATATTAAAAAAATCTATACACTAAAGGATAGTACATGGGAACCCAAACAAAATAATTAAACCGATTTGATAAGAATATAAAGAACGCTTAAACAATTTCCAAATTTGATAAAAGTTTGAGATTTTGAGATTTTGGATTTGAAATTTTGTTGGTTCGTTGTATGAGTTTAGAGATTTATTTGGGTTTTGCCTAATCTATTTATTTTTGAAGTTTAAATCAATTTAATTTGTTTGTTTGTTGCTGAATTTTGTTGGAAATTTCTAAATTTTCCTCTATATAGAAAATTATTCAACATGAGTCTTTTTTTCACCTCTACCACACCACAAAAAAAGTCATTTACCAAAATTATCCGACACATAGTTAGTTTCTTTATTATGATGTCAAATTTGGCTACTTCCTAATATTACCCTAAAAAGAACCAAATGTGGTTCAGTTGTGAGTGCATGGTGCGTTAAGATATGGGTGAGCATTTCGGTTCAACTTTAGATTCGGTTTGGGTTCGGTTGGGTTCAGTTTATTTGGGTCTAGTAAAATTTTTAAAAAATGTAATTTAAATATATTCAAATCCATAACATTTTTTGTTTAGCTAGTAATAATTTGTTTTTAGTCTTTTTTGGTGAGTACTAATTTTTAGCTAAATATGTAGTTATAATAATAAAATTTTGTGATAAATCATGAGCGTAATTGAAACAAAAATAGTAAACTAAATCATTTAACTAAAAGTAGTACACCAAGTGATAAAAAAAAAGAAATACAAAGTCGTTAACTAAGACTCTGTTTTCTTGGGGCTTTTACAAGAATTGACACTTTCTATCAAAAAAACTCGAGATTAGGCAATTTTACAATGGTCTTACGGGGCAAGGCACTTTTGTGACTTGGAGTGACGAAAATACCCCTGCGGTTTTACACCATCAAACGCCATCTTTTCCGACGGCTTACACCACTAAAACTTCTTTCCTGTGAACCCAAAATTCAATTAAATATTCTTTTTATAAAAGAACACTAAACCCTATAGGGATAGTATATAAAAAACCCAAGGGATTTAATCTAAAGCAATGATCAATATCAATTTGGAATTTCATAAATCGAGAGAAGATGAAATCCTAATTAAGATTGAGAAATTCAGATTCATTTCAGATAATCGAGAGATCAAGAACTGTCGAGACAAAGATTTTTTTATGTTGTTATCGTGAGATGATCAGAATCATTGCAACCGTCGATTGAACTGATTCACCGATAAGGTACATGGACAGATTCAGAAGAGAAGCTATAGTGGATAACCGCATGCTTCGTCGAGGAACATAAATACATCTATACATAGATCTGATTTGGATTGAATTTTAATAGAAGAGAATCAGCAGTAACCGATGGATAATTGTCTTGCTAGATCCAATCGATTTAGAGAACATATAGAAGAAAGGGTAATTTTGTCTATGTAGAAGAGAAGAAGTACCTAATCTAGTAAAGCATACTAAAAAGCCTAATATTACAAAGGGATGATGTTTTATGTGCCAATCCTATAATTGATCCTTGTTTTTTTCTCCATCAAGATGGGTCATCTATATGGAGATGAAAAATGATGTTTGTTTTTGACAATTTAACATACCATTTGGATGAATCACTTGGATGATTCATCTCAATGACTTTGTAAGTTTAGGCAAATTTTTAAAACTCATTTGGATGGACTTGGTTGGACCATTTGGATGGAGATGGTTTAGTCAAAAAGAATAAATGACAAATATAACCTTTGGAATAATACTAATTTCTATAAAAAATTTATTAATATCTTTTTTTTAAATTACATATTGCACCAAAAAAATTAAAAATTGGAAATCACGGACTATTATTTTACGTCAAAATTGTATATATTTTCCCACCAACACCGTAAAATTATATTTTTCTGCCAACACCGTTAAATCATGTTTTCCTCCAAAACCGCCAAATCATAATTTTCCTAGTAAACCGCAAAATCATATTTTTTCGCTAAAACCGTAAAATCATGTTTTCCACCAAAACCGCAAAATCATATTTTCCCGTCATAACCGCAAAATCATGTTTTCCCGCCAAAACAGCAAAATCATGTTTTCCCGCCAAAACTTCAAAATCATGTTTTTCCGCCAAAACCGTAATATTATGTTTTTTCCGCCAAAATCGTAAAATATTTTTTCCCGCCAAAACCGTAAAATCATGTTTTCCCGCCAAAACTTCAAAATCATGTTTTCACGCCAAAACCGCAAAATCATATTTTCCCGCCAAAACCGCAAAATCATGTTTTCCCGCCAAAACCATAATATCATGTTTTCTCGCTAAAACCGTAAAATATTTTTTATGCCAAAACCATAATATCATGTTTTACCTACTAAAACCGCAAATGCAAAATTATTTGTCATTTGTCAAAATGAAAGCATGGGTATTTTAGTCATTTTTATCTAAATGAGAATGTGGATGAACTACAAAATGAGCAAACAAATAAAGATTCATTTAAATGCATCATTTAGATTAAATATCAAATGATCAAACAAACACTACAAACATCATTCAAATGCATCATTCAAATCATGTAAATGGATAATTTGAACGAAAATGTTAAATAATGAAATAAACAGAACCTAAAATAATAAACTAAGTCATTGGAAAAAAAAACATATCTAACAAGGTAAAAGACCTTTATTACATTTATTTGTGATGTTATCCCGCAAAGCTTCCATCACTCTATCACCGGTCGGCTCATATGCAATATGTTCTTCTTCTTCTCCTCCTTCTTTTCCTTCCTCTTAATTCTTCTTCTTCTTCTTCTTCTTCATTATCATCAACATGAAATTTTTCTTTGTTTTACTATTGTAAGAAATCATGATCTTTCTGATGTGAATCCCTTATGAAGTAGTGTAGTGTCATCGTTGCTATTACAAGCTTAATCCACATAATCAAAGCTTAGCTCTATGCTCATTTATACAGATGTTAAAATCAAACATATGATAAATAGGGCTAATCATTCGTCCTAAAGTTCATTAGAAACCAATCCATTGAATCAAAATCAAAACTATCACAAAAACAGAGAACACAAAAACTAAAAAAGAAAACTGATTCACTTTAACAAATTTGAAGACTTTCTGCAAAGCAACACAAATAAGGATAGATTTATGAATCAATGAGAAGACAAGCTCCATGAATACTTATAGATTCAACGGAAGAAAAAAACCCACCAAGTTGAGAGTAGCTACACAAACTAAGAGAACACAAACAAAAATTTCCAAAATATTCAATAGCTGTGAATAACGAAATTACCTTGCTTTTCTACCTGGATTGGGTGATTCTCCTTCTTTACCTTCTTCTTCTACGAGTCCTCCCCCAAATCTATGTAACTATGAACAACTACAACACAACTACGTTTGGTTAATCATAATGGAAATCAACTAAAACCACATCATTAGACACACGTTGCTTTGAAGCTCTTCAAGGTCACAAAAAATAAAGAGTAGAGAGAAGGCAAACATGATAGGAATAAGTGGGATCGAAGATAAAGATTCAAGAAGAACAAGTGGGGTCGAAGATAACGATTTAAGCAGCGAACTTCAACCAGAGAATTCTTCAAAAACTCTTCAGGATCGAGAAAGGAACTTCAGAAACAAAACCTATTACTTTGAAATCGCAGAGCTTACTTTGAAATCACCGAGCATATCCAAATCGTGTAAAAAAAAAAGAGATTTTAGATTGTGTAAAAGAGAAGAAGAGATAATTTCATATCGCGTGAATGTGTTGGATTTATGGTTAAGTTTTATTGTGATTTCTTAAAGATATTATGGGTAATTAAGTCATTTGTTAAATTAGTCACAACGTTTTAATCTTTGCCGCTCAATTAAATCGGCATTCAAAATTATTCGTCGGATTCCACTGCGTTCGCCGCAGCGTTTTGACGCAAGTAGCTGCAGCACCCAAATGAACATATATCCTTGTGTTTGATGCAATCGCAACTACATGGAACGACAAAACGAACGACCTAAATATAGTAAAGTAAGCAACATGTTCAAATTGTAATTTTAAAATGAAAAATTGAAATTAACCATGAAAATAATTACATATTTAGTTATTTAAAATATAATCAACATAATTTATTAGTTAACTAATTAAATAAAAACATTGGGTTATCGGTTTGGTTTAGCTTTAAAGTGAACTAAACCGACCCATTTGGGTTGAGAAAAAAACACAATTCAATGGTTTGAATCTAAGCTTGGGTTTGGTTTGGATCAGTTTAGGTTCGGTTGATTCGATCGGTTCGGTTCGGTTAAAATGCCCACCAGATGTTTAGCATCTATTCATTTTGGTGTGGTTAAGTACAATTATATTGCTTTTTATTTTTTTCTCAATACAAGAAAAAAAATCAGATAAATAAATTCACAAACTTACACATTTTCTTCAATTTTTAAAAACAATTCTGAAACTTGAAGTATTAAAAATAATTAGCTAATATTCATATAATTATATCCGCATCGCAATTGTAACAATCACACATTATCCAGTGTCATGCGTTTCACACGAACCGCATTTATTCTGCTTCTTCAACAAACGGTATTAAAACTGCACCCAATCCTATTCACAAAAGACATCTTACAAAACGGCGATATTTTTGACCAAAACACATAAACATCTCTTCCTTTTGAACAATTCAGAAGCAGATGCTTTAGCGAAATCTGCTCTCTTGCTTATTAACGTTTCCTCCCCGTGTGGAGTGTAGTTTTTGTTCTTTCTTATTAATCTAAAACGTTTGATAAAAGAAAAAAATATCTCTTCCTTTTAAATAGTGAACATGGCTAACTCCATATAAAGAGGAGAAATATGTAACTACTTCAGAATATATTTTGATATTTTCATACGTTTCTGAAGTTAAAAACCGGTATACTTCTATTTCCGGGTCAAATGTGTTTTAAATACTTTGTCGACTTCCCAGTAAAACTCCATGAAGCCTTATATTGGGCATAAATGGTTGTGCTGTAAAAAGCATTTACAGTATTAAAATTTTCTACAATCCTAAAATGTGTCAATCAAGCTTTAAGTTTTTTTTAAAATCTACAGTTTCAAGGTGATTGGTTGGACTGTAGATATAGAATTTTTGCTGTAGTTGTTTTGCTGTAACTATGTTTGCTGTAAGTATGTTTGCTGTACCTGTAAGTTTTTTTCTATAGGTATTTTGATAGTAATGCCTAATTGGTAAAGATAGTTCAATATTATGAATTTTAAAATTTTGCAATATAAAATATGATTACAAATGAAATATTTAATAATAATAATAAGTTTCATATATTTATTATACAATTTTTGATGAAAATATATATTATAATATTAAATTTTATATTAACTAAATGAAATATATATTATTCTGTCACTTTTTATTTATGTTATTTATATTAATAAAAATATTGTAAATAGAGAATTAAATATTGTTATATAAAAAAAATGTCTACACCTGTTAAAGCACAAAAAAATGTGTTGTAAAAATTTTAAAAGTTACAGCTAAAAAAGCTAAAAAAGTTGTTTTGGGCTGTGAGATTTTTTAGGAAAGCTAAAGTTTGATTGGTTCGAAATTAGAGCTTTAAGTTTTTTTGGAGCTGTATCATAAAGATACAGCCCAACCATTTACTCCTCTAATTTTTTTCTTTTTTAAGCTGTAAAAACAATATTTCTTAAAGTCTTATTATTTTTCCTGTAGAAATTTTAGAAAAAATATTCAGCTTTTTATTTGTTTTCTCATCCAATCATAACATATTATATACTTTTATCTCTATATATATATATATATACACTAACTATTAAATAAATAAATAGATATTTTTCAACAAATAATAATAATAAGCTGAAAACAACAATGACAAATATACACATAACCATCTATATTATATAAAAGAATATATTGGGCATATTAATAAATTTTCTCATTACGTATGTATATTATAAGTAATATTTTTTAATGTTTATATCAATTTTATAATATATATATTCTATCAGAAAAATGAAAATATAACTTTTATTTCTGATTTTAATTTAACTATTTCAAATAATATTTTTAAAAATTATATAATAACTAGATATAACTAATAATTACTAATCATTTTTTCTTAAGTTACATCCAAAATTTTACAACAAAAACCCTACATCTACAGGTTATAGCTAACACATCTGCACCTAAAAATTTACAGCAATTAATTTACAATTACAGTCCAACCAATCACCCACATTATCATATCCTAAAGTTAGAGAATCCATCTTATAATTATTAAGACAATTATATATATGGAGGAAGTTCAACTCTCTCCCATAACTTGACACATCAGCACATGAGAGCTTGCCAGCTAGACTTTTAAAAAAAAGTAAAACATAATTAGTAATTAATTCAACATATGAACCTATCATAAATCAGAATTTCAATCATCATTCTCTATATTTTTTAAATGAAAAATCTGAAAATCTGAAAATTTGCTGTATAACTAAATCCTTTATATAAAGACTGCATAGTAAAAATAGTTGTTATACGTACCACTTACCATCACAAAAAGTTAATTTTAAACGTTTTAAAGTGTCGACAATTATTAGAAATATGTGGACAAAATAGGTCAAACATGCGGCTAAATCGTCTATGTAGCAATATTTTTTTTTAATAGAGTTTACATATAGCAATATCGTATAGTAAAAACAGATGTTACCATGTTTAGATTATAAGAGGTTAACTAACAATAATGATTAGAAATATGCGGCTAAATGGGTCAAACGTGCGACTATAAAAGCCAAAAACAACCCATGTTTTGTTCAACGTCTTCGAATTCAATATATTTTAAATAAAAGAGCCATATAAATTCTTGCATATAAATGTAATTAATTTGATGTTTTTTGGATAACTGAATTCTATTCTTCTATCTTAACTTAAACGTATCCTTCTTCATATTCCACTCACATATCTTTAATGTCCTATGATTAATATAATTCTCAAATTCTTTCACATTTAAACATAAAAGAAACGGTTAGTGCTATGTTAATGCTACAATAAAGGGGGTCTTTTAATTTCCCAAGAAAAACCAAAACATCTTTAGAAACACTATTTCTTACTTTGTATAAATACTTTAGAAACAAATACTCAAACAAAAATTTACCTTCATATCACTTAAAATCACAATGTCTCTCATAAATCTCTCTAATCTAAATTTAGCTACTTATGTTGCATTTAACGATTTGCAACTTGGAACTTACGTCCAACATGTTATTGGCCATATTGTTAGAATGTGGGAAGTTCATACTGAAATACGTACCGCCAACGACCGTGATGTATTCCTTGGAAACTCACTCCTCCTGCTTGATGAAAAGGTATAATTGTCCAATGACTAGCATATATCTCATATCATACTCATCATATATTTATCTTCTCATCTTTCTAAACAGAATTCCTTAATTCGTTGCTTCATTCCTTCATCACTTGTTGAAAAATACAATAGTATTTTCCAAGAAGGAATGATCTTACAAATTCAAGGGTTTGAAGTTAGGCCATGCATCAAACACACCAAAATCACGGACCACCCTTTTGTCAAAAAATTCAACATGGCTAAAGATAAAATAATATATATGGCTAAAGATAGAGAAAGAGAAATTCAAAGTATACAATTACATACTATGTATACATGTTAACATACTATGTATACATGTTAAATTGTCGACTTTGATGTTCAATAAAATAATATATATAGGGTAAGAAATCAAAATATGAACAAATTAAGTAGCAAATATTAGAAAAATAATAGTTATTTTAAAATACAATTTTACAAAATAACAAAGAGGAGAGCAAAACGAATGTTAAAAACAAAATCAAATTTATTAAAATATGCACGAGTAAGCTAAATGATGTTTTTCTATAATCCTTTACAACTTACTAATACTAAACAAAAAGTATATATAATACACCTATAAATTAGGCTCAAATAAAAAGAAGTGGCTAAACTATGGATTAAATGCGGTACAGTTCAAATACTAACAAAAATATATACATACACATATATATATATATATATATATATATATATATGTAATTTCGTTAGTTACTATTCAAAGCACCGGACTATGCGGTTTCATCAACACACTCAAAGCTTTTACCTATGAGTAAAAATTAACAAACAATATGCAGTGCTTAATAAAAAATATATAGTTTTCATCCTTCGTAATACAATCTTTCTTATAAAATAACATTTGTAGAAAAGAATGATAAACTAAATATATTATAAAAAAAAACAAAAAAAAAACAACAACAAAATCCTGCGCGTAGCGCGGACACTCACCTAATATTAATGAAACAAACCCTCAAGTATATGTAAATCCATTTTAAAACCCTCAATTATATAATTAATGAAAAAATTCCTTAACTAAAAGATTTAAGTGACAAAACCTCTTAAGTACTAATCCATCTATTTAAAACCTCTAAACTATAAACAAAATAAAACCAAAAAAGTTTTCGGATATATTTTAGACCCAGCAAGTAAAGATCTCTTAACCAAAAAGTTCATTCGTCTATAATATTGTCAAAATCTTAAATGATGTTATCAAATAAATATTATTGTATTTTGATTTATTAAAAGATGATATGTATATTTTTTTAGACATAAGAGAATATCATGTTTGTTTTAAAATAGCATTAAAAACGTGGTACAGTAGATTGCAAAATTGAAATGATGAATCAATATAATTAAGGTATGATATCATATATTACATTAAAAAATGAAAATAAATAAATTCATGTATACTTTTAGCAACTAAATTAATTTGAAATAAATATAAGCATAATAATAGAAAACGGTCACACAATCTTGAAATTTTTAAATCTACACTAGCAATTTTTATAAATTTATTGAAGGTTTTTTTCATTAGAATTTTTTAGTTGAGAGGTTTTTCTATTAAAAAATAAGTTGAGGATTTTAAAATGGATCAGTCAAAACTTTTTGTCATTAAAATCCCAATTAATTGATGTTCTTTATATACCATAGGATCAAAACACAAATATACTCCTACTGACTATCATTATTTCTAGAAATTTTCAAAATTTTTATAATCTTTTAAAGAATTGTATACAAGAGTGCCTAGCATTAAATGATATTGGTCAAAACTAGCTAAAAGCAATCACGATATCCACATTTCTATCAGTTAACTGTAAGTACGACACATGCCCAACCCAGACGCACTTTAGACATCAAATATATCTATAAAATAATTTAGAGATATTATTTTCCAGACTTTCTTTCTCTCCTAAAGCATTTATAGTATTTTTTTTTTATGAAAATATTATTTTTTTCTATAAATTTGGAAGTTCAACTTCGAAAATTTTTATATCTGTAAGAAGTAAGATTTATATCGGGTTAAATTCATCTTTTGAAAAAAAGATTTCCTTCGGTCAAACTCAATAATTTTATTTTATAAAAAATATTTAGTTGTAAGTTTTATGATGGGATAAGTATTTTTTTTTTTTGCTTTGGGCCGGCCTTACGACAAGTCGATCATTGACGTATCACTTTTTTTTTGTTAAAGTACATTGACATATCACTTTCGGAAGAGTTTGCCATATATAAGCAGTGTCGAAATTATTAGATGTTTTCATGACTTGGTAGTTGCCTCTAGCGTGACAACTGCCTCTAGCGTTGCCTCAAGCGTGACAACTGCCGTGACAGTGACCTCAACAATTGCTGACAGTTTCTCAATTCTCGTAGTTATTTCAGTTCGTGTTTGAATATTATTATTGAAATACGTAAACATAGATGGATCCGTGGAAGGCATGCACATAGATGGATCCGTGGAAGGCATGCAAATGTAATATTGTAGGCTGCTTACAATAACGTAGTTCATTATAGTATCAATAATATTTACTTGTATATAAATATACAGCAGATTAGATAGCAATATCGTAACTATATGTCTATATAACAGGTGAGTATTAAACGTGACAAGTGTTGTTAAACTTGTTTTCGACATGAAAGTAAAGTAAATTTTAGAAACTTGTGATTTCTTTATAATAGAGTAACCAAACATAGCTAGTAAAATGATCGATACCCTAAAATGTATATAATATTGAAAACCATTGAAACGAATTAATGGGCGAGGTACACTCCATACATGAGAGATAAACAAGGCCGTGAAAAGAACTAATTACTATAGCTTAAGAAACCCAAAGTTAGTGTTTCTTATTGTTTGAACAATTGTAGAGGAAGGCTTGCAAGCATTGCAAAATGATAAAGATGAAATAGTTTTTAAATCAAATGGCAAGCAAAGAGAACTTAACACCATCAAAAGCCGATGGAGATCTCGCTAAGGAAGAACTAGGTCATTGCCACTCCTATATCCCGGCACTAGCGGACAGAATCTGTTAACTATATATAGCATCGTTAGTTATAAGCCATGCGAAACTTTTACTTAACCTTATATTTAAAGGTTTTCAATCAAAATAATCTTGAAAAATACTTGGGTTTATCCCTATGGGTAAACTCTTATATTCACTTCTTTTATTTTAAGCAATTAAAATCTGACACCTAATAATAATAAAAAGAATTTAATTTAATTATAAAACCTAATAATTTGCCATTAAAACGAAAATATGTATCGGTTTGTGTTTATTAGAAAAGGTTAGGGTTAAAATTTTATGATTAAACGAGGTTAAATATCGGTTTGGGTTTAGAAAGTACGATTAGGGTTTAGATTTTATAATTAAACGAATTAAATATTGGTTTAGGTTTATAAACAGATTTAGATTTGACAATTAAACGAGGTTAAATGTCGGTTTGGATTTAGAAAATACGATTAGAGTTTAGTTTTTTTTACGATTAAATGAGTTTAGATGGTGGTTTGGGTTTACAAAAGAGAATTAGGGTTTAGATTTTATAATTAAACGAGATTATATATCGGTTTGGATTTATAATTATAGCTTTAATTTATTATGTAATTTAAATAGGATTTAACATGACATGTTTTTATTGGTTAATGCAAAAGGAGGTGAATAAAAGGATTCACCCCTAGGAGTGAACCCAAGTTTCGTTCAATAACCTTTAAAATCGTCATTTTCTACAATTTTACCTTTCATATCTAAAAGTAAAAATTAATTTTATGAAGTAAAAAAATAATAATACGTAATCTAATTGTTTAAATATTTTTATAAGTTTTTAACGATTATATACGTTATACTTTCAAAATTCTAAAGGTAGATTTAAACTCTTCATTGTTTATTGTGAAAGTTTTGTTTTGATATACCAAAAGTTTCAAACGATCATGAGTACTATTTATCAAACTTTTGCAAACTTACTGTGATGATAACATGTTATATTGCATATTATTTTGATTTTGTCTCATTGATTTGTATTTTTTAGCAGAAATTGACAAGTTGGCTTTTTTTTGGCAGAAAACCCTATACTTAATGATCATATTATTATTTTCATGCTTTTGTGCTCTTGTCGACAACAGTATGGTTAGCTGGAGTTTGATTCGACAATGATGTAGTTTGATGGATTGTTAAATCATTAAGATTTGAAAGCATGCATGAGAAAACGATGAAATAATTAAAATGTTAAATCTTGGTTATCTTCGACATTGTATATCCTTTGAAATCCCTCAATAAAGATACATTCAATTTTTAGTGGTGTTTTCATAAGTGAAAATACAACAAAACAATGTCGGGACAAAGGCAAGTGTTTCATCTCTTACAACTTCATTATGCATTCATAATTATTCGTTCATTCATACATACGTTGATTAATATACTTACTTGTCTATTATATATACAGAAGATTGGATGGCAAGATCGTAATTATAACAGGCGGGGCTAGTGGGATCGGAGCTGAAGCAGCGAGGTTGTTCACGGACCATGGAGCTAAAGTTGTCATCGTTGACTTACAAGAGGAGCTTGGTCAAAACGTCGCCGTTTCGATCGGGCTAGACAAAGCAAGTTTTTACCGTTGCGATATAACGGATGAGACGGAAGTTGAGAACGCCGTTAAGTTCACCGTTGAAAAACACGGAAAGCTTGACGTTCTGTTTAGTAACGCCGGGGTCATGGAACCGCATGGAAGCATTCTTGATTTGGATCTTGAGGCGTTTGATCGAACGATGGCCGTCAACGTTCGCGGTGCGGCTGCGTTTATAAAACATGCAGCGCGTTCGATGGTGGCTAGTGGAACTCGTGGCTCCATTGTTTGTACAACGAGTGTGACGGCTGAGATTGGTGGTCCGGGACCTCACAGTTACACAGCGTCGAAACACGCGCTTCTCGGGTTGGTTCGATCAGCGTGTGGCGGGTTGGGGAAGTACGGGATTAGAGTCAACGGTGTTGCACCGTATGGAGTAGCAACGGGGTTAACTAGCTACAACGAGGAAACTGTGAAGATGGTTGAGGATTACTGTTCAGCCACGGCGATTCTCAAAGGTGTTGTACTTAAAGCTCGACATGTGGCAGATGCAGCTTTGTTTTTGGCTTCTGATGATTCGGTTTATATTAGTGGTCAAAACTTGGGGGTTGACGGCGGTTATAGCGTCGTTAAGCTGACATCGAATTAATAAGTTGTTCGATACTTGTGGTTTGTATGTTAGGCTCTTGAGTTAATATGGCCTCTTCTTGGGCCTTTTACATTGAGTTTGAGTTGTGGTTGTACTTTGGTTTGTGTTCTTCTCATTATAATATCTAAACCATGGAATTTCCATGAAGTGTTTTAAATCGTTTTAACCATGGAATGAAGTATTTGGTTGGTGCACAAAAAGAAAAAAAAAATGTTTTCAAATTTCATTGACATCAACAAAAAAATTTCTAAGACTACATGCACAGCTATGTTTCTAATTCTTAATTAAGAATCCAATTTAAGTTGCACACAACCTCAACTTTTTTTTTTTTTTTGATAAATTCTATAGACTGATCTGTTTAACCTCAGTAAAAACGCACCAAAGTGTTTTAGAGTGGACTTCTCTCCGAAGGAACCACATTGTTTGTCTCGAGTTTGAAATGCTTTCCGACTAATACCGAGTGATAGTCAGGCCGATTGCATTTCTGACTACTATGTAAACCAATTGGGCTACGCCCAACAGACAGACTTCCCAAACAAATTATCATACAACACGGTTTTAATTGACTTCTTCGAAAATTTATATGATGAAATGATATCAAAGTATGTACTTCGTTCAAACATGCCAAAACGGATTTTTTGGCCAAATAAATGGCATTGTGAATATCACTGTACATTACCCTTCCCTAGTGGTTCTTACCCAACTCTTGCAGAAATGATTGTAGGCATGTCATCTCTCTTTTTCCCCTCATTGTTAGCAACATACTGAGTTTCACAGCTTCATATAGTTACGATATTCAACAACCTTGAAACCTAACAAATTGTGTTATCAACAAAAGTGTAAATACTAAATATACACGATTTTGTTCGTCATGCTATCAACATTATTTCCATTGTCAGCATCTGTCAATCGAAGAAGCTTTGGTACTTCTTACACGGCTCATGACTCAACTGAGAACTCGCAATGATTGGCGAGTACAAAATCTCAGCAAAATTTCTCAAGGGTTAATTGGCAAGCACTTTCAAAGCGTACGATAAAAAAAATTAAAGTCTTTATTTGTTCAATAACACTTTTTGGCTTTTATTAATTTAAAAGTCATTATAGTCCCTTTTTTTTAGATACTTTGGTTTCAGTTTTTTCTTAAAGACATGTAAACCTAACTTCAAAAATAAAAGGAATATACATCAATAGTTTTTTTTTTCTCTTCTCCAATATATGAAAACTTCCTAACAAATTCACTACTATTTTTTTTTGTTTTTAAACTATCAACTAATTCACAATTTTTTTTCATGTTCTTTTTAGATCCCCTTCTTTATAGAAAAAAGAATCAAATATTAAATTTGATGCGAAAATGGAAAAAACTGAATGTATAAAACCTTCTCATAAGTTATTTGCTGGAATTTCATCATTCTGTTACAATTCTGGTTTATATTCGGTATAATTTATAATTACAACTCTTATGGTCGCACTATCCAGAGTTTTTTTTTTGTAATCAATAAGATTTGAACAGTCAAACAGATTTGAATAATCAATGTCTCTACAGTCAAAGTCTTTACATCAAAAACTAACTGTCGTTACCAATCACCCCCTAAATCTAACAAGCTTTGAGTTCCCTTTTCCAAACAATGTTAAAACAGTACCTAAGTTTATACAGTTTTTTGTTGTTGTTACCAATCTGATATAAATAGTTAAAGTCTCTACAATCAAAGAATATGCCATTAAAGTCTCTATAGCCAAAAGTAATAACCATTACCAACTGACCCCTAAATCTAGCAAGCTTTAAGATCCTAATTCCTAATTGTGTTTAGAAAAAAAATAGAGTAGAAGTCGCCTTATATAAAGATTGAACAACGAAACAAAACGAAACTAAGAGTAATAAGCAAAAGCCAAAAGTGAAAAGCAAATGAAAACAATGGAAACGATCGGAAGACATGAACGACTAGAGAAAGAGATTCCTCTTTTCGCAAGTTGTATTTTTATTATTGATTTCTTTTTACATAGAACAGTGATGATGAGTTTCGCCTTTCGCAGTCGAGTCGTCATTAGAGGAGCAAGCGTAGAGCCTTTGTGTAATATGTGAGTGCCCAAAGACTAAAAATGTTTCTATAGGTTGGATAATGTAGCAGCACATTCATCTTGTAAACTCCTCTAAGTTCCTACAAAATATAGTATATTGATGATCAATTATATTATCGTGAAACTAGATGTCCAAAGCAAAACTAGGTTAACAAGAATCATACC
Organism: Arabidopsis thaliana; assembly: GCF_000001735.4. Taxonomy (NCBI): domain Eukaryota; kingdom Viridiplantae; phylum Streptophyta; class Magnoliopsida; order Brassicales; family Brassicaceae; genus Arabidopsis; species Arabidopsis thaliana. Next base: position 11,213,710 of record NC_003074.8, on the reverse strand, counting down.
TGTTGTGGAAAATCACCATTCTCCATTTGCGAGTTGATTAAAACTTTCGCAGCACGATGAACTGGTAATGGATCTCTCTCCATCTGACCACTCATTATTAGAACCATCATTGCTTGTCCCGTATTTACCACATTGGTCTTATTCCCCTCCAAAGAAATATACTTCTTGCCGGGACAAGAGAGAAAACTCTCTCCCCAACCACCTTCATCATTTTGTATCTTAAGAAGGAATTGAACCGCTCGACGGATCGGCTCATAGCTTTGGTAAGTCTTGCCCGCAGCAACTAAACCTCGAACAGCAAAGAAGGTCGCGTATATGAAACACACTCCCCAATTTCCATACCACGAACCATCCGCCATTTGCAAACTCTCTATGTATTTTACTGCCTTTGCTATAAATGTTTCTATTTCTTTTGTTCTGTGCCTTGGAAACTGTTTCATGAAGCGAGTCAACACTACTACTGCTGACCCCGTGCATTCTACATACTCATGCTCGAGTATTGTCTCTTCCATAAACTCTATGGGACTAAGCCACTGCATTTGAATATTTGAAATCATATTTTTCATTTATATCCAAATAAAAATGAAACTTGAACAAATGATTACTACCTCTAGCCACTTTTTCCCACTCGCTCTCTCCCATACAGCTTTACCTCCATTTTCGCTCTGTCAATAAGAGAAATGTATGTTTTCTTTTTGGTTGAATGAGAATTGTGTTACTAATCAGCTTGTGGTGTTTAAAATTAATATAAAAAAAAATGAATGATATGTGATAAGAGTTTAGGTGTTTTGGTTTTGGGAGTTTTCCTTTTAATTTTGTTAAGTCGGTTTGTATGAGGAACTATATAAGGTCCTCTTATAATCAATAAGAAACCGAACTTCCAACAATTAACCTAATTTTCTAAGAGAGACTTGGGTTAAGAGGAAGCTTTGCTTTAATCTTCTTCTACTCTCAAACTATAGCTACGGCTCCTATTACTAGATATAAGTCTAAAGTGTTCTCGTAACAATTACCTGCAAATAGAGAAGCATATTGACGGCATCATAAAGCCTCTCCACGTCCATTTTCTCATCAATGAAATTAGAAGGCATGCTCTCAAAGATCAGGCAGCACTGACCACACACGGGAATTAGTAATCAGATCAATATATTGGGATTGAATGATAGAGAAACACACACCTCTAAACTCTCGGAAGTACAATCTGAAGCTGGCCATCCTTGATCTTTGTCTGAAAAACCCCATCCTCCTTTGGATATGTCTCTAAACATTTTGATATAGTAACCAGGAGGATTCTCTATAAGCTGAGACTTCCTCAAGAAAGAGTATCCCTTTATTAGCATTGATCTTATCTCATCATCAATATCAGCAGCTAACATGACTTTTAGCAACAAAACTGTATCCCATATTTGGCTACCAAAACTCTACACATTATGGAAATAATTTGATGTTATCTCGAAAAAATGATTTAGAGTTCAAACTCTATACATTAGTGAATTCGCATTAGTGCCAAATAAAAATGAACTAACCTGGATTTTTAGGCCGTCCTCCGAAATCCATATGAAACCAGAGACACGAGCAAGATGTTTTTTAAAGTAACCACTCTCGGGACCTTCTGCCCAACAAGCAAGCATATGAAACACCTAAAACATTTTTTTTTTAACCATATAACTTATTAGTATAGATATTATAAGATTCAGTATACATAGTTTTGGTATAAATATCTTAGAGAGATCAATCATATATGTCAACTAGATTCTCTAACTCATGTATAAATATGAATCCCTAAGTGATTAATAAAAGTATCGGTTCATAATCTCTCTATATAACTTTTTGGTTTCTCTTTACAATTGTTTTTTAATTCTTTGTATTTTTTTTTATTTTTTTTTCTATTTTTGATTCTTATACCGTTTACCTTTGGCACACCTCCACCGGTAATGTATTGGGTGGCTTCGTCATGGTAATGGATAAGTTCCAAAGCCCTTCGGATAGCTCTTTCTCTTATGAGCTTCTTGAAAGGCCATCGATTTAAGATATTCTCGGAGAACATGTGAACACTTTTCCAAAACAAGTCTTGTACAAATGTTTGTGGATAGTATAGATCTTCCTGCATCATCATGACATTTTTGAATAGCTAAGTAACCTTACTTTTTTCGTAAGCATACAATGCATTATAGTTATATATTTGACTTAAACTTTTACCTTGGCGCATCGATTCCGAGCTTGACTCCATACAATATCAGCATAAGTTTGAGGATAAAGCTCTTGACGAAGCTGTAGAATGAGGGGTGTTGGAGTAGCTACAAATTTCTTACCATACAAATAAGATAGTGCCATGAAAGTATCACGGAAATAAATCCAAACCGTGCCTGCACGCGTATAGGAAAATAATTAAGGAGCTAAACGAAATTATATTATTTCATCCAAGGTTAGGACACTCCAAGTCCAACGGTCAAACCCTGATCAATAGCACCACGTATAATGAAATAATTATATATTCAAAAAGATTAGAAATATAAGATTATTCAAATCCAAACCTCCATTAATAGGAAAATAAGAAGGAAATAACCAAAACTCTGGCGGTATGGGTTTGCAACCAGACCATTCATACACTCCAAGAACCTAATTAGGGCCAATTACTACCAAATTAAGATGACGATCAAGAAAGGTTAACTTTAGCTGATGATTTTATGACATACCGAAAGGCAAGCTTTTCCAAACAATGGTGTATAGGTAGCACCACCTCGGTCAATGATCCATTTACGAGCCCTTGCACAAGCACTTTTTTTACGATCATGATCAGGATCCACTTCCATAATCCGTAGGCAGATGTAGTTGAGGACCGTGCAGAACATTGAACTATGGCTTTCAACGTCTAGTCCCCACCCACCATCATCGTTCTTGATGATAGGATTTCATTGGAAAAGAATTATAAAAAAAAAATATTGAAGTCATTAGGCAAAAACTATGGATAAGATTAAAAGATATAATGAGTTATGTCTGGCTTTTAATTCAAATTGTTTGTGATTATTTTTGTCGAGGGAAATGTTTGTAGTTCTTGTGTGTTGTGTGTACATATAAGAGAAAGTGTTGTGTTTAGAAATCATCCTTGGTCTTCTATTTTCTTTCTCCCAGATCATATAATTTATATTGGAGGGAATATGTCTCTAATGTTTCATAAGAGACATCATCAATCTTACCAAAAAAAAGAAGAGACATAATCAATTTTTTTCAATAACAGTTTCACCCACATAAAAACTATTTTATTAGTTATCTCAAATTTGGATGTTATACTTTCTAATGAAAATTTTAAAGAGAAATTATATAGTAAGGTACCTAATGGTTTTACATATAACGCAACATCTCTTTGCGATGCTCCTGAGAGAAGATTGTATCAAGATGGCCAGTGATATACAAGCATATGACCTGATATTATTTTGCACCGTTAGTGTATTCTTGTTTTTCTTTTTCTTCCTTTTAACTATAATTCTTTTTACAAATGTTAAGGCGGACTATTTGACACAAAAAATTTGTGTCGAAACGCTACATGTTACTTATGTAAACAATTTTCCGCAATTTTGGTTTGTATGAACCCTAAATAATATCTAATGACAAAAAAAAGAGGGTACTTAAGTGTGCAGCTTACAAAGGGAGCGTTGAAGAACATGCAACCAGAGTTTTCAGCAGGCCAATGTCCATCATCAGACTGTAACGCTGCCATATAGTGTATACCTCTTCTCAGTGTGCCATATTTGCTTCTTCATATGTTATTTTCTCGGCATCCTCTATTTTCACCCGCGGAATGTTTTGTTTGAACTTTTTCTCCCTTAGAAACTGTTTAATAAAAAAAACAATAAAGTTATGTCATATGGCTTGACCAATTTAAAGCTCATGTTTTCTTTGTGTTGTCACCTGCATACGCCACAACAGATCCGCACTAGCTTTGTATTGTGACCTATTGTCGGAGAAATTCCGTCGAGCCTTCTCAACCTCAAAGAGTTCTTCCGGAGAGCATGCATTGGTATCAAACTCCCATATCTGCCTTCCAAGGTAGTTGTTGGTGGTGCACAAGTGAGGGTCATCTCCTGCCTTAGCTCCGATCCTCAGCTTCCACTTTTTGTTATCGATTCTGCTAGACAAAACAAGTCAATGTTTTAAGATATATTTTGATGTATATGTATATGTAATCGAATTTATACTATCAAAGTTTTCTGTTCATGCATGCTAAAATCCCAAAAATTATTAACGTAGTTATTTCCAATTATGTTGAAGAATTTGCCGAAAGTTTTGCTTTTTCTTTAACTTAAAACACAATTTTTTTAGAAATGAATCAAACTCCAGATCTCTTACCCTGATGGCTTGGACTAAAGAGCTTCTATGTAACCTTTACGTGAGCACCGTCAATAAGTACGTAACGCACACATATGTATCGATTTCTATACCAAAGATTGCTCTAAATATATGAAGGCTGTCCAGTGGCGGATGTATTCTAGAAGTGAAACCTAAAAAGACACTTTTAAATAAATATACTTTTCATAAATAGCTTCTGTCTTGTGACAAACAAAAAAAAGCTTATGTCTAAGTGTAACCTTTACGTGAGCACCCGTCTATGTGATTATGGAGGAATAAGTAACGCAAATATATCCATTTATGTACCAAAGATTGCTCTAAATATATGCAGAGCCATCCAGTGGCGGATATAATGTAAAAGTTGAGATCTAAAAAGATGAAATCTGTAAAGACACTAATTTTTTTAAATTTTCATAAATATATTTTTCACCTTTAATATAATTTTAAAATTTGAAATCTAAAAAGACACTAAACTTTTTAAATCACTTCTAAATATACTTAGGTACGTACATATATTAATAATATTCAAAATATATATTTTTAATTAGAAAAAGGCACAATTGCAACTCACAATATAAATGTAAACTGTTCATAAAAATAATTTTAAAAATTACATATCTAAATATATATTTAATATTAAAATAGAGAAAATTGGATATACTTTTTTAGTAATAAATTACCCTTAGTAGTGGATAAATAAAATTTAAGAGAGTTTTAAGAAAATAAAAATCAGAAAACATGTTGACAAGTAAAGATGAAGAAGAGTTAAAGAATAAATTTTGTGATTTCGTCGAAAATTGTTAGTTTTTGAGATAGTTGAAATTCCTTCTAAAACATTTAGAATGTGTTTTCTATCTTTAGGGTAAATTCTGAAAACAAATAATATAGAACATGTATTTTACTCATTGTACATGTTCTACACATTTTGGAATTGACATATGTTCTAAAAATTTCAGAATTGAATTTGAAATGTTCTACGGAATTTAGAAATTCTACAGTTTACTCTATTTTTACGAAATTTTTGTATATGTATTATACGGATTACTCTATGATCTATGATTTCTAGATTATATTTTCTACACTTTACCTATGTTCTGCATAAATAAGAATATATGTTCTACTAAAATTAAAAAATACATTCTACAAAATTTTGAATTCCATGAAAATAGGAATCAGCTAAAGAAAAATAAAGAAACTAAATCTAAAAATTAGAAAAATTCTTTATGAGTTACAGAACTAAGAAGTTTTGGACTATGTTCAAAAATTATGGAATTGATCGGGTATAATCGATTTTTGTTTTTAGTTTTATAAAATCTAGTACACCAGAATTTATTAGAAAAGGTATATATTGACATTTTTGATCAAAAAGATATTTTCAATTTCTCCTGAAAATATAATATATTTGAAAATTTTACTGTTAGATATTTTATATGCTAACGACGGTCATGCGTTTCAATTTGATAATATATATATTATTCGAGATGCATGCATACAAAATGCTCTCAGATTTGAGATCTAAAATGCTCTGGAAACTTGACAATGTGATCTTTCTAACAATGTAAAGAAAGTCTTATGGTTCATTATGGTTGGACAGAAAACGGCTTCCTGTACGTACACAAAACCGGACCCAAATATAAAAGAAGAAAGTAGCAGACAGAATGAAGATCTTATTATTGAACTCGACGTTCGACCGTTTACAGAATGTATTTTCACAGCCGAGCCTCGTTTGAGAGATAGAATAAACACAAAACTACACAAGTCGATTGCCGAGCTTATGTCTTTGACTCCGAATGGGAACATTCTTGTACTTTTCCCGTCCGATCTCAAGTGTCCTTTTCTGATATTTTTCTGTCAGTATTTATAGTACTTCAATGATGGTACAAGATACGATTTTCTGAGCGATGTGGGACTCCTATATAAGTCGATTCCTTCTGGAAGGTGGGCTTTTACTCTGCTATGGGCCGCGGCTTCTTCTAACGGGCTGACCTTCACCTCCCTTTACTGATTTTGTTGGTGAATCTTTGTTGGGCTCTGGAATGTTATTTGGGGCGAAGCCCATATCCAACACTTCCGAAGTTGGTCACTATGTAGATTGGATCTGCACGGATACGACTAGGACACACTGTTTTTCTTGTGGTTAGATTTAGATGTCAACCATTTTTCTAGACCGGTTTGAACCCTTCTTTGAATGTTTTACCGTGACTGTCAAACCGTCTCTTTCTTTTTATTTTTTCCTTTTTTCTATCTTACGTTTTCTTAATTTCTCTTATATATATATATATATATATATATATATATATTTTTGTAGAAACTTCATCGATGTCGAGAGTCCTTCACCTTTATATTTACACAAAGTTAAGCTGCAAGTGCACATGTAATCGTAAAACTGAATGTTTAAAGTCATGCATGATACGTTACTTAACTAACGCATGTAACATCGCATCTCGACCAACAACTAAAGCGAATTTGGTCTGTTTGCAAAGCTCTATAACTAAGTGGTGTGTGCTCGTTATGACGCAAGGCTGATATGTAACCTTAGTTCCGAAAATAGGTTTGCACGAATACCACTCCTACCCATTTAGATCAGCAGCTATATCACGAATCTAACTACAATTCATTAAGTGAAAGATGTCCAAGAAGAATTCTTAATAGAAAGTAACCCTAGATCCATCAACTACTCGAATCAATATGATTATTTGTTTTGGTTGATATGGTCAGACATGAACTTTCTTTGTTAAATTATTTAGTTATGCGATTGGTGATAATTCATATAGCTAACCATTAGTTTTATTTATAAACTCAAACCGACATATAATTCTAATATTTATAGTATTGTGTTAATTGTTATATGAATTAGTATTTTACATTAGCATTGTACAGATTACCTAAACTTCTTTCAAAGTGACAAGTATTACTGATGAATGTATAACTCTTTTTATGTATTATCCAAGTATTATTGGTTATGTGTTTTTATTTAATTTGTTTTCTCTCTAAAAAATTTGTTTTTCTTTACGATTGCGCTGTACATATAGCTTTGTACAGACAACGCTGTACAGATAGCACTTGTAACGCCCGTGAACCGGAAAATCGGTTAGGGTTTGTTTTTTAAATCATCCGGTTTAATTGGTTGGGTTAATTGAAAACCCTAGAGTGTGCCTATAAAAGAAGGAAACTCGAAATTAGGGCTTTGGTTAGCCACTTTTCGTTTTATAAAGGAGAAAAAGAGAGAAAAGGAGAAGGAGCAGAATCGTTAGGGTTTGGGAGAAATCAGTTTCGTCATATCAAATCGTGGTTAAAGGTAACGAATTTTGGTATAATTATTCCCAAGTCCTTTATCGTTATCCTCCAGTTTACAGAATTGGATTTGGATTAAAATTGGTTGAGTTATTCGCAGTTTCGTGAAATACGTTTTCTCAGACGCGAATTAGGACCAGCGGAGATTGAAACTGAGATCGTGGTCTCGTCTGTTTTCCGATCGATACGAGATTTGGTGGGCAGCTTTGTGACGTCTGCAGCTAGGATTTCACCGGAACGATTGAATAGTTAACGGTTAGGTTGTATTTTAGGGTTTCATCTTTGAGACGGTTTGTTTCTGGTTTTTCCTGTCCAGTTTGCTTCAAGGTTGCTTTTGGTTGTGGACTTGTTGCAGGACGTTTCTGGACTGTCTCAGACGCAAGGAGAGTCTCTCCTGGGTTTAATTGCTATTAGAATCATTTTGTTAAGGTGAGTGCGTGACCATGAACTTATCTGAGCGATAAGGTTGTGTGATTTGTTTTGTGTGATGATATGTAGGTGTGGTGAATGTGTTTTGGGTGAATTGTTCAATGACTGGTTTGTTTGTATTGTATTCGTGATTATACCTTTTTATTTGCTTGTGTGTATAGCTCGTAGATGGGAGGATCGCCTCACTAAATATTTATGATAATACTTACGCATCTCATTGTTTTGTTGATGCAGGTAAAGATAAAGTGTGATCGTGGAATCATGGCAAGGAAGAGAGGATGATCTAGGAACTCGTTTGTTTTATTTTTGGTGTTTTTGATTATTGGAACCCGGTTAGGATTGTTAGTTATTCTTGGTTTTGTTGGACGAATTATTTATTTATTCATAAAATAGTATTTTTGACTTGCGGTTTAATTAGATATTTATGGGAATATTTAATTATATTTTTTTTTCTAAAAAATGGGTCGGGTTGTTTCAGCACTGTATAGATACAACCGCATAGATTGCTTCGTACTGATTGCGCTGTACAGATTAAGCTGTAAAGATTGTATTTATATCTCTAGTTTCACAATTACAGTAAAATAAAATTTAAAAATTATTAAACAAAATGCATATCAATTGATAGAGAAAAAAACATAGATTTTTATTTATATGATCAATTTTAAAAAAATAAAATTTACAAACAAGTATTTTAGTTCTTAAAATCTTAAGGAATGAAATGTAATAAGAAAGAAAAACAAAAACAAAAAAAAACTATGACCTACTCTTTCTCTCTCTCGCACGTTTTTTCTGTCTCCCTTACATCTCTCTCTCTCACGAAAAAAACGTATCATGACTATATTACATATTATAAATAGTATATGTACTACTTTTCTAATTAAGTTTGCAAAAATACTCTTTTTATTAGGTGGCAAATTCTGGTTAGTTAGATTAAGAAAAAGTGAATAATAGGATTTATCCCTAGAAATGACCCAATAATTTTCAATCAATTAAATAAAAAGTGTGTTCAATGTCTCATATCGTCTAAAATATTTAAAAAATTACTCAAAATTATATTATAAATAAGTTAAAATGAATCCAAATATGAATGAAAAAGAATTTTGACTTATTAAGTATCCAAATTTAAAAGTTCTATATTAAGTTTAATTTTTATCGGATATATTAAGTTTCAATTTTTAAAAATGATTAAATAATATAATATATATATATATATATATATATTTAAAATCAATCAAAAGTTTAAGATATGATTAATATTTATAAACAGTTTAAAATAACATGAGATATGTTATATTGCGGAAACAATTTTTAAATTTGGTAGGTCATGTTTAAACAACATTTATAACATGTTTAAATTATCATTCTATCATTTTGTTAACACTACCAATTTTAGACATATCAAAATGATTTATCTAATTAAGATTGTGTAAAACAAAAATTGTTCCATCAAATCCTAGGATAATTTTCCAAATTTTCACTTAGAAATCAGGTTAATAGAATAACATGCAACGTCAGCTTAAAATACCGCACAATTATGTCATATACTGTATATAGGTTTATTTTATTTATTCTTCTTTTACATGGTATAAGTTTAACTTTAATTTGGTCAATTTATTATTTACTAAATGAGTACCCGCGCTATGCGCGGGTTTTCTTTCATAAGATTTTGTTTGCGGAAACACAAACAAATTCATATTATTCAAGTTTTTCTTTGAATTATGTAGTACATTTAGAAAGTCCAAGATTCATGAGAATGTAGATTGATCCACGAGAGGTTACAATCAGAGTCGCTCCTAATATTTAGTTGGCAACAAAAAGAAAAAAGTTTGGACATGTTTTAATGAGTAGAAATGAAGGGAGAAGGGTTCGAACCCTTGCAAGACATAACATCATGTTTTACACTAGCAACAAAACATATCAAAGAGGATAATTGAGCCCTCACCTAATTTAAGGGATGATCAAAGTTAGTTTAACTACACAATAAAATGACTGTGTGTGTAATTGGTGAGGTGGGTTTTGGTAGTGACATTTTTGCAAATGCGTTTAAATGTTTCATTTGTAACCTCTGCAACATGATCATGTCTACCGTCATTGTTAGAACAATAAGCGAGAGACCAATTATTTTGGTACTACTTCATGAACAAAAGCTTAGCTGAGAACTTACATTACAAGTAGTCTGTTTGGGAGGCTTTCTTATTTCTCTTGAATTTGCAAATTACTGTAAAATTGTTCGGCATTTGAAAGACACTTAAAAGAAAATACTTTAACGCACAAATGTCATCACCAAGCGTGGCTGTTACCTATAAAAAAAAAAAAAAAAAAATGAAAAATCACCTTGTAATTGGACCTTCTCTCCATACATAAATTCAATGATTTAGTTGCATTTTCTCCTCAGCATGATCTATTCCTCGAGAGGCTGAGAGACATCTTAAAATAGTTTAAAAAGTGAATATTTAGTTTGAGATCCTCGTAAGTGGCTAAAGTGATCATAAAATCCAAACATGCTATACATATTTTAAATAATAGAGCCGTAAAAGTTCTTGGACACAAGTGTAAGTTGTTGATTTGTAGAGAATTGAATACACTTCCCATTATTTTTTAAATATATCTTGTTCTCCTACCGTCCTACAGTTCACCATGCATGGATCAATACATGCAAAGAAAATGATATTAGCAGGCCTACCGTTCATATCCTATAGTCCTAATGTTTTGCGTTTTTTCTTTCTGGTACATATTAGCTAATTTTGATTTTAAGTAAGAAAACATTGAGAGGATATAACTGAGGCTTACTTGTTATTTGCATTGGCATCACAATAACCCTTTGAACCCTAAAGACTAAAGTCTTTTTTATGGAATCTGAAAAACAAATCTATACTATTAATTGGGAAGCATGGTGTGAACTACAACATTGTAAGGGTAGTTTAAAACTAACTAAATAAATTTTTACATGGGTAATTTAGTAAATTAACAACTACTACAAATAAATAAATATCTTAAATTTTGTTTATAAAAACAATCGAATTAAATCAATAAATTAATAACTACCCAATATTTTCGGAAATCATTTAAAAACGTTTCCATAACATATCAGGCTATTTTAATTCGAATTGGATATATGCAAACTTATTTATTTTAGTAATATGTTATTAGATAATTCAGAAACTTCAATCTAATTTAATAACAAATTATCATTTAGTTTAGATTTTATACAATTTTCTTAACAAAACTATGTTAATTGCTTCTGATTAGTACACATAAAAAATGATTTTAAATTATGATTTAGCATTTTCAAAAGAGAATTTTTGGATTTTAGATTTGTAATTATCTAGAAAATAGTTTCAGTACAGATTAAAATATTTAACATTTTTAAAAAAAATACATAAGGATAATGCATAAGGATAAGTTTAATTTTAAAAAAAATATTTTCGTCATTCTCAATTTAAAATATGTAATTCAGATTAGTTTTTTTCAGTAAAGCTAAGATTGAATCCAAATTAAAATCTAATTTTGCGTACAATCTATCTATTATAAATGTTATGCATACATTCACATTGCCTCACAATCAATCTAGAATATTAATTCTTTAAAAAAAGAAAAATAGATAGAGATTCATAAGTAACTTACTTCATGTTCTAATGATGTTTATCTACTAATTTTACTATTCATTTATGCATATTTTTATGGATTTTTCTTTTAGGGTCAACACTTGATTAAAAGAAATTAGTCGGGTGTTGATCAATATTATACCACAGATAAAATCATGGAATTAACAATCAAAATATAGTTATACAATCTGAAACAATAAAAAAAAAAAATATAACTTAATTTATTTTTTATTTTTAACTAAAATCAACAAATTTATCAGTTTATAAAAAAAAAATACAAATTAGCTTGTGGTACCCTACGGGTAAATCACTACGATTTCATGAGGTTGCAATATCAATTTATACAAATTTTGACTTTTAAAATATACTTTATACAATTATTGAAAGGTATACACTAAAAATTGGTTTTATATACTACAATATCATAAATTTATAAATCACAAATTATTTTTAAATATATTAATCCAAGATTTACCACAAGTCAATCCCTCGATTTTTTAATATCTTACAATAAGAATATTAAAATAATAAAAATAATATTTAATTTTACGAAATGAAGTTATCTGGTGGAACGAGTTTGGGTTGATATTCATACGGGATGATAATCTACGAGTGAAATCTTAGAATTAACAATTTTAACACAATTATCCAATCTTAAACACTAAACAAAAGAAACAATATTTACAAAACAATTATAACTTAAAATTTGAAATCTTAGTTACAAAAAAATCGACCAATGGTGTACCGCAGAGTAAATTTCACATTATATCATCTAATTGATCAAATTTCAAACAAAAACAATTAATTTGTATATACATCAAACTAACAAAAATACACAGATTTTTCAAATATCTCTATATTTTAAAAGTAATATATATTAAAACTTGCAAATTTTATTTTTATAAAGTATTTTTATTTTACAGTTTATAATTGTTATTAGGTAACGCTATACCACAAATCCATTAGATAATTGTTAAAAAACTGAAGTTTTAATCCTTATTAAAACAGCATATTAATAATATTTTAAAATTTTATAAATATTGATTCAAATACATCCACCATATAACCCAATTCCAAAATAAAACCAAATATAATTTGTTGATTTTAATTGATTACTTTTTTGGAAATTAATAACGTATTTCGTTTTTTTAATTAAATACTAATTTAATTAATTAAAATTTAGATATCAAATCTTATATGTTGATTTTGATTGGTTATTATTTTTGGAAAATAATAATGTATTTCGATTTTTAGTTAAATTTAATTAATTAAATTAGTATTTGACTTTTTAATCTTTAAAGAGATAAATTAATTTACTCTTTAAAATTTTATTTCTAATGGCATATCTATGTAATTACTTACAAAAATTAAAGTTACATTTAAAATGTACTTCCCAAATAATATAGTAGGATTATAAATAATATAAATTAATTAAAACATTTAGCTATTGTATCATAAATAACATTATACACTTTTCTATGCACATTATAATTTATACACTACAATATCTTTCACTAAAAATGTATTCCAGTCATTTCTTAAAATATGAAATCCCGCATATATATGCGGGTCAGAATCTAGTAAACACACACATGAGATAAAAGATGAAGGAGCTTTGCCACACATTTGTAGACTGGATTCAAAAAAATAATTTTTATTATCGGAAAAAGCCAACAACAATATATGTGTTCATGGTGAAAGAATAAACCCAGACTGCAAATTTGGCTTTGCTCGCACCCACAAAAAAAGGAAAACCCGTTTAAGCAACCAACAACAGAACTCCCACCAAATCAGTTAATTAGTGGCTGGCCGATAATCGTCGACTGTACGCATTCAATAGCACAGAAGAGCTATATGAATCGAGACCACTAAGGCCCACAACCACTGGAATTACATGTAGGCGAAGTAGGATGATGGAGGTGAATTTTTAAAAAATATTACAGATTTGAGTTAAATAGATATCAAAATGTGAAGTTGGAAAGATTGGCGAGTAAGATTCCGAGAAAGAAAACGAAGGGGATGAATTGGAATTTGGAAGGAGACGAAAGAGGTAAAACTGAAATGTCATTAATTGATTTATTATGTAAAAGTTGGAGCAAATTATGTTTAATTACTTTTAATGATCTTTTTGTAAATACATGAAAATATATGCTGATGTATCAACTGCTGGAGTGTTGAGGTGTCATGTTGTGGGAGAGAGTTAGGCTTCTTTCATATATATGATTAGATTAGATAACAGATGACCCCTTTTTTCATATTATAATAATAGGTATACGTTAGCGAGGATAACGAGTTCAAATTATAAATGTGATGAAATAGATTATGAGTCATTGTGTCGAATCGCACGATTATTAAATTATAATGCATATTGCATGTATCATTTCAATTATGCAAATTCAACACATCATATCGCATTCGGATCTGTTCCAAGTCATCTAAATTTTAATAGTATAGTGATAAGTTTTTGTTTAAGTATCAATATTATGTTTTTATATTTATGTATATACGTTTTAATCAAACAACATTGTCAACTAAGAGATAAAATATTGGATTAAAGCTTTTGGGGATTTGGTTGAATTTCCCTATTTTAGGTTTTTTTGAGTTATTTATAAATATAGAGCAATCTTCTCTTTTATTTTATTTTTGGACGATATATAAAGTTTTGTTGGAGGTAATTATACTCTATAATTAAAAGTCTAGATTTGTACATCCTTAGGCTAGATATCAAAGCAATTAGTTGAGATATTGCATTTGATTATATATATTCAATTAAGAAAACGACAACAATGTTAATTTGATGGATTTAATTAGTAAGAGCATTAGAAACGCGCGTTGAAGTAAATTAAATGTTAAATGCACAATTCTTGGTTATCTTCAACATTATATATCCGTTGAAATCCCTAAAAAAAGGATACATTCAAATAATAGTGATGTACATGTAAAAGTAAGAATACAACAAAACAATGTCGGGGCTAAGGGAAGTTTTTCATCTCTCACAACTTCATACGTTGATTCATTTTTTTTTTTTTTTAATTTACTTGTCTAATATATATATATAGAAGATTGGATGGCACGATCGTAATTATAACAGGCAGAGCTTGTGGGATTGGAGCTGAAGCGGCTAAGTTGTTCACGGACCATGGAGCTAAAGTGGTCATCGTTGACATACAAGAAGAGATTGGTCAAAACCTCGCTGTTTCGATAGGGCTAGACAGAGCAATTCTTTACCGTTATGATGTAACCGAGGAGACGGATGTTAAGAATGCCGTTAAGTTCACCATTGGAAAGCTTGACATTCTCTTTAGTAACGTTTGATTGTTCTTAACGCTTATTCTAGAGTAGCTAACTAGAAGATGATCTTAGAATAATAAATTTGACATAAAGGTGCACTTATTATTTGAACATCTTATGTGGCATAAGTAGCTATTCTCATACAATAGTGGTTTAGATACTTTTTGTTAAACATATTGAACCTAAACGTTAATGCTTGTTTGATATTAGGAATTTAGAGACGATAATTGGAATTCTAATTATTAGACATAGATAGTCCATACAGACTTGATTATAGTTTTTTTTAATAAGAGTTCTAGAACGGTTCCTTATAATTCCTAACAATATTGCTAAATCTGTAATTATGATATATTCTCAGCACTTCCTGAAGCCTAACGCTTCATCCATCTGAATTTACTTCAATTTAAATTGTTTTTTTTGTCTTATTTTACAACTTTTCTGTTTTACCTTAATTCAAACAACATATAAATCTATTGTAAAATTTGACTCTAAAGTGCTACAACAATTTCTTATTTGAGAAAGGGTCTTTTGGCAATTTGACCCATATCAAAATTCTCTAAGTAAACCTATGTAGAATAAAAAAAATGATTTGAAAACGAATAAGTTTAGGAGAGAAAAAGAGTACCAAAATGTGATGCAGAATAGTTGAATTGCCATGGTATACGTATGGAAATGAGTATAGAAGGTTTTTGAACATTAACTTCATTGATGAGACTCAATGATGAGGGCTAATGGATAAAGTTGTGGGATTTGGTTTGAGTTTGGGATGTTGTGAATATATGCAGACATATGCATGGTGGTACACCTTGATGCAGTCTGTTAAGCATATAGATTCTGATTTGAATGATCAATGAAATGTCTTAGATAGGATGGGAGTTTCTGCGTTTTAAAACTTCTTTCAGGGATTAAATTTTTGTTTTGCTTGAGGGCAAGCAAAAGGTAAGTCTAGAGGAGTTAATATATCATGGTTTTTAACCGTGATATAAGCATTTGTTTGTAGAATCTTTTCTCTCTTTTGTATCTTTTCGAGTCTTTGTAGGTTCAGGTACGCTATTGGCGGACTTTCGAGTATTTGGAGCATTGTAGCTATGAAGAGCACCTCTGGACGTATCAGAGGTGATTTTTTCTATCGACACCCTTGTGGTGTCGTTCGACACGCATTGCGAACACAAGTCTCCCACGTGTTATAACAAGTCTTGAAGAGTTGTATATTTGTCCCAATAAATCTACTATTTGCATTAAAAAGTCTCCGGAAGTATTTTAGACTATATTTAGGATTTTTATGGTTATTGTTTAGAGCTATGCATTATTTTGGAGAAAGATTTTGTACAAAACTTGGAGAGATGAATGAGACTTTATCACAGAAGATCCTTAACTCCTTTACTCTATCTTTGAATCTCTTGATGCAATTTATTCAGATTCTGATTCGTGTTTCATTGATTATGTCTGAGTAATCTACTTGTTAGGTTTATGAATTTTCCAAGGTTTTGAATGAATGGTTAAACTGAACAACCTGTTATCTTCACCAAGATTTGATTTAATTATTTGTTCTAGATTGATCATCCAGAATATTGCCTATATGATAATTAGTTGATACGAGAGTGTAATTGATTCTTCAAATAATCTTAGGTAAGAAAAATAACTAATCGCAAAGAGATATGGTTTAGGAATTTTTTGAACAATCAAACTTGATTGTTAATGCTTGTCTAGCTAATCTATTAAATTTTCAAAGAAATTTGGAATTCTAGTTTAGGCATAAATTATTTCTGCAACGAAAATTGATTAATTTTACAATTTAAGTGTATGGTCTATTAGGTATATTGTTGCACATCGGAAGTTGAATAGGATCTTAAGTGGTATATATAAGATATGGGCATCTCCACCTATCGCCAATTGATTTTAGGTTGGAAGCCAACAATCTAATATGATATCAGAGCCCGATCCGCACATACTCAACCTAATCCACATCGGTCAGGCTCAATATTAGGCCCGCTGATCCATGCCCGAACATATCGAGATCAATGGCTAGAAGAACCATCATCTCGAAGGGGCGTATTAGAGATATTGTCTCACATCGGAAGTTGAATAGGATCTTAAGTAGTATATATAAATATGAGCCTCTCCACCTATCGTCAATTTGTTTTAGGTTTTTAGAAATGTTGCTCTGATACCATATAGAGGCTGAATATTTCTTATATTTGATAGAGTGTGAAACTACACATATATATACAGAAGCGATGAAGTAATTAGGGTATTAGTAAAATAATTACATTTAAAACCCTTATATATCTAAGTACAGTATAACCTCCATAAATTAATACTCGATAAATTAATAACCTCTATAAATTAATAAATTCTTCCGGTCCCGAGTTGGGACCAGTGTAAAAATTGATACAAATCGATAAATTAATAAGATAATAACTTTTTCGAAAATCTTATATAAATATATGGTCCCATCAATATTATAAATTAATAATTATGTAAATTTACCAATATATACATATATATATATATATTAATATTATATGTAAAATATTTATTGAAATATGATTCTAGTATTATTTTTTCTTCAATTTCTATTAATTATTTGTAGAGTTTAATTCTAATATTTTTATTACGTCGAAAAAACTTTTTATTATTTTTGAAACTTAATAATTGTTTTTTCCTTGTAATTAGTTTTAGAAAAAATGATTAATTATAAAGAAAAACTACTTTTATATCAAAGTTTTGTAAAAAAAATACAAAATTTATAAAATCTCTTTATAAATTAATAATTATTAATTTATCGATAAATTAATACCTCTCTAAATTAATAAATTTTTTCGGTCCCAACATTATTAATTTATAGAGGTTTTACTGTATTAACGTATACCTTTATATGGTCCTTAATTAAAACCTATCTGTTGTTTTATTTGCAACTCTGATTTACTGAAAGAATTTCCTTAAGTCTAGCGCCTTCTTCCACAGAACCAATTTAATTACTTTATTATTGTAATTTTAATATTGGAAATTTTTGTTTAGTTTTATTCGAAAGCCAATAATTTGTTGTATGAACTATGTAAAATTTGATTCCTAAATATTACATTCGATCTTTTTTGATTCCTAAATATTACATTCGATCTTTTATTCGAGAGAATATTTCATAGGGATAATTAAAACCCATATCATACATATAGCGTCGTGACAACTACCGTGACAGTGACCTCGACAATTGGTAACAGTTTGATTCTCATAATTAGGGTCAATGACTATCAACCCAATTATTATTCTTCAAACACGTAAGCTTAGCTGGAGCCGTGGAAGGCACGCACAAAAGATATTGTAGATGTTGACAAGAACGTATCAGTACAAATCGTGCCAAGTTTTGTTGAATTTGTTTTCGACATGAAAGTATTGAAATTTGAGAAACTTTTGATATAATTCTTTCTTTTTTAACCAAAAAAGAAAAATTTTGATTTCTTTTAAATAGAGTAACCAAATGTAGCTAGTAAAATGATCGATAAAATTATGTAATTTTGTAACCAATAAGGAAGAAGCAGATCATGGCCACTCGCATATCCCGTCAATAGCGGACATAATATGTTGACTTGACTATATAGCATCGTTAAACCCATGTGAAACTTCTACTTAAACTATTTATGCATTTATACGATCATATTTGTGGGCTCTTGTTTTATAGTAAAACTATATATTATAGATGCTGACAAGTGACAACAATATATAAGGTTTGCTGGACAAGGATATGGAGTTTAATTATTAAGAGCGTGAGGAACGTTGAATTATATTTAAATGGTAAATGCCAAAACTCTTGGTTATATTTAACATTATATATCCTTTGCAATCCCTCAAGAAGGATACATTCAATTTTTGGTGGTCTTTTCAAAAGTGGAAATACAACAAAACAATGTCGGGACTTAGGCAAGTGTTTCATCTCTTACAACTTCATTTTTTGTTTGGCTATGAACTCGTACAACTTCGTTTTTTTAGTCTTATTTTTTGCTATAAACTCTTACAACTTCATTTTTATAGTTTTATGTTTTGCTATAAACTCGTACGACTTCATTTTTTTTAGTTTTATTTTTTGCTATAAACTCGTACGACTTCATTTTTTTTAGTTTTATTTTTTGCTATAAACTCTTACAACTTCATTTTGCATTCATTCATACGTTGATTAATAATATACTTACTTGTCTAATATATATACCGAAGATTGGATGGCAAGATCGCAATTATAACAGGCGGAGCTAGTGGGATTGGAGCTGAAGCGGTTAGGTTGTTCACGGACCATGGAGCTAAAGTGGTCATCGTGGACATACAAGAAGAGCTTGGCCAAAACCTCGCCGTTTCGATAGGGCTAGACAAAGCAAGTTTTTACCGTTGTAATGTAACCGACGAGACGGATGTCGAGAACGCCGTTAAGTTCACCGTTGAAAAACACGGAAAGCTTGACGTTCTGTTTAGTAACGCCGGGGTCTTGGAAGCGTTTGGAAGCGTTCTTGATTTGGATCTTGAGGCGTTTGATCGAACGATGGCGGTTAACGTTCGCGGTGCGGCTGCGTTTATCAAACACGCGGCACGTTCGATGGTGGCTAGTGGTACTCGTGGCTCCATTGTATGTACGACGAGTATTGCGGCAGAGATAGGTGGTCCGGGACCTCATAGTTACACGGCTTCTAAGCACGCGCTTCTCGGGCTGATCCGATCAGCGTGTGCTGGACTGGGGCAGTACGGTATTAGAGTCAACGGTGTTGCACCGTATGGGGTTGCCACGGGGATGACTAGCGCCTACAATGAGGAAGCGGTGAAGATGCTTGAAGAATATGGTGAAGCCCTAGGGAATCTCAAAGGTGTGGTGCTTAAAGCTCGCCACATCGCAGAAGCAGCTTTGTTTTTGGCTTCTGATGATTCGGTTTATATTAGCGGTCAGAATCTGGTGGTTGATGGTGGTTTTAGCGTCGTTAAGCTCATGACCACGTGAGAAACAACTAAAAAATGAGGGCATAGACTCTCTTGACACTTTCATTTTATTTCTTGAATAAAAATTGAATTTATAAGTACTTTCGATCATTGTGTTGTATGTTAGGCTCTTGAGTTTATATAAACCTTGAGTTTAATAGTTTACTTTTTCTTTTAGTTTCTCAATTCTATATATATACTCTTGTTGTTTTAGCTTCTTTTCTTATGATTTAGCTGATATGCACTTTGAATAATGTCCGATTGTGTTTCTCTCATTGTAATCGCTCAACTCCGTAATGACGTATTTGGTGCACAAAAAAATAGGCAGTGTTTTCAAATTTACTTAGACAAAAATAAAAGATATTTATAAGACTATTCAGCCGTCTGAATCTATATTGATGACTCTATTTTTTAACTAAGAAATCCAATTGAAGTTGCACGCAACCTCATACAACACGAAATATTTGTTAGATTTTGACTTTTTGAGATTTTCTTAGTAACCAATATAATCCATCTTCTAAAGTTGATGGACTCGTTACTTGCACAGTACTCGCCTTGAAAAAACAAATACCCGTAATAGACAAGCCGGGTAAAGAGTCACAAAATTTGAAGACTCGCAAGTACAAGGCAAGTATCAAGTACCAAAGTTGTATATGCTTCGTTTGAACATGATAAAACCATTTTTTTGTTTTGACAACCAATGGCATTGTGACTATCATTATACATTACAGTTTAGAAGATGGAGTAATTATTAAGGTTCATATGTTTTTCTTAATCTCCTTGTAATTATTTTTAGGCTATTAAACGAGAAACAAACAAATATAAATTAGTGATGGATGTTTAATACATACAGTACATTGATAAACCATACACATAGTCATACCATAAACCATTAGTGAAATGCAGTACAAAAACAAGGTTTAGATAACAGAGCCCGTTTGAGGCCCAATAAGCCCAAGAACCTCATCCCAAAGACCATGACTTTGGACAGCTGAACCAAGCTCAACAACAGTGGAGCTACAAGCAGCAACAGTCCAATACCCTCCCAAGATCTCTGCTTTTAACTGCTCTTTTTCCCAACCACAATACCCATCAAAGAATCTAAGCTCACTTCTTCCAACCAAATTCCTCTTCACCATCTCTGCAGCCAATCCTACACTCTCTCTCGTTCCATAGTACAATCCTTTCATCACTTGTCTGAATACTCCGCTCTTACCAACCTCGTTGTCTCCACCACTCCTTGGACTCACCAAGAACAACCCTTCTTCCAAAGGTCCACCAAAGAAGAGTCTTTTGTCTGAAAACGTTCCTGCCATGTCTAATATCGTTGACTTGGTCTCCTTAATAGACATCAGAGATGGACGGTTTAGGATGACTCCTATAGGACCTGAGGGTCCAACAGAGAGGAGGAGGATCACCGTCTTTTCGAAGATGTGGACACCGTCTAGCTTCTCTGTGGCGATTAGGAGGCAGCCTGTCTCTGGCTCATGGATCTTGTGTGCCCATTTGCTTCCAATTGTGATCAGTGAGGACGATGATGGCTGATAGTCCACCACCATGTCCGGGTTAGACCACGAGGGCTGATCCTTCTCGGACGTTGCAGCTTGTTCCCCTGCAACAAGCCTTGCCCTGAACTCCCTCCAATCAGCATCTGATGTAGAATTGTTGACACAATCCTTGAAGAGATCAGCATCATCTTCCAGTGGCTTCCATGAATCCGAAAGAGAACCTACTCAAACCAAAATGCTCTCATCAGCTACAATAATTTCACTCAAGACAGGCAAATTCCCAAACCAAGACATGTTATTGCGATACTCAGGCCATTCTTATAGATCAAAATGACCATGAAAGAGATCTTACTTACAATTTACAGAGATCGGAGAAGCAACCTTCCTGGTAACAAATTGGCCAGAATTTCTCTTGGGGCAAGTAAAGATTCTCGCTTTGATGAACGGGACAAGCTCTTTAACACCAGAGATTGATCTTGAGGTAAGAAAACAAGCATCCATGTTACCTTCTCTCTTTCTCTTTTTCTCTGACTCAATTCACTTTAGTTCCTATGAAGAGAAGGTAGAACAGAAAAATAACATCTAAATATAAGAGAGTGGAGAACTGTGAACCACAGGCTGAATGTATTAAGTTCTAAAGGGGTCGTCCTAGTCAGAGGAATGGGCAATGGATATACCGTAACCTTTAAGGTGTTGATGTATTTAAAGATAAACATTTCCATATGCCTTTGGATTTTGGATAAGAGACAAATCTTTTATCACCTTTTTTTTGATGATGTGTAACCCTAGTGGCCACTCAAGGTTTGCCTCTGCAGTTACTTACCCACTCCTGTGGAAAAAAAGCACGTATAATTACTACATCCACCAACTAGATAAACTTCATCCCCATAATCTCTAATCCTCTATCTCTCTTTTTTTTCTTACGTGAATCAGTAAAATTTGGATCATTCATAAAAGGGTCTTAAGAACAAGTGAATGACCATTATAACGGGTTTAGACTTTTTTTTTGGTATGATCAAAGTCATCTATTGTGGATGGAACAAATCAAGGAAGCACTATTGGTGGTCCTCTTTTCTCCATTATTTTATTACTATTTCAATGGGAATATCACTACAAAAAGGAAACTTAAGAGATCAACTCAACATCATTAAGACATTGATTCTTGTAATAAAATAAACCCCACGAGTTTTGTTCTAATTTGACCATCTAAACATCATTCTAAATAACTAGTTGGTTCATCCAAAGGTAACATCACCAGCAATACGTCATCACACTGACGTCCAATGATAATACATCACCGACAATACATCATCAGTGGAATTTTCACGAAGTCACAATATTACTCACAATGAGGTTATGTGGGAGTTTGAATGTCTTTGGTCCTGCCTAGTCTTCTCTTGTTACTGTCATCTTCAAGGTTGGTCACAGAACCTGTTATTGGATTAAGAACCAGAAACCCCATGTCTGGAGACGGGAGTTAGTATTGCAAAATCAAATTGATCTCAAGATTTATAAATTATGCTCTATATACAGTACTCGAACTCGTTACAAGGATAAAACCATCTTTGTGTTCCTTTGGAAAATGAACTACAAATTTTTGGCCTAGGCCACAGTGCTGATGCTCACAGCCTATAATCGATATAATACCTAATGATCTGGACATAAACTAAGCAGTTTATCGAACAGCAACCAGCTCACCAGGATCTGGAGGTTCAATTAAACTACCAAGCATCTGATATATTTGATCAGATTTTGGGTGTGATTTGTCGAACACTGTAAATTCATGTATCCCATCCTCCAATTCAACCGAACTAGCTCCAGATGGTTTCTCTACTCCCATACTCTTCATCTTTGATCTTATGTCAGCAACTCCTTCCCAATCCTCTGCTGCTGCATAAATATTTGACAGAAGCGAATAGTTTCCAGGATCACAAGGGTCTAATTTAACCAGATTATCCAGAACTTCCTTAGCAATATCCACCTCGTTATGCATCCTGCACGCTCCAAGAAGAGCACCCCAAATAACAACATTGGGCTCCATTGGCATTGTTTGGACAACCTTTATCGCTTCCTTTAACCGCCCTACTCGACCTAATAGGTCAACAAGACAACCATAGTGTTCAACTTGTGGAACAAGATCATATACTTTCTCCATTGAGTAGAAGTAATCTATTCCTTCATCAATGAGACCCGCGTGATTACAGGAACACAAAACAGCAATAAACGTGACTTTATCAGGCCGAATCCCTTCCCTTCTCATTCTCGAAAAAAGCTCGATTGCTTCCTTTCCGTGGCCATGAACGCCAAGACCATGAAGCATAGTGTTCCAAGACACGAGATCCTTCTTGGGTATATCGTTAAACACATCAAACGCTTTCTTTAGGTTACCACATTTTGCATACATATCAAGTAGTGCATTCAACACATAAGCATTCGAACCGAGATTAGACCTTTTCAGTATGGAGTGAATCCTCATTCCTAAACTGAGCAAACCAGACTCAGTACAAGCAGCCAAGATACTAATCACAGCCGCAGCATCAAATTTCAATCCTGAAGCCACCATTTGGTCAACTAATCTATCAGCCTCCTTCAAAAGCCCCTTCTCCGCATACCCAGCAATAATTATCGTCCAAGTGACAACATTTTTAGCAGGCAATGGCATTTTATCAAACATAACTCTAGCCATTTCCATATCCCCAGCTTTACTATAACCCATAACCATCGTCGACCAAGACACAGTATTTCTCTCAGGCATCTTCTCAAACAACTCAAACGCTTTACTCATCTCTCTACACCTAGCATAACCATCCAACATAGTATTCCAACTAATCAAATCCCTCTGAGGCATTTCATCGAACAGTCTCCGTGCATCTCTCAATTCCCCAGCTTTCACTAACCCACCAAGCATCGAATTCCAAGACACAGTATCTCTTTCACTCATCTTCTCAAACAACTTCATAGCATCTCTAACACCCAAACCACCACATCTAGAATAACAATCAATGAGAGCATTGGGTACATAAATATCAGAAGAAAGCCCCAATTTTTCTATATGATTATGCATCATCTTCACCACAGGTAACCATGATTGACCAGAACAAGCTTTAAGAAGAAACGGGTAAGTGAAATTATCAGCAAAAAGACCAAATCTTTGCATCTCTGAGAAAACGAAGAAAGCTTGATAAGGCTGAGAGTTCTGGGCATGAGCTCTAATCAGAGAATTGCAAAGATGAACATTTGGTTCTTGAACCTGATTAAAAACCCTAACAGCTAAATTCGTTTGACGACAGAGAGAAAGAGCAGAGATTAGCTTCGGTGCTATGTGTAGATCTTCATGAAGGTTTCGTCGGATTATCTGAGCGTGAAGCTGTTTCACTTGGTTTAGATTAGCGCATTTGGGAAGGTCTTGGAGTCTCTCTTCGAAAATTCTCCGGGAAGAGACCCAGGAAGGAGCTCGAACAGGTAGTGATGACGTCATTGTCAATGTCGGATCCAGTGGAGGTAGTGTGTGGATTAAGATTTGAAGAAGGGAATTAGGGTTCGCATTATGAAGAAGAAGAAACAGAGAAAAAGTGTGATAAGTAAACTTCTGGTTCTGGATATTATCCGCGGCATATGTTCAAACGAATCACAACTTCGGCTACTAATAAGGCCTGCGAATTTGACCCGAACCGAGATTTTTGTTTTGTGGTTCAGTTTCGGGTTTTTACGGCTGAGGGATCGGTATTCTTTTAATTTGGATTCGGTTACCTAAAACTTTTGGTTTGGTTCGATTTGTGTTGAATAAATGGGGTTTTCGGGTAATTTTTTTTAATCTACATATATATTTTTGCAGTAATTTGTGAAATAAATCTTAGAGTTGAAATTTATTTACAAGAAATACCATTAACATTAATTATTATTAATAAACTAATATTTCTAATTACTAGCATTTTCTTATCTAATATATTTTCATAAATTCTAATTACTTCAAAAAAAGAAAATTTAAGACATTATTAATATTATATTTTATTAAAAGATAAAAATTATAGTTATTTATAATTATTAAACATTTAGAATATTTAACGGAAACACGTTTATAATATTTATAATATGTAAAATCTTAAACAATTAAATAATTATTATTAAGAACTTTAAATTGATTTGAATTATAAGTTTTTTAATAAGTGTATTATTAAAAAAAATGTTTTGTTTTACCGAACGGGATAAGATGGTAGGACGGGTTTATAATATTATATCATATGAACTTTATAAAAATTAGATAACCATTTGAAAGAAAACTTTTAAATTGATTTGAATTATATATTTTTTAAATTAAAGTATTATTAAAACAAAAATAACAAAATAATATTTAATTTCACTGAAAAACAATAGCCCCGCGGTGTACCGCGGGTTATAATCTAGTAGTATGAATAAAGCTGCAGCATGTAATATAGCATATGACCTCATATAGAAATCGAGAGTTTTGTTCTCAATGTTAACGGTGTAGCAATAAGTTGCAACCGTTTAATTAATAATTCGGCCATGTCATTTTGTGTATGAACATGAGGGACCGGACGCTCTATATCGATTCCCATCGATACACAATAATCGTTAAAGGCTTGCGAAGTAAATTTCCCAACAATATCAAGTCTGGCTTTCTTTATGGCATAATCAAGAAATTGTATCTTTAACCTGATTATTTGGACAATGAATCTTGCGAAAACCATGTTTCGTGTAGTCAAAAGACATACATGTAACAATCTACTAGATGCGTTAATTAATACCATAAAATATCGAAACAGCCTGCAGGGTGGATGGATTGGCCCATATATATCATCATGAATTCTCGACAAGAATTCAGGTCTTTCATTCCCAATTTTAGTTGGCGATGACCTTATTATGATTTTTTCTTGAGAACATGCTTTACATGAAAACTCACCAGATTTAAATATTTTCTGGTTTTTCAATGGATGACCATTAGAATTTTGTACATTTTTTTGCATCATTACTGAACCACGATGTCCAAGTCTTTCATGTCATATTTTAAATGTACTAGTAAACTCATTCGAGTAATTGTCACTGAAGTTTACTGTGACATTTAATGCGATTATATTTATTTTTATGCAATATAATCTGGAGGATAGCATTGGCAAATTTTCTAATATATATTGCCTCTCGGATTTTATGCCATCTTTATTCATAGTCTCTATATGATATCCATTAATTTGGATATCTTTGAAACTTATCACTATGAGACTTGGGGGAATATAATGCATCATTTACTTTAAAATGAGTTCTCCTTAGCATTGTAAAATTGGGTTCGCCAAAACCTAATATTATCTTTGCATGACTATATATAGTACTCATGCTTCTAGCGGAGTCTTTTTTTCTAGAGAGGAGAAATACTTTTTATTTTTAAAGATAGTGTGCGTAGAAGCAATGTCCGCCAGACATATATCTTTATCCTCAGTCTCGTATTTTGACATTTTTCTAAGATAAAATATTTAATCATTAATACTTTGACATAGATTATTCATATGTCATAATATAATAAAATAAAAACATTATCCCAGAAAACAAAAACATCTATAATACTTGTCATAATTATACATATAGTTATAATATATTACATTAATTTTCTCGTTGTCATGATCAATCAAGAAAATCTGCCATATCAAAATGAGTATCATCATCTTGGCCTTTAAAAGAAGGTCCTGACTCATCACATATGAGATTAGTTTCAACATGTCTTTCTTTCTCCTTTTGCGAAGCTTGATACAGATCGGCTAAATGTTTTGGTATACGACACTTCTGGTACCAGTGTCCTTTCATACCGCATTTGTGGCAAGTGTCTTCAACATGCCTTTTCTTAACTAGGCCAACATCATTCACTTGAATGTTTTTGTTAGTTTCTTTCGTGTTGCAATCATTGGGATGGAAACTTCTTCATTTTCTTCGGCCACGACCACGACCTCAACAACATCTGGGTCCTTGTTAATTATCATCACCGGATGAAGCAACATTCACTTATAAGAGTAGAGCTAATCCAGGTGAACGAGATAAATGATTCACCATCACGAGCTCATTATTTTGCTCAGTATCCAAAAGGACTTGCATCAAATCGGAATAACGAGTATATCCTTTGGCCCGATATTGTTGTTGAAGGATTACATTTCCAGGATGAAAAGTGGAGAGCGTTTTTTCAATCATATCATAATTTCTCACTTTGTCACCACATAATATCATCATGGAGGTGATTCCGAACATGGCGGAATTGTAACCACCAATACTTTTGTAATCCAAAAACCGAAGATTTAGCCATTCATGTTTGGCTTTTGGCAAAATCACATATTTTTGATGATCGAAACGATCTTTAAGTGATTGCCGTAGATCCACATTATCTTCTCTTGTAATGTATTCATTTTTTAAATGGTCGTGGAGATGGTGATGTAGAAATATCATGGCTTTAGCTTTGCTCTCATCTGATATCGTTTCAGATACATCTATGGTTTTAAGAAGCTCATTTGATCTTAGATGCATCTTAACATCAGATGCCCATATCATATAATTCTTGTCAGATACATCAAGGGCAACGACATCGAACTTAGCCAGATTTGACATGATTGTTTATATAAATAATAATCATTCAATTATTAAGCCATTTATTGTATTTTAAATAGGTATAGCAATTATTCAATTAAGGAGGAGACATAATCTCATACTCTGAAAATAACATATATAATTTTATATGAATGAATAAAAATAAATTTAATATAATTTAAATGTTACCTCAAAAAATGCTTGAATAAATATATAATCGGTCGATTAGACAATCACCTGGAGAGACGATCGCGCTGATGACGTGTCGAAAATATAACGCAAAAATAAATAATATTATTTTAATAACAAAGAAAAGTGGACGAGAGAATAATGTAGAGAGCGAGAGAATTATTGCTCTTCTTCTTATATCATATGACTAACAACGAACAACCATATATATACGAACAAAAGACTTGGTGAGGAAGTTTTGAGCTTGGGGAGGAAGACTCTTAATGGCTAAGTCTTATATAAATAAAATCAAAAACTAGATGGATAATCACTGATGATTATATGTTTATAACATAATTAATATTATCAACAATAGTTATCAAACAAAGATTTTATCATGTGTCATGTTTTAATGGGTTTTTTTTTTTTTGGTAAAGATGTTTTAATGGTTTTTATTCAACATTGATCAATCATCTTTATATCTAAAGGGATTTAATCAATGTTGTATATTTTCCATTCAAATAATTTTTAATCAATAATTTTAGTGGTAAAAGAAACAATACAACAGTAAAAATAAATGGGAAAAATGTCGAAAAAAGTTTGAACTTTCAAATTTGGGATGAAAAAGGCATAAACTTTCAAAATACCATAAAAATCCTAAACTTTGCTTTGACTTTTTGATAAATGACCAACTTTCGTTGACTAGGCCATTTCGGGCATGACGTTAATTTTCCGTTAACAGAACGATAACAGAGTTCACTTTCCGTTAACAGGCTTCGTTGAACCAAACGACGTCGTTTTAAATTCACTAAAAAAAAAGAAAACTGAGCACTTTTGGGATCGAACACGTGACCAATTAAAGGATATAACAGACTTGCAACCATTGAGACACGACATGATTATGTTGTAATAGCAAACAATAATTTATATATACAAGTTACCCGAAATAACAAAAGTTAAAAATCTTTTTGTGTATATACAATATAAACAAAAAAAAATCTTTGTTACATATAAATATACACCCAAAAATCTTCATGAAAGATATATACAAAAATATTTATTGTGTATATATTGATATATATATATATATACATATATAAATCTTAAATTATTATTTAAAAAAGTTAATTACATAGACATAAAAGAATATATAAGCAATAAATATTTTTATGCGTATATTTGTAATAAAGATTCTTTTGTGTATATTTATACGTAATAAATATATTTTTATGTATATATTGTATATACACATAAATATTTTTTTAGTTTTGTTATTTTAGGTAATTGTATATATAAATTTCTCTTTGCTATCATAATGAAAATCATGTTGTAGCTCAATGGTTGCAAGTTCAATAAATTCATCATCTGGTCACGGGTTCGATCCCTAAAGTGCTCAGTTTTCTTTCTTTTTTTAGTGAATTCAAAATGACGTCGTTTGGTTTTATGAAGACTATTAACAAAAAGTCAACTCTGCTATTGTTCCGTTAACGGAAAATTAACATCATGCCCAAAACGGCATGTTCAACGAAAGTTGGTCATTTTTCAAAATGTCAAAGTAAAGTTTAGGATTTTTATGGCATTTTGAAAGTTCATGCTTTTTTCGTACCAAATTTGCAAGTTCACGATTTTTTCGACATTTTTTTTTACTTTTGAAAGATAATTTTACTTACAACGTTATTAATTATTATTTTTATTAAATTTTATTTTTGTTATGAAGTCGTCCATCTTTATCTAGTATAAAATTAACAGAGAGTGTATTATGTAACTAAGATTTTTGTTTATGGCAAAAAAATTATTGTATAATTATATATGCAAAAAGTTGACCAAAAAATTAATATATTTAAGAAAATAACATAATCAAACTTTTTATACCAAATTTTGTTTATAATATTTAATGGGTTATATCGTTAATTTACAACTAAAAAAGAAACTAGTTAAAAAGGTTATTTAGAAAAAACAAAAAGAAGAAAATGTGTTAAACTTGTCAACTGCTTGTTTAAATATGATAATTAAATAAAAAATGTAAAAGCTTCTCTATCAATTTCATTATTTATATCTATTAATATTATAAAGTTTTATCGATCCTCCACACCTAGACCATAACAAATTTACTTATTAACTTTAATGGAAAATGCAGATCAAGCGGATAAAGCAGATAAAGCGGATCATGTAGAACAAGTGTGGATCTAGCAGATATGAGAGTTTAAATGATTTGTTGAATGGTGAATGCGTATCAAATATTTCTATAACAAAAAACAAA
This sequence comes from Arabidopsis thaliana, assembly GCF_000001735.4. Classification (NCBI taxonomy): domain Eukaryota; kingdom Viridiplantae; phylum Streptophyta; class Magnoliopsida; order Brassicales; family Brassicaceae; genus Arabidopsis; species Arabidopsis thaliana. The sequence continues at coordinate 11,183,270 of NC_003074.8, read as the reverse complement.
TATTTTACATAATATTTCATTTGTATTTATGCAATTTTAAAATTATTAAATATTTAAAATTATTAAATATTTCAACATACTTATTAAAACATTAAATAGATATTTACTTCAAATACTCAATAAATAATCATCTTTGACTAGGAGTCATTTTGAAACAGTTTTGGGTCTGAAATTTTTTTAAAAAATCAAATATATTTTTCAATTAAACTCTAACTATGTAAAATTTAGAAAAACTCTAACTATTCTAAATCCTTATATTTTATTACACATTTTAATTTTACAAACTCAATCTTATTGATGATTTTTTAATTATAATTAGTAACAAACACACTTATTGTATACTTCATTTATTATTCAGAAGAAAAAAATTATATCTTACATATTCAATTTTGCGATACAATTTAACTATATATTTCATCATAATAAACTCGATTTTAATTCTACATACTTCATCTTAAGTGATAACAATTTTGATATAGTAATACTATGATCTCAACTTGATGAAACTTAAACTTCATGAAAGATCAATAAATAATTATCCCCTGGATAGAGGTTCCGCTCCTAAAAATCAAAGAGTCTTGTTTGGTGGGTATTGCCACATGACTTAATACGACTACTCCCTCGGAAATAAGACGCAATAATAGAACGCACAATATAGAGTACTCCCCTGCTTTTCTCTGGTTTTCAAAGGCCTTTCACTCCTTACTCGGTCGTTCAAAGCTGACAAGAGTCCTCATTTACCATACGTGCACTATTTAGCTAAGCCTACTTAGATCACGTTTTATTTTTCTATTTTATATTGGATGATTCCCAGGTACATAACTGATTTCGGCCAATCCTTACTCGACAACTCCGTCCTTTCTTAGTCTTTTCGTTTGCAATCAAACTCCATAAAACACAATTTCCGCCACACTTTTTTCCCAAAACAAATTATCCTTAAACCGTTTAAACTCGTCATCAATTTCTCCATATTTCAGAATATGTAACACCTTCACTTGGTTCAGAGGCATGAACACATTTCTTTGGTAACCATTCAGATCATGAAGAAGTATCAATCAATAAATATATGTGAAAGATTAACCTCAAATAAATAACAATAACAAAGTATGCTTAATATTAAAAAAAACTAAAAATTATTTTGGAAAACAAATATTGTTTATAATATAGTTTTACTATATGACGTAGTCTCATAAGTTAATCTTACCTCATATTAAACTAATTTGAAATGTGTTAAACTTAATAAATAGAACATAAAAATATAATACTATTCTTATCAAGTATCAGACATTTATTCTTATTAGTCATTTTCCTCAAATATTTGGTGTTTTCACTTATAAATATATGCATTAAACTTCTTAGAATAAACCATAAGTATAACTATAATTATATTCTTATCAAGTATTCAAAAAATTATTCTGATAAGTTAACTACTATTTTCAAATTTTTGTGTTTCCATTTAGTAAATAAAAACACTATTGCTTGTATAATTTCTTAAATTCTTTTTAAAATTTTAAAGAAAAAGTAATTCTTCTTATTTTAGAATTATTGATGCTTTTTTTTTTGTGGTCCCACCACATTCAATAATCTCTATTAAAAATGAACATTTTCTTTTTTATTACCAAAAAAATAAAAGTAAATAATTGAATGACATGTTTTGTATTTTGAATAATTCACTCTAATGCCCTTTTCTCAATGCCCTTTTGCAACTCTACCCTTTTTTCCTATTTTCATTTCTACTCTTTCTAATACTTTTCTCCCCAAATTACCCTTAATGAGCTACCCACAGACCTAATTCATTTCTCCACTCTCTCTCTTCTTCCTCCATCGGAAATTGTGAATGCCGTTGAATCCCATGCCGTCGGAAATAGTGAGTTTACTCGCCGTGAAAACCCATCTTCGCCGTCGTAAGTAGAGCTGTGTGTAGCCGTCGAATCTCTTGCGTTTCCCAGGTTTGATTTTATAATGTTAGCTTAAATCTTCGATTTCGAATTGGTTTATTCGATTTTTGTTGTTGATTATGTGAATTCGTTATTTGAATCCTGATTCAATCGACAGTTTGACATTTGCTTCAGCTTCGAATTTGAATTTTGTTTGAGATTTGATGATTGAATTTGTTTCTAAAATCCTTGTAAATTTGTTAATACCTTTTGAATTCGTTATACTGTTTCGTGATAGATTTGCTTATGTGAATTTGTTATACTATTTCGTAATAGATTTTGGTTATGATTTAGTGTTTACCTCTTTTACATATGCTTTCGTGATAGATTTATGTCACTTACGCTTTAAAACGATTTGTAAACCATGTTAACCACTTTTCAAAGCTTTTAAAATCCCTTGTAAATTATTCTATGCTACTTACTTACGCTTTAAAACGATTTGTAAACCATGTTAACCACTTTTCAAAGCTCTTAAAATCCTTTGTAAATTATTCTATGCTACTTACTTATGCTTTAAAACGATTTGTAAACCATGTTAACCACTTTTCAAAACTTTTAAAATCCCTTGTAAATCCCAGCATTTTCCTTTGATACAGAAAGGAGCCAATATGCACTTGGTTTCTTCCTCTATTATCAGCTTACTGATTTCTTCAGACTGAAACTGAAATCCCTCTTTGTTATCCAAAAACTCCATGTATGACTCATCAATCACATTTAAGAAAGACGATCCAACAAATACAACTGATTTGTTTTTGAATAATTCTGGATTGCTTTCCTTCCTCGTTTTCATCAACTCCAAAGCTGCATCAACATGCTAAACACAACAAAAATAAAAATTATCATATTAGAAAACCCCTTTAAAAACGATTGTAAAAAATGCAAACCCTTTTTAAAATACCTTGTAAATCATTCTACGCCACATACTTATGCTTTTTAACGATTGTAAATCAAATTAAACACTTTTAAAAGCTTTTAAAATCCCTTGTAAATCATTCTATGTCACTAAGTTCTGCTTCTAAAACGATTGTTAATCAATTAAACCCTTTTAATAGCTTTTAAAATCCCTTGTAAATCAATCCTTACCACTTTCTAATCCGTTAAAAACGATTGCAAGTCATGTAAATCCTTTTTAAAATACCTTGTAAATCATTCTTTACCACTTTCTAATCTTTTAAAATTGTTTATAAACCATGTAACCCTTTTTAAAATCCCTTTGTAAACCACTTTGTATCTACAATATTTTCCGCGATTGATAGTGGCCTACAACAACAAAACAGTCAACAATGATGCTTCTTCCATTATTAAAAAAAACTCACTATCTTACTAATAAAACTCACTTGTTTTTCCTTGACTTCTTCCATTCAGGCCAATTTCTCAAGTCTTGTGGCATCAACTTTCGCAAATGGATGCAAAATTGGATGCTTCTTCTTCTCAGTTGTGAAAGGTGCTTGAGTATGAATGGAAGGAACCGTACCCCGCTTACTCTTTCTTTGCGGAGCGGGCTGAAAATCATCATTGTCGCCATCATTATCAGCGTTATCACCATCATTGCCAATAATTTTCCTTTTCTTATTTTGTGCCTATCAAAAAGAATAAAAAAAACAGATGTTTAAAATACCTTATAAACAAAATTTTCAAAATCATAATAAATTAGATACTAACCTCTTTCCTTGTTGGAACATCAACATCAGCACTATCAACTTGTTTCTGCCTCTTTCTCGGCACCTAGAATAGTAAAAAACACCAATTAAAAGTACTTTTAAAATCCCTTGTAAATATCATAACAAGACAATTGACAAATTTTAAAAACAGTACTGTTGCAAATACTAACCTGTTTTCTTGTTTTAAGATTATCCTCAGCATGAACACTTGGTTTAACTCTCTTGTTCTGAAGTTGCATGAAAGATAAACTTTTAAAGATTTGAAAAAAATATTATAAACACTTGGTTAGATAATACAAATTTTTTTAAATGCTAACCTCATTTCTTCCTCTCCTAACTCTCTTCTTATCCTTTTGAACATCCAGACTTTCTTCAGACAAAATATTGAAATTTGGTGTAGAGGATCGTGGAGTAGGAGACTTATCCTTGAAAAGATAACAAAATGTAAAATTATAAAAAGGATACTAATCATTTTTGTAAGACTTTTAGAGATATAAGATTACTGTACTTTTGATGATTCTTCAGCTACTTCAACACCAACATCACGTTGGGCGTTTTCATCATCACCCGGATAGCTCCCATACTGTGTGTTTGGCTCTCGGATTGAATCTTCAAATGATTCATTGTCATTCTGCAACAAAATAAAAACAATAAGTCAATCATTAATATAATTAGTAGACCTTTAAAATAGCTTGTAAAGATTTTCAATTACCTCTACTTTTCTTTCTAGTCCTCCTTCTTCAGCCTGCGAAAAAAAAGAGTACATTGTAAAGGCTTACTACGTATTTAACCTTTAAAATACATTGTAAAATCTTTCCTTTCAAATAGCTTTTAAAGAAACATTTACAATTACCTCTAGTCGTCTTTCTAGTCCTTCATCTTCTTGTTTTCTTTCTTCATCTTCCTCAGATCTCTGATTATTCTTTTCCTCCATTCTAATGTCCAAAATCCTCTCAATCAGCTCGACTCTCATGTTAAGATCTTCAAAGATTGTCAAAATCCTGTCAAGCTTCTCGCTATCAGATATTTTGTTATTGATTTTGTTTTGACCTACTTCTTCAAGGGCAGCACAAACATCAACGCATCTTGTATTCCATTCAGTTTTCTTCAATCTGCAGCCCATATTAACAAGTCCCAAAATATGTTGGAATTCTGTTTCGTCTGTGTGGAAATCAGGAACTAAAGACTTGAATTCTTCTGAGTTTCCAATAATTGTATTCACCTCCATCTGCGAAGATACAATAACATTACAAATCTTGAGAAAGCAGAACTTCAAATCTAAAAACCATTTTAAGAATTCTGTAAATAGACAAAAGCTTACCTCAGAAACATCATTTACAAGGTTTACGACCTTGAAAAACTCTGGAGTAGTAGTGCTTTTCCACTTCAATATCAATGGAGATTCAGATTGGAATTCCTTATCTTTAACTCCATATGTTGCACCAAATGCTGGAACTGCGCTCAACACCCATATTGTTAGCGCGAGTCCAAATCCTCTCAAATCATATTTCTCTTTTGCCCAAGTTTTCTCGTCCATTCTCAGAATTGAATTTGATAGAACACTGAATGCTTCTTTACCCCACGGTTGGGCTGTGTACATCTCAAAATCGGAAGCATGCTGCAATCTTGGCAAAGGTATCTTCTCTTTTCCATATGGTGTCAAAAGAATTCCTTCAGTCAACACTACTGCAGCAAGACACAACTTTTCTTCATCTTCAACAGCAGGTTCACCTTCCTTAGGTTTTAAAAACAATCGATCTTCGAGATCACCAAGAGTATAGGATCCTTTACTAGCCCAAAAGTATGGTTCTTTTACAGGATCCCTTGTAAATCATTATCTGCCACTAACTTATGCTTCTTAAACGATTGTTAATAAAGTAAACCCGTTTTAAAAGCTTTTAAAATCCCTTGTAAATTATCTATGACACTTACTTATGTTTTAAAAACAATTGTAAGCTACGCAAACAGTTATGCAAATGCCTTGTAAATTATTCTACGACAGTTAATTAAGCTTTAAAAATGATTGTAAAACTTTATTACCTGTTGTGAGATAGAACTCTCTCAAGGAGAAATGGATAGGTTGAGAATCAACTCTAAACCAAAGAGTTGATCCTTTTGTTTTCACTCTCTGCTGCATGAGATAGTGAAAGATTTTCCCAGAAAATCTGATTCCCTTCTTAGCCTTCATTTTTGGTCCCAATTCAACTACAGGACCAAGAAACGAACTTCTAATCTTCTGAAATAAACACTCGCCTAAAGCTTCCTCTACTTTACTAACTAAATTCCAATCCGAGTATTGTTGAACGGTTCCCAGTGCAATAGATTCATCACCTTCTCTGTAGATCTGTTCAGGCAATGTAAGGATTTCACTCTCTGAATCCATCTGCAAAACATGTTATGAAACATCGTCAGATCTACTATAAAATCGACTATAAAATCGACTATAAAATCGATTATAAAAACGGTTACCGTCGGATCTATCGATATCTCTGGGGATTGTTTGCGTCGTAGAGAAATGATCTGAATCAATCAGCGAAGAACAGGTTTATCGGAGAGGAAATTCGTCGGCGATTTTGGGGTTTCTCGGAGAGAAAATTCGTTGGCGATTTTGAGTGAAATCGGAGAGGAAATTCGTCGGCGATTTTGAGTGAAATCGGAGAGAAAAATTCGTTGGCCAAAACGAAGAAGTTTGTGCCAAAACGAATTTGATTGTGAAACGAATGTGAAACCTAATCATTCAGTAAGGGTAAGACAGTCATTTGCCATATTAGAAGGGGTAGTTTTAAAAATGGCCTTCAGAAAAGGGCATTTTTACAAAAAGTTATTAGAATAAGGGCAGTTTTGCAAATCTCTCTTGTATTTTTCTATTTATGTGGATGAATACACATCATTTTTTACATGTTCCAAAGTTGAAAATGCATAAGAGATTAGTGAAAGAATCGAAGAAATACATTAAGGTAAATTTACGTCTACTCTTCTTATTCATAGCTTATTTATAAATTCTTACAACTATATATATATATATATATATATATATATGCAATTAATTATATTTTAGTATATCTAATTTGAATAATAGTATGAATATGTTTAATAAAGGAGTAATAATAAGGAAAAATATGAGATTAATTATTATGGGATTAAAATAAAATATAACATGAGTATATGCTTTAACTTGATAATAGAAAACAATTTTGGTTTTAGATAAGTTAGTATTACTTTTTATTTTTGGATTTGTAAGTATGAGCAGATGCTTTATAGATATTTGAATGAATAATTTGTTTAACTTGTTTTTTCACTATAATGTTGTTTTATAGAGTTAAATTACCAAAAATAAAAAAAAAAATATATATATATATATATATATATATATATATATATATATATTATATATCATTATAATTGATATATCGTTAATAGTTAGTAACTCACTTAATCATGACACGTGTAAAAATAATATCAAGATTATAATAAGGCCCGCCTAAATAGACGGGTGTAATATATACATTTAAATTTTAATCGATAGTATTTGAATCTACATATACATTTTTGCAGCTATTTTATGAAATAAATCCTCAAATTGAAACTTATTTACAAGGAATGCCATTGAAATTAATTATTTTCAATTAATTAATATTCTAATTAATAGCATTTCCTTATCTAATATATCTCTATCAATTCTAATTACTTAAAAAAGGAGAAATCTTAGGACATTAATAATACACACATGATTAAAAGATAAAATATTACAGTTAATTAAACATTTAGAATATTTAAAGGAAAAAACGTTTGCAATATTTAAATTAACTGAGGGTTTTGAGGGTTTGAACCGGTCTGAAAATGGTGATTATTTTGGCGATTTTAAAACGGTTACTTTTCTGGCCTCTTGTCACGTTCTCGACGACAGTTCAAAAGGGTTTTCCCGGCGGAGTGGGTCTAATCTTCACCACTTTCTCCCGTGCGGTTATCTCCACGATTGAATCCTTGATTCATCGTGATGCCTCTTCAGCAGTTATGTTGCGACATCTATTTAACGATGGATTTGCAAACAGGATTTACAACACACATCTCTTCCTCATTTCTGCAAATTTCTACCCACACCGCTTTTACAAACCACTCTCTAAAATGGGTGACAACCTCCGACGAGCAGTCCAAGATCTTAATTTGGGAGTCGATGAAATTCCTTTTGCCTTGCCTGAAGCAGTTGTGAATCAAGCACTCGCTGAAAACCAATTCATTCTCTTTGGCCGCCCTGTCATGCCTCGGCGACAAAACCTCTAGTCAATTGTTGCATCAATGCCACGAATTTGGGGCCAAGCTAGCCTAGTCCATGGTCGCATCATTGAAGGTCGTGAATTTCAATTCATTTTCTCTACTGAAGAATCAATGGAGACGGTGCTCCGGCGTGGACCATGGGCCTTCAATGACAGTTTCATCTCGTTTTGGGTCCAAATTAGAGGAATTCCTTTCCAATTCCTGAACCGTGGAGTGGTGGAACCTATTGGGCGTGCTCTTGGTCAAGTCCTGGATGTGGAATTTGATGTAGAGGCTACGGCATGTGTGGACTTTGTGAGAGTTATGCTGCACTGGGACATCTCTCAGCCTTTGCGTTTTCAACGGTACTTTCAATTCACTGCTGGTGTTAATGCCTTGTTACGCTTCTGTTACGAACGTCTCCGTAGGTTTTGCGAAGTGTGTGGTATGATGACACACGATTCATGAGCTTGCCTCATACAGAATGAGGGAGAAGAACAAGGTGATGATGATGATGATGATGATGATGATGATGATGATGATGATGATGATGATGATGATGAGAACCCACCACATGACAGAGTTCGCAACAATGGAGTCGTCATCCGTGAGATTGATGATGTTGAGCACATGGAGATCTGGAATCAAAATGGCGAAAATCAGGCAGTTGATGCTCATGCTAATGGAGTTCCGGAAGAAGATAATGGCGGTGTTAATGCAGAAGATGAAGTTCTGTCAGATATTGATCCTCACCATGATGCTCTTGTTGACTATGAACATTATGATATGTTCATCGGTGAAAAGAATGACAGGGAGCTCTTTAATCCTGTTCCAATATTTGAGAACTCTTGTGGTGATATCCCAGGGAATCCAAGCTACGCAGCTTATTCAGAGCCCATTCACCTTCTTGCTCTTATGGACTCTCAAGTTGTGATCAATCCTGAGGATGAGGTGACCAATGATCGTGGTAAGTGGAAACGAGAAGACATGCTAGAGGTCAATGAGAACCAGGGGAATCAGAAGGTAACCGTCCGTGAGAGAGGTGAAGGAAGTGGCTCATCCTCCATGAGGATACTCTGCTGGAACTGTCAAAGGCTTGGTATAGACTTGACGGTTCGACGCCTTAAGGAGATAAATCAGAAATATCTCTGAGACATAATTTGCATCTCCAAAACAAAACAACGCAATGACTATGTGCGAGGCAAGTGCTGTGAGTTGGGTTTTAGTAACTTTGTAATGGTGCCACCATCAGGTCTAAGTGGTGGTTTAGTTGTACTTTGGAAGTCTTCTGTTAATGTTTCTATTTCTTTCAATTCCCCTAATCTTGTAGATTGTTATGTTCAAAGTAATGAAGTGGGTTTAAATTTGTCTTTTGTCTATGGTCATCCAAACCCAAGTCATCGTAACAATCTCTGGGAACGTCTTGAAAGACTAGCAAACAACAAAAATGGTCAGCCATGGTTCATTCTGGGTGATTTCAATGAACTGTTAGGCAATCATGAGAAAAAAGGAGGTAGAATCAAGCCGAAAGCGTCTATCATGCAAATGAGACAAATGGTTCGTACTTGTGATTTCTCAGACCTTAAATCCACTAGTGATCGTTTCTCATGGGTTGGAAAATAGGGTGATCATCATGTTTTATGCTGCCTAGACCGCACAATGGCAAACAATGCTTGGCATTCGCTTTTTTTCCAATCAGAAACAGAGTTCCTTGAGTTTGGTGAATCGGATCACCGGCCATTAATTACTCACATTGCTGATGAATGTGAAGATCATTGAGGAATTTTCAGATTTGATGGTCGACACATGGATAAGGAAGAATTCCGTGACTCGGTTATTCAAGGTTGGAATACAAAACCCCGCCAAGAGTCACTCTCTCATTGTCTAACGTCCTGTAGACAACAAATCTCTAGATGGAAGAAATACCACATGCACAATTGAGAAGAGAAAATCAGGACTATCTGGTTCGCTTTGGATAGAGCTATCGCTACAGGCAATGCAACAGTGGCAGAAAAAGAACGGCTTAAAAGGGAGCTTAATGCATCCTATTATGAAGAGGAAGTCTTTTGGTAATTAAAAAGCAGAAAAACCTGGTTAGCTACTGGAGATCGCAACACTAAGTACTTTCACACATCAACACAAGCCCGAAGATCCAGAAATAGAATCATCTCAATTATAGATAAAGATGGAGTTTATAGACGAGGAAACTCGCAGATAGCAGCGGCGGCCACAAATTATTTTTACAACCTTTTCACGTCAAAGCCTGCTACAGAGTCAGATTACAGAAACATTTTTCAGGGATTTCAGAAAAGAGTACAATCGGATATGAACAATGATTTAACAAGACCAGTCACCATTGATGAAATAAAAAAAGCTGTTTTTTCTATTGGACCTCACAGAGCCCCTGGCCTAGATGGCTTCACATGCAATTTTTACCATCAGTTTTGGGAAGACATAAATCTTGCAATTATCATGGAGGTAAAAAAGTTCTTTGAATACAACTACTTGGAACAGACACATAATCACACGAACTTATGTTTGATCCTGAAGATCTTTGTCCCGTCAACAATGGCGGATTTTAGACAGATAACTCTTTGTAATGTTAGCTACAAAATCATCTCAAAGATTTTAGTTAACAGACTGAAGCCTCATCTCTCTGGGATCATCTCGGAAAACCAAGCAGCATTCATTCCCGGAAGAATGATAACCGATAATGTTATTATGGCTCATGAAGTGTTCCATTCTCTAAAAGTTAGAAAACGGCAAGCGAACTCTTATATGGCTTTGAAGACAGATATAACAAAAGCATACGACAGGCTTGAATGGAATTTCTTGGAGGAAACTATGCGATACATGGGGTTTGTAGAGACATGGATTTGCTGGATTATGATTTTTGTCACTACAGTGAGTTTCTCAGTCTTAATTAATGGAACAACCCATGGCTACATTCAACCACAACGAGGAATTCGCCAGGGAGATCCCTTATCCTTGTATTTGTTTATTATATGTGCTGAAGTTTTAACACATCTCATGACTCAAGCTATAGAGCAACGACAGATCCAAGGTGTCAAAATAAGCAACAGGAGCCCAGCAATTAGTCATCTGCTATTTGCTGACGACTCACTTTTCTTCATGCTTGCAAATAAACACTAGTCTCAATTTTGGAGGAGCAAGAATGAAGACAGTAAAGGGATGCATTGGTTTGCGTGGAATAGATTAAGCTACTCGAAGAATGAAGGTGGTTTGGTTTCAGAGACCTAGAACACTTCAACTCTGCTCTCCTTGGGAAACAAAGTTGGAGGATCATCCAAAAGCCAAATTGTCTAATGGCTAGAGTTTTAAAAGGTCGGTATTTTCCTGACACTACTATTCTAAATGCTACATAGAGCACACAAGCTTTGTTTGTCTGGAAGTCCATTTTACACGGAAGGAATCTAATAAAACAAGGGGTTCGCTTTGTCATTGGCGATGGAACCATGGCGAGTGCTTGGTTAGATCCATGGCTCCCTCAACACCCTCCATCAGCCCCTAGGAAAAGGAATGCACGCATCCAAGATTTTTTGGTCAGCGAGCTAATCAATGATGCGAGAATAGACTGGAATGAAGCAAAACTCCGAGAAAATGTTCATCCTGAAGACATCACTAAAATTCTGAAACTTAAGCTAACAGCCAATGCAAATGGTGATACATTGGGATAGCACTACACAAAAGAGGGATGTTACACAATCAAATGAGGGTATTGGCTAAGAACTCATTTAAATTATCATGCCGATGTGATACCTACTCCAGGGGATATCAACTTAAAGAAGGAAATATGGCGCCTGCACACAGCTCCGAAGATTAAACATTTTATTTGGAGATTATGCTCTGGGGTCTTAGCAACAGGAGCGGCGTTGACATATCGGCACATTCGCCCCCGTACAACTTGTCACCGTTGCTGTCAAGAGGAAGAAACTACGAAGCATTTCTTTTTTTTATTGTGACTATGCTAAGTCAATTTAGCGCGCTTCCGGTGTCCACAACTACATCATCACTGACACTACTTCCTCTCTAGATGATAAACTACGAGCGATTTTTCAAGTGGCAACCACAACTCAAACACAACAGTTCCATCATTTACCATTATGGATACTTTGGAAAAGTAGGAATGTTTTGTACTTTCAGAACATACATGTTCCCTGGGAGATCAACTTAGGACTGGCTAGATCGGATGTGCAAGAGTGGACTGACGCGGTCACTTCACTAACATACAACAATCATGACTGCGAAAGGCGAGCTTCGGATAATAGCAACGGTTGGAGACGTCCAACAAGGGGTTGGTTGAAATGCAATTTTGATGGCTCCTTCATTAATGTGGATACGTCGGGGAAAACGGGATGCGTCGTAAGAGATCATAATGGGAGCTATCAAATTGCAGGTCTGGCCATCGGCAAGTGTGTTGATAACGCTCTCGAAGGTGAACTACAAGCTCTAATCATAGCTATGCAACATTGCTGGGGTAAAGGTTATAGACAAGTCTGCTTTGAAGGAGACAACAAGGAGATGTTTGAACTGATACAAGGAACAAAGAAACATTTCGGAGTCTACAACTGGATACGGGATATTCAATGGTGGGCAAAGAAGTTTGAGTCGATTCAATTCAAGTGGACAAAAAGGCATAACAACATACCGGCATACATACTTGCCAAAAACTCTCTCCAAGATCAAGTGCTTTTCATCAATCATTTTTGGGTTCCTAATGTAATAAACTATGCACTACACTGTGATTACACTGCTTCTTTATAAACCAATAAGATTATGACTAAATAAATAGAATATTTATAATATGTGAAATCTATACAAAATTAAATAATCATTTGAAAAAAAAAATTAAATTGATTTGAATTATAATTTTTTAATAAAGGTATTATTTAAACAAAACACAAAAGAAAAATTATTTAATTTCACCGAACATGATTAGATGGTAGGACGGGTTTATAATATTTATAAGATATGAACTTTTAAATAATTAAATAATCATTTGAAGTAAGAAATTTAAATTGATTAAATTATATATCTTTTCAATTAAAGTATTACTAAAAAAACAATAACAAAATAATGTTTAATTTCATTGAACGGGGTTAGATGGTAAGACAGGTTTGGGTCGACAGAATATGAGACACTATACCACGGGTGAAATCCATTAGATATGTTTAATTTCACTGAAAGGGATTAGATAATATGACGGGTTTAGGTCGATAGTAATACAAGACGGTATACCATAGGTGAAATCGTAGATATAATTTCAAAATACAATTATATTATCTTAAACACTAAACAAAAAAATAATATTAATAAAACAGATATAATTAAAATTTGAATTATATAGTTATAATCTAGATTTTAGCTTAATGAACTGTATGTTATTCTTCCTATATTTTTAATCAGTAAAAATTAAACATAGTAATTTTACACTAAATAATATGTAGATATAAGAGTTGTACATTTAGAAAATATAAAAAATTAAATCATATATATTTTAAATCTACTAAACAAGTTAAAATAAAAAAATAAAAAAGATATAGCCATGCGGTATACTGCGGGTTAAAATCTAGTTTTGAGTAGTAAAATAGTAATCTATAAATATTTTGATATTTAATTTGATATTTTTTTTTTTTTTAAAAGTCAAAATTACTCAATATGTGGAAGATTAAAATTTGATTTTAAAAAAATTACTAAAGTAGATATAGAAAAAATGTGTTGACTACTATTTAGATATCAAATATCATCATTAAGATAAACTGTAGAATTTAATTTCGGTTTACTATGAAAACATAGATAGTGAAGTGTATAGCAAAATAGAAATTGTAAGATTGAAATCTGATTTAAAACAAATTTATTAAATTAAATATTAAAAAATAAGGATTTCTATTTACTATTTGGAATTCAAATATTATCGGTGAAAATTTATAATTTTTTTTTTTCAAATTTAACTGAATTGTTTAAAAACTTTTATGAAAAGTATTCGGTTAATTTCAGTTTTGAACCAACCAAACCAAAGTTAATTTTTGATAATACCCTTTGAAATAACTCCATTGACAAGTAACCACCAAAAAACTTGATTCGGTTAACTGATGTCATAGGCATAATTAATATTGTGTAATCGGGGAGAGGTGATGTTCCTCATCTTTGTGTATGATTAAGTCCTAAGTGCTAACAAGCAAGAGATCATCCTTAAGGATCCGCTCAACTCTTTTGATCCTTGAGGATGATCACGACCGAATGCTTTGAGGAGAAGAGTGGTTTATTTTTGTTGTATTGACAAAAACTTCTACAATAACTTTGTTTTGCTTTGACATTTCTCACAATTTTTATCTGTCTAGATTCCAAAAGCGATTTTTAAGTGTCCTTGCACCCACTCAAATTCTGATGATTTTCTATCCACCTAATGTGGATTTCACTTTAATTCTCTTTTTCTAATTAAAATAAGCTACTGTATTTTTTTTCCTTAGCTTGAGGACATTTTTAAAGTTTTTTATTTTGAAATCGTCACTTTCTAAAATTTATGATTTGTAGTTTCAACTAAAAGCGGATGACAAAAGAAAATTGTAGTTATTTTCCCAATTTTTTTGAATCCATAGTTAGTTAATTATTTGGGTAATATTACAAAATAATCAAAATTTGAATCAAAATAAAGTAAATAACTATTGTCAGTTTTTTATCGGTAAATGAACATATGACGTCACAATAAAAGACAAAAATGTCCCAACAAGTCGAACCAAAAACAAACACTTCAGAGAAAAAAACATAGATGTGAAAGATTTTAACAAAAGTAACATTTTATAACGTACTTTTTGAAAATTAGCATGTTATATTAAAAATACCATTTCACTTTAAAAAAAGTACAATGTGAAATAAAATAATAACATGATATGTATTATAATAGCGTGTCAAATAAAAAACAAAGCTGATTAATATTAAAAAGTAACATGAAATCTTAAGAAACTATTCATTTTCAACCGTCGATTAGTATTGTAATTAAAAAGTGTGTAAGACTCAAAGAATACTATTGGATCAAATGGTTATGGGCTTCGTTTACGAGAGAGACGTGATGGGTTGAGTCCTTTGTTTTAGCAAAGAAATAAGAAAAATTTCTAAAAATAGCACTAAAACAAGTTTTATGGACAATAATAGCACACATTCCATAGACCTCTAAAAATAGCATTATTTGACTTACTATGAAGTTTTTGTTCTAAAAGTATTATCACTAATTTATTTTTTCAATAATATCACAATTTTTATATAAAACCTATTAAACCAAAATAAATTAGAAATAAATTTAAAATATTATATTTGGGTTCTGTATTTCCAATTTATGGTATATATTTCAACCATTTAAAAGAAATTTTGATCATTTTAATATTACTTTATGGCATTATATTTGGGTTCCCTATTTCTAATTTAGGATATATATTTTCACTGTTTAAAAGAGATTTTTCATTTTAATATTAGTTTGTGGTATTATATTTGAGTTCTCTATTTCCAATTTAGGGTATATATTTCCACTATTTTAAAAAAATGTGATTCAATTTAATATTAGTGTTTGCTCTCATTTTTATTTGGGAGATTGACACAAATGACACTTAAAAACTTTATTATTTAATTAATTTTTAGAAGATTAAAAACTTTATGTGCTATTTTTGAAAGTTTAAAAAAAAAGTGTCATTTTTGGAATAATAAAATTTTTAATGTCATTTGTGTCAATTTCACAAAAATTAAAAACTTTTATACCAACATACAAACGAAGTCATTTTGAGTAGACACCTCATCATGCATGTGTTAGCTGACTCAACAACCTATTAATTACACAAAATTTCAAATCGAAAACTATACTATACAGATTGTATGAGCATAAAAATATTAATTCAAGACGAAGTCATTAAAATATCGAAAACTATACTATACAGATTGTATGAGCATAAAAATATTATATTTTTATCAGAAAGAATTATCTACAGTAAAAACGTATATATAATAGTTTTTATAATCATATATATGAAAGTTGACCAACTCTCTCCATATGATTGATATATCATCACTTTAACATTTGCCATGTGTCCACTGAATAATTAATGTAAGCTCTTCAACTTTTAATTTCTAGATTAATGATGTATTTATTATTTAATTTTACTAATACATAATTTATTTTGTTATTATATGTTCTTCAATAAAATTATTTTATTGGTTTTCTCATATTCGAAGAATTTTTTCTGTAATCTTAACTCAAATTATGAGTGTATAGTAGTCATGGATTAGTTAATAGTTTGAATAGTTTGCATATTGTTATATATCTATATAGTAAATCGCCAAGGGTGAAGAGTATGTAAGAAGTTTAATCATCAAATTCTTAGGTTTCGAGAATTTCAATATTACCTTCTATTTAATTAGTTTAAGACGAACATTGTTTAGGAATTGTGTGTATAATGCATTGTTGAAAATGTTGTTAGGAAAAAATATTTTAATACTAAAAATAATTACTTATTACATAAGTAAATGATTATATAATTAAAAATTATATTTAAATTAAACGATACAAAAAATTTGAAAATATCCCAGCGTAGCGCGGGTGATTACCTAGTTTGTAATAAATAATAATTCAAGACGTTAGAAAAAGAGAGGATAATTCACTGCTCTTCTATACACTATTTGTTCATATTTAAATTCTTTATTCTTTTCATATCATTGGTAGTTTATATATATATTATGTAGTTATTTAATCCTTGTTTGATTGTTTCTATGTATCGACCAAAAAAATATACAAAGTTGAATCTTAAAATATTGTTTTCATATTAATATTCTAAACTTTGGTAAAGTTGTAAGTTATAAAACAACTTGAACATAAAAATAATGATTGAAATTAATGAGAGAACACAAAATAGAAAAAAAAAGGTCATGAGAACAGAACAGAAACACTTTTGTGGCTTTCGTGGGCTAAAGACGTGCACGCAGACACAACCCTACACATCTCTCCCTCTCTCACCAACTCTTTCTCTTTACCCACTGCACCTACCCCCAAACAATCCCTTTTAACATCTCTCATTCCTCTGCTCATGATTCTTTGTCTCTTCCTCTGATTTCTCAATCCTCTGTTTTCTCCGTCTCCTCTGTTTTTTTCACATCAATGGAAGCGTCATTGTTGATGAGATCGTCTTGTTGCTCCTCTGCGATTGGTGGGTTCTTCGACCATCGACGTGAATTATCAACCTCAACACCCATTTCCACTCTTCTTCCTCTTCCATCAACCAAATCTTCTTTCTCTGTTCGTTGTTCTCTTCCTCAGCCATCAAAGCCACGCTCTGGAACCAGCTCTGTTCACGCCGTTATGACACTCGCTGGGTACGAAAGTCTCAATCTTTAGATTCTATTGAGAAATTGAGATTACCCTTTTTGTTACCTTTCATGATTTGTAGATTCCCATTGTGAAATTAACATAACCCTTTGTGATTTTGTAGCTTAAATTAGAAACCTTTATGTTCTTCTTAGATGAATTTGAAGCAAAGTTTTGTTTTTGTTTGTTGTTGTTGTTGATATAGATCGTTGACAGGGAAGAAACGAGTGGATGAGAGTGAGAGTTTGACTCTTGAAGGTATTAGAAACTCTTTGATCCGTCAAGAGGACAGCATTATATTTGGGCTATTGGAGAGAGCCAAGTACTGTTACAATGCTGATACTTATGATCCTACTGCTTTTGACATGGATGGTTTCAATGGTTCTTTGGTTGAGTACATGGTTAAAGGCACTGAGAAGCTTCACGCTAAGGTAACAAACACATGCTCTTTATTAACATACCCTCAAGATTGAAACTTGACTTTGTTATGGAACTTGATTAGGTTGGTAGGTTTAAGAGTCCTGATGAACATCCTTTCTTCCCTGATGATCTACCAGAGCCTATGTTGCCTCCTCTTCAGTACCCAAAGGTACTCAATATACATGTTTCACATGAAAAAAGATCGTCTCTTTTATGTTTTCTTGCATCTTACCGATATGGTTTCTTGATGTTCGGTGAAGCAATGTGTAATCTTGTTTGAGATGTGTTTTCAACTTCTGTACTTTGGTGCTGAGGATTCAAGTTTCTTTCTTATTGTATAGGTGTTGCATTTTGCTGCTGATTCGATAAACATAAACAAGAAGATATGGAACATGTACTTCAGAGACCTTGTTCCAAGACTTGTGAAGAAAGGCGATGATGGTAACTACGGCTCAACAGCTGTCTGTGACGCTATCTGCCTTCAGGTTTGTTCCTTTTTTTCCTTTTGTTAGGTATCAGAAACAAGCTTGGATATTTGTTTAAAAACTTGTCACCTCTTTTCTAAGTCGATTAACGTCTCATGTAGTTTTTGATGTCCATTGCAGTGTCTCTCAAAGAGAATCCATTACGGTAAATTTGTTGCAGAAGCTAAATTTCAAGCCTCACCCGAAGCATACGAGTCCGCCATCAAAGCACAAGTATTTATCTACTTCTCTAAAGCTCTCACATACACACAAAAACTCGAAGTTTATGCATTACTTACCTTTTGACATGGCAACATACGCATTGCAGGATAAGGATGCACTGATGGATATGCTGACATTCCCGACTGTGGAAGATGCGATAAAGAAGAGAGTTGAGATGAAAACCCGAACATACGGGCAAGAAGTGAAAGTTGGGATGGAGGAGAAAGAAGAAGAAGAAGAAGAAGGGAATGAATCTCATGTTTACAAAATCAGTCCGATCTTAGTTGGTGACTTATATGGAGATTGGATCATGCCTTTAACAAAAGAGGTTCAAGTGGAGTACTTGCTCAGAAGACTGGACTGAGGCAACAACAAAATAAACAATATGGCTTTGGTAGTAGAGTAGAAAGGTTTTTGAATGTTCTTTGGTTTTTTTTTTTACTTTACAATATTTCTAAACGTTGTTACACTATTATTCCACTGTACAAAGCGTGCATGGTCAGTGGTATTGAAGAAGGGTAATTAGCCGTTACTCAAACGGTGTCGTTTATGTACATACTCTCAATTGTGGAAACCTGTATATGAGTTTTAGTCGCTCTTATTTGTTTTGGAGATGTATTTTTTTGTGTGTTAGTGCCTGTAGAATGATAATTGGCTGCTTAGTGTAGTGGTCACCACTGGTTATATGGAGTTTGACTCGTCTCACATGGAGTCCGACTCCATCCATTGTAAAAGTGGAAATGGGTCACTAGGAGAGAGCCTTCTCGTCATCCTCCTGTGTTAACTTACAAGGAAAGAGCCTTCTAGTCATCCTCCTGTGTAAAGGAGAGAACCTTTACGTATTTTGTTCGGGTATGTTAACCTTCTTCCTCTGCCTCATTACCAAAATTCCTTATGTGAGGGCCAGAAGAGATCTATTTTTCCATCCTCCTTTTCGATGGGGAGAATTTGCCCACCATTATTTTAGGTCTCTATATTGTGATGTTGCTGAGTTGTAATATCATACGCAATTGTATTAGCAATCTTGTTTTAGTGGAATTGTTTCTAGTCTAGGTCCTGAGGATGTAGGTTGTTACCAAACCCCGTTAACAAATCTCTGCTTTTATGCTCTTATACTCATTACACTCTCATATCGTTCAAACACATATATCTAACACACACTTAGTAACTTTACAAAAGTCCAGCAATTAGTGCTCATCGTTTTCATCATCTTCTTCCATTATGGAGAGAACTATTCCACCAATCTTCTCCTTAATGAGAAGTGTTTTAAAAAGCTTAGCCTTTAAAGCATCACGAGCTCAATGTGTTGTTCCAGTGGCGGACCTACGTGTTCTCCATTCGTGTAGAAACGAACTCCGTGGCGAAGAGATTTTGTATCTTCATTCGTAATTAATTTTTATTTGCGCTATTAGCGGGACACTGATCGATGTAACGGACAACGTTTGTATACTATAATCAATTGAGTGCATCAGTTACACTCTACTACAAAAAAAAATTAAAAAAATCATATCAGTTTGTAGTGAACATATTATATAAAATATAACAAGGACCGATATTGTGGCCTATAAATTTGATAATTAATATGCATTCTATATCATTTGTAGTGAACATGGAAGTCATATCAATTTTCGGGCCAAAACATGGATCTCTAATCTCTCTTCATTCTTCTTACAACCTATTTAAAGTAAGTAAAGTCACTCGCTTTCGCCGGACATTATTTCCCAGTAACCATGCAAAGGTTTTTCGTTTCAAGGCTCTGACTTGTGATAATCAAGAAAGCAATAATATGTTCAAGGAACTGCCAACTTCTGAATGGACTCATCACTTCCACTCTATTCAAGTCGATGTCTCGGTAAGTTCATATAAATATAACCCGGCCCGACTCTATGCATGTGCGGAAGGTGCTCATGCACATGGTCCATCTTTTTTTGGTAACTAAATTTATTAAAAGTAGGGTCCAAATTTTATTTTACAAATAAAACATAACATAGAAAATAAGCCCAAGCATTTGTGGTCCAGTGGTAGGAGAAGATTTGGGGAAGGGTGAAACTTTCATAGTTCGATCCTCCCTGAAAACAAAAAAAAAAAATCACATTTGAAAGCATTCCAAACTCGGGACAGACAGTGTGGTGGTCTTTCGGGGAGAAGTCCACTTTAAAGTATTTTGGTGCGTTTCTACCGAAATTGACTGGATCAGCGGATAGGGTTTATCAAAAAAAATTTAAAAAAATAAAAAAAAATAAGGGCCAATTATTTTTTTCAAGCTCGTGGTCCTTAATTTTTTTGAGCCGCCCTACATATAACGTTTGTGATATAGTCATATAGATGTAGAGAAAGTTAAAGCATGTGTTCATATATTGATATATATCTTACTTTCAGGAAATGGATGCCATCAGGATAGAGATTGATGCACTAAAGCCGAAAGTGAAGAACATACTTATGTCTTTCCAAGGCATTGACTCGACAAAGAAGAGAATCCTTATGATATATATGCTGATAAGCCTTGGCCTTGCATGTCAATTTGAGGAAGAGATCTATGAGACTTTAAAAGAGGGTTTCGGAAAAATAGAGGAGATGATGGCCAATGAAGAAGATTTGTACACAGTTTCTATCATCTTTTGGGTTTTCAGGAGATATGGTCACTACATATCTTCAGGTAAATGAGTCCTCTACTTAGGCTTTTTGTGACTTGTCTTGGCACTTGTGTTTTTCTTTTATATACACGTGGGACAGTTAGGGTTTCTCTCGGGTTTAACTCGTTAAAGAACTCCGTTCAGGCCTCGCGGTTTAATTCAAAACGCGGGTCGTTACACTTTTTATCATCATTGATGTTTAACTCTAATATGTTGTATAACATGTTGCGTTTTGGTCAATAGATTTCTTTAGGAGATTCAAAGGGAACGACGGAAACTTCAAAAAATCTCTTATTGGAGATGCCAAGGGTATGTTGAGCTTTTATGAAGCTGCCAATATGGCGACGACGAAAGATTATATACTGGACGAAGCATTGAGCTTCACATCGAGCCACTTGGAGTCACTAGCTGCAAATGGGGCGTGCCCGCCTCATATGTCAAGGCGTATACGAAATGCTCTCAATGCATCTCAGCATTGGAACATGGAGATGCTAGTCGCTGTGGAATATATATCATTCTACGAAAAAGAAAAAGACCACAACGAGATGCTACTCAAGTTTTCTAAGCTCAATTTCAAGTTTCTACAACTCCAATACCTTCAAGAACTCAAAGTTCTTACAAAGTATGTAACATCTTCTCAATTACTTAGCTACGATTCTTTGTTAAGAGTTATTCTAACCATCTATGTTTGGATGGAAGGTGGTACAAGGAGGTAGATTTTGTATCTAAGTTGCCACCTTACTTCAGAGACAGAATCGTCGAAAACCATTTCTTTATACAAACGTTGTTTGTGGAGTCACAACACTCACGTGCAAGGATTATGATGGCTAAGTACTTCATTCTTTTAGTAATTCAAGATGACACCTTGGACAGATATGCGTCCCTTCCTGAGGCTGAAAGCCTCGTAAACAGCTTGAATAGGTACACTTTATATATTAACATTCCAGATAAAGAATGATCATGATGGTGGTGGTGGTGATGGTGATGATAATGGATGATTTAGTCGATGATGATGTACAGGTGGGCTCCTGATCATGCCATGGATAAACAACCTGATTATTTGAAATTCGTGTTTAAATTTATATTGGATACATTTGAAGAGTTCGAAAAAGAACTTAGGCCAGAAGGAGGATCTTTCGGTGTGTGTGCCACAATAGAAGAGGTAATCAATCAAACTCTTTTTAGTAACTTGTATATGTCTATATGGTTAAGTCGTTGACATATATATACTACGTGTATGTATATACACATAGTATATGTATATATAACTCAAGGTTGTATATTTTCCCGTGGCTTTTGAATGTTTTATGAAAAATAATTTTCTGCCGGGATTAGTGTTCTAAAAAGTAGTTTGGACGGTCGTCTAGACTCCGACTAAGCGCTAAGCGCTCACACGATGCCTACACAACCGTTTCGACCGCTTAATATTATATTTGTTTAATTTTAGTATATTTTTCTAATTTCTAAAAACATAAATTTAAATTTCTAAGTTTCGTCTTTATATTCATATGTTGTTTGATATGAATTAAATGAACATTTTTTCTAATTTTTGCTCATGATTTAATAGTTATATATTTCTTATTTATGTGTTTTGTATAATATTTTATGTTGTAAACATTTTAACCGTATAAAATCGCTTAAGCCCCAGCTCGGCAATTTAGGTCTTTGGCATTCGGTCATCGCCTAATTAGCGCCTAGCGCTTTTTTGGTAGAGTAACGGGAGATAAATCTAACAGAAATTAAAAAATAAAGAAAAGTGAAACTACATCCGAACATATGTAGAGGTTTAATTGTATGATCAATCATCAAACCAATAAAAGAGAGAGAATATATATATATATATATATATATATGTATATATATATATATATATATATGAAATGGCTTGACAACCCAAAAAAAAAGATAAAAGAAAAAGAGGAGGGATAATGTATATTACACAAGTGAACCGAGTTTATTCTGTCAATTTAACAGAGAGGGAAAATGAATGTTGAAAAAATTAACCGAGTTTCTTATGATAATTTGTAACAGAGATCCTTAATAGAAATTAAACTCCCATAAATTTGTTCTGTTAGTCGATTTAACGATATGATTGTTTTCGGAAAACCAACAATAATTAGATATGAAATCGGATAGTAAACAAAATACACTATATATCTCATTGCAGAATAAATTGGGGATTTAAATCAACCAACTTTGAAAATTGGACATCTAATAGGTATTTTTTCCCATGACTTTTGAAAAAACAACATTTTGAATAGTCCTAACGATTTTATAAATTTGAGCTTGTAGTTCAAGTCACTTGTGAAAGCCAACTTAGAGGCTGAAAAATGGGCACTAGCGGATAACATGCCTAGCTTTGAGGAGTATATAGAGGTTACTGGGGTGGGGATCACAGCAATGACGACTTTAATGGGTGCTATGATGTGTATGGGAAAGATAGTTCCGAAGGAAGATTATAAGTGGCTCAAATCCAGACCAAAAATTATCCAAGCTTTAGCTATCAAAGGTCGTCTAATGAATGATATGAAAGGTTACAAGGTACGAATTCGCTTAAATCATTTCTTCACATCCGGTTTTTGTCTACTATATTTTTGTCCCTATACCTTACAAACTTACACTGTTACTTACACATACATTTATCAGGAAGATATGAGTAGAGGATATGCGGCGAATGCGGTCACCTGTTATATGAAACAATATAGAGTTACGGAACAAGAAGCTTTAAAGGAGTTTGAAAAAATGGTTGCGGTTGCAAATAAGACAGTAAATGAAGAGTTTTTGACGACAATGGGAGTGTCACGCTTGGTTCTTAAGCTAGCAATGGGCGTTGGACTCATGATCTCTATCACGTACAGTGAAGACGAAGGATACACCCATCCCGAAGGAAAAATCAAGGAGAAGATGACTACACTGTTCGTTGATCAGATCCCTCTTTGAAGTCTTGAAAAAATGTTTTGGCAACCCCATATATGTTCAAGCCTTTGTTCTTGGTTTCTTTTACAACACCATGTTTTTGCTTTCTACGGTCTAATTAATTAGATCAGACCACCTTAAATTCACAAGAAGCTGTGTATGTTTTCTAATTAATGTGGGTTAGATCAGACCACCTTAAATTAAGATCCTATAATATTTGGTCAAAAACAAGAAGTTAAAAAGCTATACACATGAAATCGGTTCAAATCCTTGCAATTTAAATGGTCTTGTTTCTCCCTATATTTCTACGTTTTCCCTTTATTTTGGTTTAACTACCGGCATAACCTTGGTGATTTATAAAGTTTTCAAAAATAAAAAGTAGTTTAGGTAAGATTCTTTAGAAAATTAATAACTTTATTTTTATTACAATATTCGTTATTTCATAATAAAAAAGTGTACATGATTTCATGGATAATATAGAAAAATGGGTTTCTGCGAAAAGTGGATTTCATGGATAATGTGGTCTACAACAACAGTCCAATATCAGGTTTTTATTAATAGATAACCTAGAGGCTTGATAGTACCGGGGAGAGATTAAAGACAAGGAAATCCGCTATCTTCTTACATATTTATTCTATGTACGGAGGTGCTTATTGCGAATATTCGAAAAGCTGAACAACGAAAATTGATTACTGGTATGAAAGTAGATACGGCAAGCTCCTCTGTAACTCATTTGTTATTTGCAGATGATAGTTTATTCTTTTGCAAAGCTAGCAAAGAGCAGTGTGGAGTAATCTTGGAAATTTTAAAGCAATACGAAGCGGTTTCAGGACAACAAATAAATTTTTCAAAGTCCTCGATACAGTTTGGTCATAAGGTAGATGATTCACTTAAGGCAGAAATAAAATCAACAGGGAATCACTAATCTTGGTGGTATGGGCTCCTGTCTTGGTTTACCAGAAAGTCTAGGTGGATCTAAAACAAAAATGTTCTCTTTTGTTAGAGATAGATTACAAAATAGGATAAATGGATGGTCAGCTAAGTTTTTATCGAAAGGAGGAAAAGAGGTGATGATTAAATTGGTAGCTACGGCATTACCAACTTATGTTATGTCTTGCTTTACACTACCGAAAACAATCACATCGAAGCTCACGAGTGCAATCCCAAAATTCTGGTGGAGTTCAAATGGTGAATCTAGAGGTATGCATTGGATGGCATGGGATAAGGTGTGTTATAGTAAATCGGAAGGGGGTTTGGGTTTTCGTAGTGTAGACAATTTTAATTCGGCTCTTCTAGCTAAACAATTATGGCGTTTAATCACGGTTCCAAATTCACTCTTTGCGCGGGTTTTTAAAGGACGTTATTTTCGGAAATCCAACCCTTTGAATAATATAATTCATACTCTCCATCCTATAGATGGAGAAATATTTGTTCAGGTAGATCTCTAGTTAATAAAGGACTTATTAAAAGAGTAGGTTCTGGAGAAAGTTATGTCTAGATCTAGTTGTTAACGATCCCACAAGTCACATATACAAGTAACGAGTAATATGACAAATATCAAAATGAGGCAAATAACGAAGCAACTATCAAAAATATTATGATACTTGACTTGGACTTGCAAGTAATAAAATTAACCGACTTGTTATTCGACTTGCCTATAACGGATACTTGAATTTTCAAGGCTAGTTATTGTCAAAATCTAAACAGACATTGGTTTTACTCGATTTACAATCTAAACCGAACAACAAACCACATAAGTTCTATATGAAACCAAATTAAAACCCGACTTGACCCACTCGTAATAATACGACCCATAGATGATCTTCCTTGATATATTAATCTTCGTCTTCACCCAATTCTTCCAGCAAAAGAAAAAAAAACTTTTTGTTGAAATTTGATATCAAAATTACCAAAGCTTATTTCTGCTGCTTCGCTCCCTCGTTCAATAATTTTTTCCTAACAATTCTATTTTCTGGCTAATTAATTGTCTATAAATTCTATTAAATATTTCAAATAAGCTCTACAAAATTCGGGTTCAGTTTAAATCCGGTTCGGTTTAATTCAGATTTGGTTCCGATTTCCGACATTTCGATATAACTTCAAATCCGGTCCGGTTTTATTGCCAGTGTCGTTTGTAGATAAGATACATTCACAAAGACAAAATCACTCACTCGCTCAAGAGCTCCTCCATGGCTGCTGCTACTTCCTTCACTTGCTCACTTCCTTTTACTCCACTATCCAAATCCCTTAAACCCATTCGTTCCCCAATTCTACGCTCAGACTATGGAACCAGCAGAAGCTTTGTTATAAGATCCATGACGGTTCAAGAAGATGACAAGAGAACAAGCGATGAATCAATGAGTATTGACAATTTACGAGGATTCGTCGATCTTAATGTCGGAAAATGGACTGGCTCCTTTCATGTATAGTCACCCATAAACCCTAAAGTTTGCTCCTTTTTGTTAGATTTATGCTAAAGACTCTCTCTTTTTGTTTTTGTTTTTGCAGCAATTTGATGGTAATGGGAATTTGTTACATAAGATTGATACACGTCTTTCAGCTAGTTCTTATGGAGAAGATGAGCTCCTTAGTCTTAATCAATCGTATGTTTCTGAGAATCTGTGTTTCTGCTTCAATGGGAATAACTGTTTTTGGAACATGGATTGTGTGTAATTTAGGATTCAATTATCTTTAGGAATCAGTTGATGGAGAATTTGGCAATAGGAAGTATATAAAGTCTTGAACTTTATATGATTATTCTATGAATTTGGAGCAAATTTGAAGTTTATCTTGTTTACTATTTGGAACAAATGGATATCATTTAGCATACCTGAAGATTTTTCTTGTACACTATATGTTGATTTTGTGTGAAGCAATGGTTTTTGCTCTGTACAACTAGTTTACTAATCTGTATTGTGTTTGTACTATAGAAAAGTTTGTGAATTTTCAATGATGTGTAAGAAATTGTGTGTCCTCACGAAGTTTATTCATATATTTATTGATGCTCATTGGTATTGTTGTTTCCTATATAATGTATCCAGAAGCAATGGTTTTTGCTCTGCATTACCAGTCTTTGTGTTTGTATTGTTTAGGTTATATATAAAGCAGCCTACATCAGCTACTTCAGTTTCCGAAGAGGAGGAAGAGGAACCGGAATGGGTAGAGTACAAAATTAAAGAAACCAATATGTTCACTGTGGACAAGTATCAGCAGGTGAGAGTAGCTCTGTTTATCTCTATTAGTCAAGATACTAAGTTTGAGTTTTGTGATTTGTCTCTTAAGTATTTGATGACTATCTTGATATCCATCATCAGTAGTCTGCAGATTGGATTTTTCCCAAAGGAGAGAGCGTTTTCGCTGAGGTACCAAACCGCTGGAATGTTGGATACGACGTTAAGGCAGGGCGTGCTCGGGGAGGATGACACGGGAGAAGAATCACCAAGGTTGGTTTCTCATGTCTATTGGCTCCTTCTTATGTATAAACATTTTAATGCTCCATGAAGCTTATAACAATTTGTTTTCAGAAATCTTAAACTTCCATCTCGGCGTCCGTCTTTAGTATGTGAGAACTGTTTGTATTCTAAGGAGATAGATAGAAGGGCTAGAGCCTTTCACATCATGGATCCTAAAGGTGTTCTTGAAATGCTTATTGTTTTCCTCGAGGAAAGAGGGTTAGAGAATCTCGCTCATCCAGTCCTCGATAACGCTCAGGTAGTTTGTTGTTATTGATTCATGCTCATAAAGCATTTTACTGCCATACCAATATATGTTCCCCTTTGTTACAGAACGATGCAGAAAGGATAAACCCATTTCTCGGTACTTGGAAAGGTCGTTCGGTAACAAAACGAAGCGGTGTCTATGGAGCAACACTATCAGAAGCCGATACTGTTGCTGTTCTTGAAATGAATGACAAAGGTCAAGTAGTCCAGGTATATAATACTGTTCAACAATCCCACATAGCCTTTTATTAACTTCTGTTTATATGAGAATGCCTCTGAACTCGATGTGAATCAGGATATTTCGTCGACATCGGATGAGAAAAAAGTAACAACAAATGTGCACTGGGAAGGGAAAATGTCGAAAGACTTGGTTACATTCGCGGAAGGATACCAAATGACTCTGTTACCCGGAGGTATGTACATGGGATGTCCTTGCGACGTATCAAAGTGTGTTGCTGATTTAAAGTCTTTCCACTTAGAATTCTGCTGGCTTGAATCGCCGAGCTCAAGACAAAGACTCATCCGCACATATGACCATGAAGGTTTAGCTGTCTCATCAACTTATTTTACTGAGACAAAAATGTGAGCTTCTTCTCATTTATGTTCTTGTAAAATGTTCATACCTTTGTAATGTTGCAAATCTACTTTTGCTCTCACATTATTTGACTTGAAATTTAGTTAAGATACAATTCATGAATCATCGACTATGTAATGTTTTGCTGATTAATTACATTTCACTAAAGTTAACTAATGAACACAGATCACCAATTATATGATTCTTTCGAGTTTAAACTGTTTGTGATCTTGTTCTAAATAAATATATCTTCACTGCATATCAATCGTTTTCAGATTGATGAACTTTTTGCAATGTATTGAATGATTGATACCAGAACAATAAATAACCGAGATTTAACCACATATAACCGGAAATAACCAAATCTTGGCACAACAATACGAACACCCGCGAACCGGTAAAACAAAATTAACCAAAAACTAATTACCATTTTCAGATTGATGAACTCTTTGCAATGTATTGAATGATTGATACCAGAACAATAAATAACCGATATTTAACCACAGATAACCGGAAATAACCAAATCTTGGCACAACGATACGAACAACGACGATTACCAAAAACAAAATTAACCAAAACCTAATCACCATTTTAAAAATCTAAGAATATTTTGAACCAAAGAAAGGTTATCGAAGATCAATATAACATATTGCGAATTAGTGTCTCAATAAAAGACTAATCATCAACATCAAAAGACTCGTAAAAGAACCAAAAATAATCTGAAGAATTCAAAACCAAAGATTGAGATCGAAAAACAAAAAATGTAGGGCAAAGAACGTCTCTGCTTTGACAGCCTAAAGCTTAAAGGAAACAGCAAAGCAGAGAAAGAGCCCTGATTCTCTGATATGCGCCTACGCACCCCTTAGGGTACGCCACAGTAATCCCTTCTCGTGGTATACCACGCCACCCCTCACTAAAGAGGGAAGCGCTCGGCCTCAGGCACTAATTTGTTTTTTCTTCTTCTAGGGTTTCTTGGTTTTATATACACCTTCTTCTTTCCCTTATTTCTGAATCCACCCCTTTATTTATCTGTTTTTACATTTTGAGCCATGTATTTATCTCTTCTTTCGTTATTCACCCCTACACAGTTACAATGTTTCAATGTTCAATCTGGACATCTCCGGCCCCAAGTTTCAGTTTGCTTTTTAAAAACATTTTGGTCTTTTCAGATGTTTCTTAGTTTGGGCTTTTATATCTAATTTTTTTTATTAAATAAAATAAATAAGGCATTTTCTACGTTATTCTTGGTATAATATGCGAATCCGAACTAGATCCGAAAAACCTGATGCAAAACCCAAACAAGAAATTTTAATATATCCGAACGAGTTCTATAATTTCAAATCCAAAAATTCGAATCTGAATCTGATCTGAATCGTATTTGAACGGATATATGAACATACCCATAAGTTAAGTACATAATAATAATATATTATTAATATTTATATTTGTAATAATTTTAGTTTCAAAAAATATTAGGATTTTTTGGATATTTTAGATATTTTTGGGTATTTAATCTATTTTTGAGTAAATTTGGGTAGTAAATGTTCAAGGTTTTTAGATATTTTGTGTACTTTGAGTATTTTGGATAGATTTGGTTATTTTTGAATTTCGGGTAATCCGAATCATAAACCAAAATATCTGATCCGAGTCGGTAAAATTATCTGAACGGGTTGTATACCTTTAAATCCGAAAAACCAAGAATCCGAAATACTCGATCTGAACCCAAACGTCCATCCCTACCCCTAGTCGCATTAAAGATCATTTGTGGGAGAATTATATGTGTATAATTGTATCATAAATATATATTTTTAATTAATGTTATGTAATGTGATTTTCTTTATAATAATGTACTCTAAATAAAATTGTTGGACTATTTGCTATTTATTAAACAAATGGGTTAAAGTTCATAAGTTTAGAAAGTAAAGGGTATATCAATAATTAATAATAAAATAGAGATAGAATATACTTTAGAATAAATTTTTTTAAAGTGCAAAATGAATGAAACCATTGGAAAAGGCTTGCTTCATTTTTACCTTCAAATTTAAAGAAATTTTGATTTTGAAGAAATATTTGAAGATAACCATTGGAGATGCCCTTATAGTGGAATGAGACTACTTCAGAATGAGTTCCTAAGTAACCAAACCGGCAAGACACGATACATATAACATGATCCTAATCTACATATACATTTTTTCAGTCATTTTATGAAATAAATCTTGTAGTTTGGATTTATTTACAAAGAATGCCACTAACATTTATTATTTAGTTTTACAAAATTTAAAAAAGATATTAACCAAACAATATCTTGCCTAATTTGTTTCTAAAAATATTTACACAATCTTTCCATATATCTTCAAAATAAAATCTGTGAATTTTACTCCACAAAATATGCATAAATCCAATTTATAGCAAATATTTCTATTAACATTTTGTATAGCAACAAAAATACTAATTTATAAGAATTAAAATATTCACAGAAAAGTCATATATCCATACAAGAAAAAAACTAAATCTATCATCATTTAAGCCGTTTCTTTATTCAAATAAAAAACACAAAAACTTGAAATCATATACTTTTTATGATAAATTTAAAATATGTATTAGTAGTATAAATTTAAAATCATTCAAGGGACCGTCTACCACGAGTGAGATCCTAAAATTATTGGATTTATAATAATAAGAATTTATTTTCTTGGATTTTATAACACTAATAATTTAGCTAACGAGATAATATAGACGAATTTATATGGAATGACGGGTTTTGATCGATATTAATAAAGAAAGGTATATCACGGATGAAATCCTAAAATTAACAATCAAAATACAATTATACAACCTTAAACACAAAAAAACATTCAATATTAACAAAACAAATATAACTTCAAATTTAAAAACTTTAGTTATAAAAAATCGGTCCACAGTATATTATGGATAAAATATTTGAAATTTTAAATGTATAAAAAAATATATTTTGTCGTATCTATACTTCAAAAATTGAAACCTAAACAATAGTAATCATATACTAAATAATACAAAGATAGATATCTACATTTAAAAATACAAATTAATATGATATATTTTCAGTTAATCTTTAAAAAACATAATATTACATTAAAAAATATATATTACATTTTAAAGAAAAATATAGCCGCGCTATCGTGGGTTAAATTCTAGTGCATTTAAAAAGCCTAAAACATACCAAAAACATATACAAATATCTATCTTTCTTTTTCTTAATCCATCATAAATTTGATTAATGAAAACTCAAAATTACTAGAAAAAAAAAAATCTAGAAATGTATATATGGTTGGGTAAAAAAATGATATCTATATGAGAATTGAATTTTAATGCCTAAAGCATTAAAGTTGTTCCTTACCAAATTATATATATTAAGCTGATTCTTTTAACACTTAAAAAATGTTAGAAATTAGAAATTATATACCTGAGTAAATTCCAAAAAAAAAAAAAAAAACTGAAAATCCGAAACATTCAATAATTTAAACCGTACTTGTCAAAAACAACAAATAATATAAACAAATGATATTTCAGCACATTCATAAATAACACACGATATAATTGAGGTAACAGAGTTGCAAGTTACAACAAATGGCAAACTCAAGAAGATGACTTCAAGTGTTTTGCAATATGACCATTATATAAGTTATGGTATACATATATATTTAGATAGATGTACATAATATAGAAAATATACAACATTGTTTTGATGAAATAATGGCGAGACGGAAAATTTCTGATTTGCTTTTTGTCTTCCGGATTGGTTTACACTTGAGTTTCCCCATCCTCCGGGATCAAAAGCATTGGGATCTGACCGTGGTCTACGAAGTCAATCTTGCTCAGCCTCAGACAGCATAGGACTTGTTCCGGCAGCTCTTCCGGTTTTTGAGCCTGTTTCATGTTCCAAATTCATGATCTTTATCTTCTTCAAGAACAAAGGATCTAGTCCGGTTTGCATATAGACTTTGTATCAAGTTACCTGGATGGTTAAGCCGAGATCAAGAGTTCCGTTTTTTAGTCGATCTCTGAATGCTTCAAGTCCTTTTCGAGATATGTAGCTGAATCGATGTACATCCAGATCAATCTCGAAGTAGTTTGGACCCTGTGGAGAGAGGTAAAAGTAAATTTTAATTAGGTGACTTCTGTTGTGTGTTTAAGAGGTAGTGATGGTGTGCTCAAACCTTAAAGAAGTTGTGTTGAGGACGAGAGAGGACAGGTTTTTCATTGTAAGCCTGTACAAGCTTCTTTTCAGTCGAGCTTAGAGCTAGATCTTCGGGGTTAACAAGTCCAGCTACTATCTTAAGCCTTTCACGGAAAGCAACGTTGCTGTCTTTAGCAAACCCTTTTACCTTCTCCATCTCATCATTGACAAGTTTCTGTTTTGAAACCGAAAACAAAAAGAACTCGGTAAGCATTTAGATCAGTCATGGGATGTGATGAATGTCATAAAGGAATGGCTTTTCAAGCTACCTTGATGCTCTCCTGATATTGCTGAGAGGTTTCTTTTTCGTGATTGTCTCGTAATTTAAAATAAAGTACAATGCTCATGCCTTCTCCATCACTGTCCCCAAGGAACATTGCAGCAGGATAGGTTGGTAACTGCCAGTGAGGTACAAAGGTCAAGATCATTTACACATATATGTATATCAAACGCTAATAAAGCTTCTGATGAAAAACACAAGCAAAAGTTAGTCCACAAACAAAGATTACGAAGCGGTTAATGTTGAGTGGTGGTTACCTGAATGTTGACAACAAGAAGAGCAGGGAGCTTTGCCTCGGCTTTGATGTTTGGAAGCTCGATGTGTTGGGCGATATGATCAATCTTCCTTGGACAGACAAACAAGTCAACACCTATAGGAGTGTATGGACACTGATTTGGAGCTGGGGATTTCTTTTTGTCTCTGTAAACATCATTCTTCAAGAGTTACGGACAAAGCAGTATATAGTAAAGATACATAAAACAGAGTGGTGATAGGTTTACTTGAAATAGGTTTCTCCACGGAGTTTAAAAGTTGAAGGCGGTATCTCAGACCAACTTCCGCTAGACTGCTTTTCTCTGCCCGAGGAAGGAATTGTGAATCCCGCTTTTGGACGGTACAACAACTTACGTTGCTCAGTAACTTCCTCACCATCACACGACCTCCTTTTGAAAGAAAGCCGATAAACAGCGGATTTTCGTTTCTGAGATGTGGGTGAGTTTAGAGTCTTGTCATTAAAACTGACTGTTGGCATCAACCGGCTCAGGCTGGTTCTCAGGGTTTTCTCTTGAGAGTTACGTTTTGGATCCTTCAAGCCTTTAAAGCTTGCATGGTCCATCAGTTTCTTCTTGTTGTTTCCAGTAAGAACAGAGAGACCACTCGGATCCTTGTACATCCCTTTTGACACAAACTTCTCGGCTTTACTCCCGTCTATCTTCAAGTAAGTCTCATGGTATTCTTCGTACTTTCCTTTACCATCCACGAAGCACGAAGAAGATTCAAACTGAACTACTTGACCATTTGGTATATTGTTACCAGTCGCACCACCCGCTGATGGCGTTGATGGTACGTTTTCTGCTAGGAGAGATTGTAAAAGAGATTCACATCCACATCAACATTACCAAAATTGTTCCTCTTATTGTATATGACTTCAAATGATCTTTTAAACTCCATGAATACTGAAAAGAATGTAGATTAACATTTACCTTCAGGTAAGCTGATAAAGTCCTCATCCTCATCCGAATCAAGAACACTGACAGAGTCAAACCATGCATCATCTTGCGAGATAGCTGCAACAAAACAACTTATAAAGGTAAAAAATCTACTCTAATCATCAACAGAATCACCATTATATGATCTACCATAAGCCATTACAGAAACACTCACCAAAAGAAACTCGGCTCCCAACGTCACTAGGCCTTCTAATATTAGCATGAGGAACAATATCAGACACTTTAGAAAAGTGTTTGGAAGATCTACGACGGCCTTTCCTCCTAGGCCTAATCGCTTTTGAATGGGTTGACACACATCCACCCATTGTTCTATACTTTTATTTAGATCCTGTTCAACAAAAACATGTAATGTAAGTATAAGAATAAGAAATCTGCAACATATAAACACAGCTTTCAAATAAAGATAGTTAAGACCCACATAGAGAAACTAGTTGTTTCATTCTGTCTTATTACTAACATTGGGACCAAGTTTTGAAGAATCAACAACCAAGTCAAATACAATAAAACAATCTCTCAACTATAAAATAATGTAGCCAGCTCAAAAAGTGTACCCAATTAAAAGAGTAAGTGGGACACAATAACATGTAACAACAACAACAACAACAACAACAACAAATCTCAATATTAAAAACTATACTCATAAGAAAAATCTCAAACAGAGAATTCTCAAATAACAAAACCAACACTAATTGGTAAAATTCAATCACTTTCAGATACAAATCTTAAACATAAAAATATGACTTCATAACGTCAACATCATCAATGAGAAAAAAACGTTGAAAACAGGAAACAGAATCATCAAATAAAAATCAAAACTTTATTCAAATAATCAGACACTACCAAAAAAAAAAGACTCAAACTTTACGAATCTATGACGATCATGTTTCATACGTAGCGGAATTAGAATAGATCCGAACACAATGTGGAGGAATTTAAAGAAGAATCTTGATTAGGTACCTGAGAATTTTAGGCATGATAAAGGGCAGTGCCCTTTTAATGAAATTGAATTTTGGGAAGAACCCAGGAAGAAGAAGAAGAGAGAAGATAAGAGGAATTAGATTTTGAAAACCCGATTATTTCGGATCCGGGTCACGGATTTAGCTTTCCCTTTGTCTCTCTCTCTGCTTTCTCTGTAAAGGAAGAGAGAAAGAGAGAGGAAACGAGAGTCAGGGGAGAGAAGATTATCTTTGGGTTTTATTAATTGCAAAATTACCAAAACGATTTTTTTTTAAAAAAGCGTAATTTATTATTTGATAATTATATGAGTAAATTAATAATTGCCTAATTACAGTCATAGCAGTAAGTTCGGTAAAACTGGACGAAAAAAAAAAATGTAAAACTGATGTATATAAGGTTTTTTGAATTTTCCAACCTAAATTATTTATAAACTGATGTATATTCTTCGTGAAATACAATCATCAACTTTAATATTTCTGAAACAAATATTGTATATTTTTGGATTCATCCGAGAAAATATGCCTCCAATTAAACTAGTTATTAAAGCGGGTTTAACCACAAAATCGCGTTTACTGTTCCACAATTACGATTACCCACATAAGTAATCATGATTCTTCTTGAAACGACGTCGTTTCACCTTTGTTTTGTTTTCCCAAAAAAAACCAAACCCAATCGATTGTTCGATCGATTGAAAAATTAGGGTTCTAGAGAGAAAGGGGGATTTTTGAGATTTATGGGTTTTCTTTGAAATTATGTCATTCTGGTATGGGGCTTCGTCGAGTTATGAACACGAGGAAGATTTAGTGTATCAGAGCGATCCAGATGATCCTGATTTTGAGGGTCCGGAGAGTGGAATGAGGTCGAAACGGCGGACAGTGAAAGTGAAAGCGGCGATGAGGGAGACGGCGATAGTGACAATGATGGAGGAGACGACTCCGACAATGAAAGTAAGGGTGAGAAAGATGGAGATGAAAGCCGAAGGAACAGGAAACGACATGAAGGCGAGAAGGACGATGTTGATTCTGAAGTAAGGCAAAGAGAGAAGAAATCGGGGAGAAAAGAGACGAAAGATCTGTGTGAAGAAGACATAATGGAGAGGTTCGAGTTCGAGATAGAGGAAGCCGTGGCAAATTGGTTTGATGAGTTTCAGATTCGGCGTGATGAAATACCAGAGAGTTGTGATGCAGATTAGGATCCCGTGGTCACTAAAGATAGGAAAATTAGGTTGGCATCAGGTGATAAGTTAGTTATAGGTAAAACATTTTTCACTGGGTTTGAGTTCAAAGAGGTTATGTTACATTATGCTATGAAGAATAGGCTAAACATTAAGCAAAATAGGTGGGAGAAGGATAAAATAAGTTTTAGGTGTGCTCAAAAGAAGGGTTGTGACTGGTATGTCTACTGATCATATAATTCGGATCTGCAGATGTGGGTTTTGAAGACCATATGTCTTGATCATAGTTGTATTCCTAATGGACAATGTAGTCTACTAAAGAGCCGAGTGAGCCTTTGTAATGTAAGCTACAAGGTTATTTCAAAAGTATTAAGTTGCTGTCTCAAGAAATTCTTCCGGATTTAATATTCGAGACTCAATCAGCCTTTGTGGCAGGGAGACTTATCACAGATAATATTTTTATAGCCCAAGAAAACTTCCATGCTCTACGGACCAATCCGGCATGCAGAAATAAGTTTATGGGTATAAAGACTGATATGAGTAAAGCTTATGACTGAGTGGAGTGGTCATTTTTACGTGCACTCATGTTAAAGATGGGGTTTGTGCAGAAATGGGTAAACATGATAATTTTTTGCATCTCCTAAGTTTCGTATAGAGTCCTCCTAAATGGGGCACCAAGGGGTTTCATTAAACCAACGAGGGAAATCCGACAAGGCGATCCTATTTCCCCTTTCCTATTTATCTTATGTACGGAAGTTTTAGTAGCAAACCTTAAAGATGCAGAGTGGAATGGGCGGATTCAAGGCCTTCAAATATCTCGTGCAAGTCCATCTACATCCCATTTACTGTTTGCAGATGATAGTCCTTTTTTCTACAAAGTAGATCCATCTCAGGGTCAAGAGATTATCAATATTCTCAGCATTTATGGCGAGGCTTCAAGACAACAGCTCAATGCTGCTAAGTCATCTGTAATGTTTGGCCATGACGTGGACAATACTGTCAGGTATGGGGACTTACTTGGGTTTACCTCAGAAAATTCATGGTTCTAAAACTTAAGTGTAATCATTTGTACGAGATAGACTTCAAAAACGGCTAAATACATGGTCAGCCAAATTCTTGTCTTAAGTGGCAAAGAGATCCTCATAAATTTTGTAGTGCGAGCTCTTTCGACATATGTTATGTCGTATTTTTTACTTCCTAAAGCTATCCGTTCCAAGCTGAGTAGTGCCATTGCTAATTTCTGGTGGAAAATTAATGAAAATAGTAATGGCATTCGTTGGATAGCATGAGAAAAATTTTGTACCCCACACTCTGAAGGTGGTCTTGGTTTTAGAACACTTGAAGAATTTAATCTAGCCTTACTAGCTAAGCAACTCTGGCGACTAATCCGATTCCCGAACTCTCTTCTAAGTAGGGTGTTGAGGGAAGATATTTTCGTTATAGCGACTCTTTGCATGTAGGAGCATCAAATCGACCGTCTTTTGAATGGAGGAGTATAATGGTAGCTAAACCGCTTCTTGTCTCGAGGCTTCGGAGGACTATAGGATCTGGAATGCTGACTCGAGTTTGGAAAGATCCATGGATTCTCACAATTTCTGCACGGCCAGCTAAGAGCATTCTTGACATAAGAGATCCTCTACTCTACGTCAATACTCTATGTCAATGATTTAATCGACCAAACACACAAAGATGTGGAAACTGGACCGTCTCCAAGCCTTGATCGATCCCTTTGATATTCTACTCATTTTATGGATTCGCCCAAGTCGTACCTACTTGAGTGATGGTTTTAGCTAGTCTCACACTAAATTCGGTAATTATACTGTTAAGTCAGGATATTGGGTCACGAGAGATCTATCTCGTCCTACTTGTGACCCTCCTTTTCAGGGACCAGGTGTTTCGGTACTTCAGGCACAAGTATGTAAGCTTAAAACTACGCGGAAGCTTATGCATTTCGCCTGGCAATGTATTTTTGGTTGTCTAGCCACTTGTCAAAATTTGACTTATCGTCATATGGGTACGAATAGAGGGTGCCCTCGTTACGGAGAAACAGAAGAGACAATCAACCATCTCCTTTTTCATTGTCCATCTTCCTGACATATTTGGGCATTATCGCCTATTCTTTCCTCAGGGAATATCTTCCCTAGAAATTCCATCTTCTATAATTTTGACTTTCTTTTTCTGGCGCGGCCGAGAATTTGGAATCGGAGAGGAGGTGTTGGAACTCTTTCCACGGATACTTTGGTATATCTGGAAAAGTAGAAATCGTTTTATTTTTAAGAACTTCAGGGAACCTCCCCCTGAAACTTTGGCTTTGGCACTTCAAGAGGCAACTGTTTGGAAACAAGCAACTCTAAAAGAAGATGTACCTATACCATAATCCCTTTCCTAGGTTCTTCTCAGACCCCGCTCACCCTGCTCCCTGAATGTCAACTTGATGCCTCCTGGCATGCCGATGACCCTTTAAGCGGGCATGGATGGGATCTTGTTCGACAAGACTTAGTCCTCCATCTTGGTCTCAAGAGTGCTCGTCGAAGCTTATCACCGCTTCATGCGAAATTTGACTCTTTGTTATGGACTATGGGATGCATGATCTCTATTGGCGATACCTCTTGTACTTTTGCTTCAGATTGTTCAGACCTGATTTTTATCATTGACAACCAAGATGATTGGCCGACATTCGCAGCGGAATTGGCTTCCTATCGATCTTTAGTTTGTTTTTTTCCTTCTTTTCATATTAGATTTCTTCCTCGTAGTTCTAATACTTGAGCACATTGTCTAGCTAAAAAAGCTCAGGCTCGAAATAGTCTTTTTCCCATGTAAGCACATCGGTTCCTGAATGGCTTTCTCTAGCGGAGACTC
This sequence comes from Arabidopsis thaliana, assembly GCF_000001735.4. NCBI lineage: Eukaryota > Viridiplantae > Streptophyta > Magnoliopsida > Brassicales > Brassicaceae > Arabidopsis > Arabidopsis thaliana. The sequence goes on along the minus strand of NC_003074.8, from coordinate 11,144,387 downwards.
TCTTCCCGATAATTTAATATAAATGGTGTTTGCGAAAAAAAAGAAAAGAAGAGTCGAGTGATTGGAAGATTGTTTATGGACAAGCTGAGGTTGCAGCCTAATTACATGTCTCTTAACATTCAAAGGCATATCAAAGAATAGTGGAAGTTGGTGAGTAGTATAGGACAAGTTCAGACAGGGAGATGTCTGGCTCTGAAGTGGCTGAAAGACGAATATGAGCAACAATTTGCTCATCTTCGAGGGTATGTTGCTGAAATCATGAGCTCAAATAAGGGATCAACTGCAATTGTTGATACAATTACTGATGCCAAAGGGAATCATGTATTCAACCGGATCTACGTATGTCTTGGAGCAATGAAGAATGCATTCTACCTTTGTAGGCCACTCATAGGGATAGATGGAACCTTCTTGAAGCATGCAGTTAAAGGTTGCCTTTTTACTGCTATTGGTCATGATGCAAACAACCAAATATACCCTGTGGCGTGGGCAACTGTTCAATCCGAGAATGCAGAAAATTGGCTTTGGTTCTTGAATCAGGTGAAGCAAGACTTGAACCTGAAAGATGGCAGTGACTATGAGGTTATATCAGATAGGTGCAAGGTACGTGTTAGTTAAAGTGTCTTTTGAATTGGAATATGTTATTATAGTGCTTGTTAGTACGTGTTAGACTTGAACCTGAGTTTTTTTGTGGCTTTTTTTGTAGGGAATTATAAGTTTTGTCAAGAATGTATTACCAAATGAACACAGACCTTGTGTCAAGCATATAGTTAAGAACCTTAAAAAGCGGCATCCAAATAAAGACGAGTTGAAGAAGCATGTGTGGCACTTAGTTTGGAGTTACAGTGAGGCTGAATATCGAGCAAACTTGAATCATCAGAGAGCTTATGATCTGCCTTTGTATGAAGATGTCATGCGTGAGGAACCAAAGAATTGGTGTAGAGCTTGGTTTATGCACGAGAGTTTTTGTGAGAATGTGGACAACAATGCAACTGAATCGTTTAATGCCACAATTGTCAAAGCTAGGGCCAAGGCATTGGTTCCAATGATGGAAACAATAAGAAGAAAATCTATGACACATATAAGTAAGAGAAAGGAAAAGATTAGAAGATGGAAGAAATCTGTCTCTAAGTATGTATCAGATATTCTGGCCAAGGAAGAAGAGGATGCTATGAGGTGTGAAGTTACAAAAGAACACATGGCAAGTATGAGGTTTGGGTTGATGGTAGTTCTAACCATGTGAACTTGACGACTGAGCAATCTCATGGGATTGCTCATGCTGCAAGTGGCCAATCACAGGCATTCCATCTGAACATGCTTATGCAGCAGTCATGTATGAGAAGAAGAATGTTGAAGATTATGTTATACCATTGTTTTGTACGTTTATTTGGAAAGAGCAGTATGATACAACGCCTGAACCTGTTAGAGACCAAATGTACTGGCCTACTGGCTATGCTCTGATAACCGTACCAGAAGCACCTATTCCACCTGGCAGAAAGAAAGGTGAGAAGAAGAATTTCGACCGGGTCAAAGGTAAACATGAATCACCAAAGAAGAAGAAGTCGGGTGAACTAGAAGTACGCAAGCTAAGCAGGAAAGCGGCGACAATTCATTGCAAATCATGTAAGGAGGCTGGACACAATGCAGCAAGATGTAAGAAGTTCCCTAAAGAGAAGAAGGGTGAGAAGAATGGTAACGGTAAAAAGACAAATAATCAAGAAGAAATTGGTGTAGAGGTATGTATATTTTCTAATATTATTGATGTCTTACTTTCTCATTGTAAATGTCATATGTTTATCTTTCTCCTTCTATTGTAGGCTGCTGGATCTTCTCAAATCACCTCTCAAGAAAACGACGTTGTTTTTGGGTAATTTTGGGAATAAAACCAATGAAGGAAACGACGTCATATCGAAACGGGTCGTGGGTAATTATGTGGATAATCGTAACGCGAATTTGTGGTTTGACACGGTTTAGTGAGAAATTTGTTTTTTCAGAAATATTAAAGTTGATGGTTGTTTTTTCAGAGGAAAAAAGTATGGGGGAACGATGAGTTTTAAATAGTTAGGTTGGAAAATTCAGGAAACCCATGTATATAAAACAATGGTTCTTTTCATTGAGCACCCTCTACATTATTTTCTCTCTCTTCCACATCTTTTTCTCTCTCTTCCACATAATAATTCAATATTCATTCAAAGTTTATACCTTTAGAATAGTTTGTTTAATAAAATTCAACACCCTACCCCACCATTTTTATTTTATTATTTTTCTTTTCTTTTATGTTTTAAATTTGTGATAACATATTAAGATTAATTACCGATTGAAAATAAATTAAAATAATTACGAGTTAAATTATTTTTTGTTTTACTTTTTATTTTATATTATTAATTAAAAATGAAAAATAAAGACGAAATAGAGATAGTCATTATCAAAACAAATAAAATTACAAAACTTTATAGTGAAAATAGATGTATTTTTTTTTGTGTCCAAATCAAATGAAACAAGTCTTTATTTATAGAGTTTGAAAAATGATAAATTTTAGTGTTAAAATAATTTAAAACAAATAAATATTTTATAAGATAATTGATCTCTAATAATTCAAAAAAAAATATATCAAAAATTTCAGTAACAAATAAAAGAATAACACATGTCCTATCTATATTTAACTCTCTCCACAATTTCTGTCTCCAATTATTTAATGACAAGTGGCAATGAGGGATTCATTGTTAACAATTCAACAGAATCGGTTCAACACCATTAAATCTAGTTAGAATTCATTTCTTTATTCAATATCCCATTGTAAGCATTTAACTATTGAATTAATTTTTTCAATAGGCCATTATAAATAGTCTAATTCAGTTCAGAATTTTTGGTTTGGGTCTGATTTAGTTTAGTTTTAGAGAAAAAAATATATAAAAAAATAAAATTGGTGGGCATGGAAAGTCAACCAAAAGTAAAAAGAAGTCAATGAGGTTCGGTCCATCGCATAAAAGAGCAAAGATGGGCCTATCTTCTAGAAGGAGATGAGCATAGCCTCCTTAAAGAGAGATCTTACATTGATCGAGAATAAGACCTAGACTCATCACATTATACTATAAATAAAGGTAGAATGGTGTCAATAAAGGATATCTGATAATTGAGAGTGTAATCAAGCTCGGCATTCCGACTTATTTTGGTATAATTTAGTTTTTAGCAATTTGTAAGCTCGGCAAATTTTTGTAACGGTCGAATGTTGAGTTGTTGAATAAAGATCTTTTGTTTTCAATCTTTTTTTTTATATATCTGGAAGTTCAAATTTAAAAGCCCTACATTTTTCAGAGGTAGGACACAAACCAGATTAAATTCATCTTCTTTGGAGAAGAAATCCCTTCCAACGTGCCTCGAACACAACACCTCCACTTGAGAGATTTATCACTAGGCCAATAGCTCGTTGGTTTTGTTTTCAATCTTGTTTTATTGTTTTTGTTAAGTTCGGCTCTCGATACTAACAATAATAAATAAAGATTTCTTTCTTTCGTCCATTTGGATGAAGAGAACAATGAGCATAAACATCAATTAACCACTAAACATGAGAAATTAAATTATATTTAACCCTAGAAGATCTATATATCTAAGAGAGATCAAGTCAAATTTAGCTATGGGTACACTTTAAAAATGAGAAATTAATAGTTAGCTATAAGCATCAAGAATCAACCATTAAACATCCTATTTTATGATTTTATCTAACCTATTACCAACTAAAGAAACTAATCACACATAATGGATGAACAAGCATGAATGAAAAATAAGCAAAACTCATGAAGTGTTTCAAATGTTTTCTTAAAAAACCAACGAATAAAAGCATAAACGCCAAATCAAGGTTTAAAAGTTGCTAAAAAAAAGTATTCACATGAAAAGTTGGCCAAATCAGATTGGACTAACTAATATGACAAATTGGATATTGACCAGCCTGCCAAAAAAAGCTTCAAGGGTGGTCATTCAAACTAATTTATCCCTGACACCTTTCGCTGATATATTAATCAGTCGTTTAGTTGGGTTGGATGGGACCAGTCGTTTTCGTTTGGGATTACTTCACGGATTAAATCTCTCTTCAACCAACAACTAAATCCCTCTATAATGATGTAGCTGGTCTGAGATTCTTGTAGCTCAATATAACCTTCAAATTCACATACATTCTTTCCATGACCACTTCCAATCTCCCATACTTTATAATGAGTGGCCAATCATTGGATGAGATCTTGGTCGGCATCGTGCTTCCATTCACTCTTCTTTCAATTCTACGCATCTATCTCGGTCCAATGCACTTTCACACCTAAAAATGACTAAAGTTATACTTTCTCGCCATGAAACATAAGATGTACAAAGGCTAAATGAATGTAAATAAAAGGGAAAAAAAAACACAAGAAGAAACCAAACAAGAGCAATAGATTCAAAGCGATAAAAAATGATAACATCAATGTAATTACCCAAACTATTAATTTTTAATGAATTTTAGTTAATAATTAAATTTCACAAAATTTGAGCTAGATTTGCATTAGGCCAAAATTCAGTTTAGATAGTTTTCTATTGAAAAAACCTATGTACATTCAGATTATTACAAAATTTGATTTGAATATAAACTTTGGTTCATCGTAGGCATGCCGTTTACTCGATTGTACCAACCCGAACCAAACCGAGTTTTTTAGTTATCGGTAGAAATTGGTTTGACATTCCGTTCAATTAGGAAAGATTGAGATTTATGTTCAAAAAACCGACAAAATTTACCAATTGGTTATCCGAATTATTTTTTTTTAGACAAAATTTTTACCGAAATTAACCAAAATTAAACTGATTTTAACCGAGTATAATTGGTTTTAGCCCGAGAAACCCAAAAAATTGGTTCAGTTCGGCAGAAATTCAAAAACTGAAATAAACCAAAATCTGATCCGACCCAATTATTTGTTTGGTTTATTTCAAATGAATTTTTGATATTAAATCACCCGATTACCAGGGAAACACGATTATTTAATCAGTTTATTTTGGATGAATTTTTGATAACTGAATTACCTATAAAATCGTTGGGTTCTCAGTTTTTCCTACTATTTTTTTTGTCACTGATGTTTCAGTATTATTAATAAGCCAAAGAAACCATACAATGTTTGGTTATGAGTAAACCAAAACAAACATGGGCCATTATTTTCTACTGGATCTGAAAATGAAAACCAAACCCAACAAGGAAAACCCTTAAGTAAAGGAACAACAAATAAAAGCCCAATGCCTAAATGTAAATCCTTAGCGTGAAGGAAAGGTAGTGTAGACACACGTGACAAGTGAAAAACAGAATGGATGACACGTGCGAAGTTGAAGATGAGGGAGTCTCCGATCACCGGAAAGTTGCAGTGACGTTGGAAGCTTCCTTTCAAGCCGAAATTGTTGGGAAGGTCATTCATCTTCTTCGCCCAAAGAAACAAGGCGAAATTTCAATTGAGTTTTGATGGATTATGACTCCACTTGATGTAGACCTGTAAATCTTCTTCATCTTCTTCTTCTTCTTCTTCAGTTAAAAGCTTTTCAATCGATAAGGAAAATTAGATATTTGGGATTTGCTTTCATCAAACCTGAGAATAAAAATTCAATCATCCAAAGCATCAGTCCAGAAATTAAGCCTAATTACTTCCAAAAAAACCAAAGATACTAAACGTGACTTTGCTCTGCAACTTCAATTTGTTCTTAATTGATTAAAACCAAGAAGTTTGAAGAACAAAATAAACCCTTTAAGCAAAGGAGGAGCAAAGAACTACACACCCATATGTAAGGATCTAATTAAAGTAATGAAACTTAAGAAAACTGAAGTTAAAGAGAGACAAAGGAAAGAAAAACAAAAAACAAATTCAGAAAATAGCCGACGTTGCTAAGAAAGCCAACGACGCTAGAGTAAAGCTGACCAACACCACTAAAAAAGCTGGCCGTTGCCGGAGCCAAAGTGGAACATCGGAGAAGACTTCCTCTCTCTCAAAGATTAAAATAGAAAAGAGAAAGGCATTGTTAGCCGGAATTAGGATTGTATTTTCTGCCCTAGTTGCAGTATCAATCATGAACAACAGACCACTACATGTGCTCTCTGTTCCCAACAGATCACTATATGTGCTCTCTGTTCCCCAAGGCGTCGTTTCATCTCATATGCTCTATGGTTGTCAAGGTTCATGGACTCCAAGATATCGTTTATTGCTTGAGTTGTATGTTCGCCTGTATCTATCTTGTAATTTTCTGTTGTTATGGTTTTCGCTTGGCTTTTGTAGCAGCGAATTGCTTAGCCTTCATGGCTTGGTTTTCTTCCCTTGTAATCAAGACCTCCTTTATTGGAGTGTAGCAGTTTCTATATAAATTATGCATGACAAAAAAAAAAAAAAAAAGGCATTGGTCCTTCCAGTTTTCTCTACTCTAAGAAAACTTTTTTTTCTTTTTTGAAAGAATGGGGTTTTAAAATTCATAAATTAATACAGGGCTCAAATATAAATTTAGTAAACGTATAGGATTTAATCAGTAAATTATCAAACCCAAAACGCGTCGTTACGGATGAAGAAGAAGTGAAGAACCATTTTCGTCAAAGTAGATCCGAATCCTAGTTCGATCTTGATCTTCCCGGCGGAGTAACCAAAATTCCGGTGAGTTCCTCCGCAAGCCCTCTCTCTCTTATTACTCATAGTTGTATCAGATTATTAGTCGTCGTTCTGATTAGTAATTAATTTGGAATCGGTTTGGTTTTGCGTGGGAATTTTCGTTCCTGATTGATTCTAGTTTTAGATACAGATTCGAACTTATGGTGTTTATGATCCATCTATGTGTTGTGTTGTGGTTTTGCTGATTAGTAAATGGCGTCAAGGAGAAGTGTACGGTATGCACAGCTTCCAGGAGATGAAGATGATGAAGGCTATGGAAATGGTGTTGGTGAAAGGAGAGATTTCGATCCTCGGTTCGATTATTCACCGAAAGCATTTGATAGAGTTCCATGGAAATCTATAGCATTAGCTGTGTTTCTTTTGTTTCTTGGTTGCTTGCTTCTTCTTTTGTCGTTTTTTATCTTCATTGGTCACATGGAAGGAGATAGCTCTCAAGGTTATGCGTTACTTGTTCTTGGGATCCTTACTTTTCTCCCTGGTAAGAGTTCGAATTCTTCGTCTTTTTTATTTATTTTGCTTATTGTGTTCCTCGTGTCGTTGGATATGTAAATGGCTAAATGCATGATGTTGTTTTGAAAGACCTTGTGGAATCTGTTGTTTAGTGTGGAGATTGAGTGATTTAGATCAACTAGAGACACATATTGTGTTCTTTGTCTGTTGAAATTGTGTTCTCGTTAGGTATTTATACCTCTTGAGTTTCTTCAGTTGTTGTTCTGAGTGTATTATGTTTAATTCATAAACCCTTGTGGAATCTGTTGTTTGATGTGGAAACTGAGCGAGTTAGATCAAGTAGACAGTGCTTGAGTTGAAACTATCTATTCTTTCTTCATACTTAATGTTAATGCTTATTGTTTGATTTGAAAGCCTTGTGGAATCTGTTGGTAGATGTGGATTGTGGAGATTGAGTGTTGCATGCCTCTGAATTTCTTCAGTTGTTGTACTGAGTGTATTATGTTTGATTCAAAAACCCTTGTGGAATCTGTTTTTTTGATGTGGAAACTGAGCGAGTTAGATCAAGTAGACAATGCTTGAGTTGAAACTATCTATTCTTTCTTCATACTTAATGTCAATGCTTATTGTTTGATTTGAAAGCCTTGTGGAATCTGTTGGTAGATGTGGATTGTAGAGATTGAGTGTTGGATCAACTAGACATTGATTGTGTTCTTTGTTAAGTTGAAATTATGTTCTCTTTAGCTATTTATGCTTCTAAGTTCCTCCATGTTGCTGGATGCATGATTCGAAAACAGAATCTTGTTGTTTCATGTAGACATTGAGTGAGTTGGATCAAGTAGACACAGCTTGTGTTCTTTGCCTTTTGAAATCATCGTTTCTTTTTTTGTTCTCTTTACCTATGTATGCTGTGAGTAAAGCAGTGATTTTCATGGCCTTGACACATTTCACTATTGTGGCTACAGGTTTCTACGAGACCCGAATTGCTTACTACTCATGGAGAGGAGCTGAAGGGTACCGTTTTGCAGCCATTCCCTCTTACTGAACTCAAGTAACTGGAGAAGTAAAGAATATTGTGCATAGAAAAAGTTTTAGAGATTGTAATCCAAAAAGTACTACTATACTTAAGCTGTTTGATGAATCTACTGTGTAGAATCTCCTCTAGTTGAGTTTAGACAGATAAAAGCTTGGATTATAGAGATACAGATACTACATAGATTGTTATATTTTGTGAATCTTGTTGAATCTCTTTTGTTATCAAATTATGTTAGCCCTTTGGAACTGGGGTTTTCGAAAAACAATTTAATAAGTTCATAACAAAAACATTTGTGGTGATATAAGAATTTAGAGAAACAATTAGGAAAAACAATTTATCGATTTGTGTCACTTTTTACACTGGTTCCTACTCCAAGTAGGAACCGGAAATTTTTTTATTAATTTATAGAGGTTATTAATTTATAGAGTATTAATTTATAGAGGTTATACTGTATATACATTTTTTGAGGGGTAAAATGTCGTTTAATACATGAACTTTCAAAAAAGTGGTTATTAAATACGTGAATTTCGAATATGACTATTTAATACATGTAAAAATCGTTGACCGAGATTTTACACAAATTTAATCGTTTTTTTTTTGTCATCCGTTTTTAATTAGAGCTCAAAAGAGTCATTTATGTGGAACGTTGTTGACTTAATCGTTGACTAGGCCAAAATCCATTTGACGTTATCTGGCGTAACAGACTCGATAACAGCCGTTAACTAGTCTCCGTTAGTTCCCAATACGACATCGTTTTACCGTAACCAAAACGGGAAATATGTCATTCAATACTCTAATTTTCAAATTATGACCGTTTTATACATCAACTTCACATGTAGTCATTTTATACATACCGCTATTTAACAAAACTTGTAGAAAAAGGATGTCATTGAATAGAAAAACCTCTAACTCTACCCCAGAATCTGAAAATTTATTTACCTCTTCACTAGCTATCTTCATAAGTAGCTTGCTTTATCGAGTTCAAAATATAATAACACAAATCACATAAAGTTTAAATAATTGATCGAATGATTTTAAGAGCTAATTAGTTAGACTATAAATTGGTGCTTTGAGATTTCGAACAGAAAAACCAAAGTCGAGCTTATTATATAGCTGGTAAGAACTTTGAACAACATTCTAAATCCCCTATATATTAATTGAGAAATACTTTTTAGAAATAACCTTATTTTCATGTGTAATTAAAGAAAATGTCATGCTAACATGTCGTTCTCACATAGCTTCTCAATCCATTTAATTATACACCTAACATTTATTAGAATATTTACAGATTTGCATTAGTTTACTTATATATATATTTTTCAAATTAATTTATGATTTTTCTACTCAATTATTCAAATGAAATTTCAATCAAAATATGCAATTAAGAGATACAAATCTATACAAGATAAAGTATATAGAAATATGCAATTAAGACATACAAACCTACATATATTAGAGCGAGACCGACCCGGTCCATAAAACTTCTAATCCTATATTTTAAAGCCCAATTTGACCATAATAGGGCTACATGACTTTTCCGGGCTTTTTATTTCGAATAAACAAACTTATAATTTATAATATCTCTGAAAAAGAAAGAACATATGTATGACATGAGTCAATCAAAATTTAAATAACCACTAAAACTAAGTTAATTTAAAATAAAAGTTTTGTTGAACCAAAAAAAAAGGAAAGAAAAAGTTTAAAAACAAAGAAATAATCCAATAAATTGTTTAAACTTATACTAAATAAAAATATAAAATCAGAATACTTCAAAGATGTAAGGCACAATTAGAAAACTAGATTTAGGTTTTTCAATTCAAATTTTTTTGTAAAACAATTTTCATATTAACAAAAATATTTAACAAAACAAATATCAAAATATTTATGTAGGACTTTTTGTCCGATCCGATCCTAGCCGGACTAAGCTCCAAAAACATTTAGTCTAAAAGAGCAAATTTTTCAAGACATATATATATTTAACCCGAATTCGCTGTTTTTAGAGTAAGGCCAGGCCAGCATACGAGCATTATCTCTAGTTGACATGCCTAACTATTAGGCTCAACTTTCCACATACATTTATAAAACACTAGTGTTCTAAAATACGGCTTATACGGTGTATCTATACTGTACAGTTGGAAGCAGTACTGTATTATGGTTATACAGTTGTTAAATACAATGAAAGCTATATACGAGTATATACAATGAATTCTGTGTAAAAGGTGTATTAAAAAAAATGCTCAAAAACAAAAACTATGGTATTTTATTGGCAGGAAATTTATTTGGAATATTTTAGGCAAAAAACAATTTCCAAATAAGGGTAAAATAGTCATTAAAAATTTACTGAAAGTAGAAATGAAAATGTCAAATATGAAAGGGTATAACTGAAAAAGGTAGTGTGAAAAGGGCATTCTCAGCAATTATTCTACATTTGAACTATCTATTTTATCTTAATAAACTGTTTTAATTCTATAGACTACATCCATCTTATTGATGATATTTAAATTTTAAATAATAATTCATATACTTTTCAGTATTTAATTTAGTATTTCCTTAAACCAAATTTCAATCTTACATATTCAATTTTGCAATACAATTTAAATATCTATTTTATTATATAAAAATACAATTTAATTCGATTCCATACAATTCATATACAATTTGATTTTGCAATACAAATACAATTTTATTCTATACACTCCATCTTATTGTGTTAGTTTTCCTTCTTAGTTAAGAAAATTTTAAGTTAAATTTTTCGATATAGAAATATAAATTGGTATATGTATTTGTTTTTGTTAAATTTCCTATTTCTTTTAGAAAAAATATTTAAAAAATCTCGATTTTGCAATACAATTTAAATATCTATTTTATTATATAAAAATACAATTTAATTCGATTCCATACAATTCATATACAATTTGATTTTGCAATACAAATATAATTTTATTCTATACACTCCATCTTATTGTGTTAGTTTTCCTTCTTAGTTAAGAAAATTTTAAGTTAAATTTTTTAGATATAGAAATATAAATTGGTGTATGTATTTTTATTGGTTAAATTTCCTATTTCTTTTAGAAAAAATATTTAAAAAATCTCGATTATGCAATACAATTTAAATATCTATTTTATTATAATACAAATACAATTAAATTTGATTGTATACATTTCAAATACAATTCGATTTTGCAATACAAATACAATTTAATTCTATACACTCCATCTTATTGTTAGTTTCCCTTCTTAGTTAAGTAAACTATAACTTATTTTTTTTAGATATAGACATATAAATTAGTATATGTAAATATTTGTTTTTGTTAAATTGCCTATTTCTTTTAGGAAAAAAGTAAAAAAAAATCCGACACAATATCAACATATGAACGATTGACTTGTTACGTGTCACGATCAGTTGAGTTATTAACTTTAAAAACTCTACTTTATATAATAAAATGCGTCTGAAACTTCTTAATTTATCCGCTTTATCATTAGCACGCTTTTATATATAGAAAACTAGATTTTAACCCGCGGTATACCGCGGAGACAATTTATTTTTTAAAGTTACTATATATAAAAATTTGCAAATTATATTTATCTATAAAATATTTTTATTTTATAGTTTACGATTGTTATTAAGTAACGTCCTGTCAAACCCGTCCCGCCAATCCGTCCCGTAAAAAAAATTCACTGATTTTATTTATGATATGTTTATGAATCATTGTCTAAATATTTTTTAATTTTGTAGTAATTAAATGCTATCTAATATCTCTGCGGTTTGATGATTATAATCGAATTATTATAGTCATGTAGAAAAACAATATCAAAAATGATAATTTTGTAGTAATTAAATGATATTAAATATTTCGGAAGTTTTATTTTAGTAACTAATCGTGTAGTTAATGTGGAAAGATTTTGGGAAGATTGTCAAATATTTAATTTAAAGATTTTCTTTCTAATTATCAAAAACAATTATTAAATGCGAGTGGCAGCCACTGTAAATAAACTCCAACTCTAGGATTTATTTCACAAAGTGGCTGCAAAAATGTATATATAGATCATAAAAACAGTAATATAAAAATTTTAAACCTTAAAAAACTAGTTTTTCAAACAAAAACAGAAAATGGGCAAAAAGGCCCTAATTTAAGGGCTTGCAAATGGCAATAAATGTTTATCTGGGTTTTGTGGTTTCTTGATTCGTCATTACCAATTTTCACCATGAAGACTTAAAAAAACCTGACTCAGCTCTGCGTCACCTACGAGTTGGAAATCTGACTTCCCCAAGAATTTCTTCAGATTACATCGTAATTTACAATTCTGCCCTATTTATACCCATCAATCTGATTCTCCTTGTTTCTGTATATTTCTTCGCTCTTTGTTTGAACAATTTATCTGGGTTTTTGATTCTCGGATCTACTCCAAGACGGTTTTCGAAATTAACAAGCTTTTCAGGTAAATTGACTTTTTTTTCTTTGTAAAGGTTTATCAATTTTGTCTTCTAAACTCAAACTTGTGAGTCTCTTGTTTGGTTTCAGACCAAAACCACCATTACAAAGTAGTTATGTCGGTGGTTCTTGTCAGTTTTCTTACAAGCTTATGGTTGGTTTAGATTAGATTTGATGAAATGAAAATTGAGTTGAAGAATGTTTTTTTTTATTTGAGCAAGTTAATATGTTTACTGATGTTTTTCTATAGAGAAGTTGCTAAGAGAGCTTACTTATGAGTTTGATGTTGAATTGGGACACAGGAAATGGATCATTCATCAAATAGATTTGGCAATAATGGAGTGGAATCGATTTTACCGAATTACAAGCTTGGTAAAACTCTTGGAATTGGGTCTTTTGGGAAGGTGAAAATAGCAGAGCATGTTGTCACAGGGCATAAGGTTGCTATCAAAATCCTTAATCGTCGTAAGATCAAGAACATGGAGATGGAAGAGAAAGGTATATACAAGCACCGTTACTTTTAGCTTTAGTGGTTTCTAGAACAAAAGCTTTGATAATCAAATGTTTCTGCTTATTAGGTTTTAGTATGTATTTTTATCTTAATGTATGTATATTTCTTCTTTACAGTGAGGAGGGAGATTAAGATTCTACGGTTGTTTATGCATCCTCATATTATTCGGCAGTATGAGGTAATAGAGACCACGAGTGACATTTATGTTGTGATGGAGTATGTCAAGTCTGGAGAGCTCTTTGATTATATTGTTGAGAAAGGCAGATTACAAGAAGATGAGGCTCGTAACTTTTTCCAGCAGGTTTGTTTTCTCTTTACCATAACCAGTGTGTTTGTAGCGTATCATGTCATCTTTGAGTTTGAGTGTTGTTTGTGTTTGACTCATATCCGAATAGATAATATCTGGTGTAGAGTACTGCCATCGTAATATGGTTGTCCATAGAGACCTGAAGCCTGAGAATTTACTATTGGATTCGAGGTGTAATATTAAGATTGCAGACTTTGGGTTGAGTAATGTTATGCGGGATGGTCATTTTCTAAAGACGAGTTGTGGAAGCCCCAACTACGCTGCTCCCGAGGTATATAGTTTAGTAAAGTTACTGAATTGTTTTTCACCTATGTGACTATGTCTCGTTTCTCTTATGAGTGTCTTATCTCTTACTTCTTGTTGTAGGTTATATCAGGTAAATTATATGCTGGACCTGAAGTAGATGTATGGAGTTGCGGAGTTATATTGTACGCTCTATTATGCGGTACTCTTCCTTTTGATGATGAAAACATTCCCAACCTTTTCAAGAAAATTAAGGTACTGTACGTTATACTTTGATTCAGCTAAAAGACTCTTCTTAAATGGATTCATATGTATGTGAAGTAACTTATCAAGGTGTTTTTTTTCTCTTTAGGGTGGGATTTACACTCTTCCAAGTCATTTATCATCTGAGGCTAGAGACCTGATCCCAAGGATGCTTATAGTTGACCCGGTGAAACGAATCACCATTCCTGAGATCCGTCAACACCGTTGGTTCCAGACTCATCTCCCTCGTTATCTTGCTGTCTCTCCACCGGATACAGTAGAGCAGGCTAAAAAGGTTGGTTTCAGTGCCATTTGGAGATTAATAGAGTTCACTTGCTGTGATAGTAACAATATCTCTTATGTTTTGCAGATCAATGAGGAGATAGTTCAAGAAGTGGTTAACATGGGATTTGATAGAAACCAGGTTTTGGAATCTCTACGCAACAGAACACAAAACGATGTATGTAGTTTCCTGTCTCTAATGCTTTTAATCCCCGAAACTAGTTTCCAATAGTCACTGAAATGCCATTTGCTCCTTGTACCAGGCTACTGTTACATACTACCTGTTATTGGATAACCGGTTCCGTGTTCCAAGTGGCTATCTAGAATCCGAGTTTCAGGAGACAACAGTATGTGTTTTTCTTTCCTCTCAGTAGATAGCTTTCCAACATTTTTGACTAACATGTTCACCTTTTCAACGTTACTCATCTAGGACAGTGGTTCCAATCCTATGCGCACACCTGAAGCGGGCGCTTCACCTGTAGGCCACTGGATTCCTGCACATGTGGATCACTACGGGTTGGGAGCAAGATCACAAGTCCCTGTTGATCGAAAATGGGCTCTTGGACTTCAGGTTTGTTCCTGATTACTGATTCTTTTTGTTCCTCACCATAAAGTCTTCTGAATGCAACACACAATCAGATATCTGTACTCTTTGCCTCTACATAGCCAAATCGATAATCATTCTGTTACCTTGTTGTTTTGAACAGTCTCATGCGCATCCTCGTGAAATCATGAATGAAGTTTTGAAAGCTCTTCAAGAACTCAATGTGTGTTGGAAGAAGATTGGTCACTACAACATGAAATGTCGATGGGTTCCTGGTTTAGCTGATGGTCAGAATACTATGGTCAACAATCAGCTGCACTTCAGAGATGAATCCAGCATCATTGAGGATGACTGTGCCATGACTTCACCCACTGTCATCAAATTTGAACTTCAGGTAACTATAAACTCACACATACATTTGTATCAACAACATTCCTTGGAGAAAATAAACAACTGCCTAGTTCGGTTTGTTAGGGATATGAATCGATCAACGGGGTTTACATTCGTAGAATTGTGCTGGAGCAAAGACTAAGATCCTGATGTTGTTTTATCCCACTAGTAGTAGTTCAACAAAACTAAACCAGCTAGGACATAGACTAAAACCTTCTTTAGAACTTGAACCAACTGTTTTCGAAGAACAATTATACACTTTCTGAGTTCACTTTTGATTTTGAAACAGCTATACAAAGCCCGGGAAGAGAAGTACTTGCTGGATATACAGAGAGTTAACGGTCCGCAGTTTCTCTTCTTGGATCTATGCGCCGCCTTTCTTACAGAGCTTCGTGTGATCTGAATGTTTTAACCATTTGTTGAGACATTTTTTTTCTTTCATGTTCAATGGTTTGTAATAGTAGAGAACATAATATAATATGTGGGTGCAGTGTTTACTTTGCCGGGTTACTTTTATATACCTGGATTCTAAGTTAAACTCTACTGTAATAGTAACTATCCTTTCTTCTTTTTGATGGTTTTTAAGGTTTGATCATGTGTACATAACTTAGCTGTTTCATTCTAACTATTGTATTTCTCCTCTGATGCCAATTTTATACAACGTTTATATCAGACACATTATACATGTCATACCTAAAAACATTGCACGCAGAGTCCATCAAAATTCCATTTCACAAAATTCGGCTACCCAACTTAAGTCCTTAGCATCAATACAAGATGTGGAACACGATATTAATACAGAACATTGGAGAGCTACTTTGTGTGGACAATGCTTCTTGCAAAAGGAGTAAATAGGTCGCCGTCGGACAATAATATATCGGGCTTCAAGGATAAGTCCACCCCAAACATACATTGAATGTGTAGGGTAACACTACAGTACTCATCACACATAAAACCGCTCCTTCGGATTTATTTTGCTGATTTTTCATCATCAGTCGGTTCGGACCGCAAACTTCACACCAATACATCGTTGTACTTATCTCATCCCCATAAGAAAGAGTGAACATATGTTTATCATGCTTATACATTACCTTATGAGGTAATGTAGCACATTTGAAACACAAAGAAAAGTAGTCACACTCAATGCAATTGAATGTTTCCTTTCTGGAATAATGTCCTAGCTCTTTGCAAACTGAAAAATGTCTTCGCTTCTCTCCCGGTTTGGTTGTTAGGAATAAAGGATGCAAATGACTTGGATGGACTAGTGGCTCAGAAATCTTGGCGCATTGCATGTGTAGCAGAAAACAACATCATTCTTTACTACATTCATAGAAGAAACCAGCTTTACACAACCAAGGACAAGCAAAACATGTATCCTTATGATAGTCCATAACACCGTCATAAATTTCTGCCACCTTCGCAGAAAAAGTGTGTATAGCCTTCTTCTCCTGGTTGCCTAAATTTCTGCCAATTTAAGGAAAAACACTTCCACTTGTTATTCGTGGGCCGCAAGACTTCTCCAATCACATGGATTATTCCTTCTTTAAAAGTTACTTGTGCTTGAGGGCAAACTGAAATAAGTTTCTTCAACTTTGAATTTTTGAGATGACGAGGGAGAATATATTGGGCCTATGGGCTTAGTCGGTTTTGATATTTAGAATAGGTTAACTTTATGCTCAAGTTGTAACCTATATATAAACCAAGCAATGTAACCTAAAACCCTAAGAGATTCAGTTTATACAAACAAGAGTTTCTTGACATGGTATCAGAGCAAAACCTAAACTACTCAAGGGTTTGTTCGATTCTATGATCTAAACTTCCGCTAAAACAACTCTGTTTCTTATTTTCTGTTTTTTAAAACTATCTCACAAAGGAGAAAATCATGGCCACGAATTCTGCTACGTCGTCGGCTCTGATAACCTCCACCACCAATCGCCGTACAATATCTCCATACGATTTAACTTCCGGTGAGAACCCCGGAACCGTGATCTCCAAGCCTTTGTTGCGTGGTCCAAACTACGACGAATGGGCCAACAACATATGCTTGGCTTTGAAAGCTAGAAAGAAGTTCGGTTTTGTCGACGGTTCTATACCTCAACCACCAGACGACGATCCCGACTTTGAAGACTGGATTGCTAACAACGCGCTTCTTGTCTCTTGGATCAAACTCACGATTGAAGAAAAGCTCTCTTCGTCCCTATCTCACATCAATGACTCTCATGAACTCTGGACTCATATTCAAAAGAGATTTGGAGTGAAAAACGGCCAGAGAGTTCAAAGATTGAAAACTGAATTGGCAAATTGCAGACAAAGAGGTCTTGCTATCGAAGCATATTACGGCAAACTAACTCAGCTGTGGGGGAGTCTTGCCGATTACCAAAACGCAAAAACAATGGAGGAGGTTCGAAAAGAGCGAGAAGAGGACAAATTGCATCAGTTTTTAATGGGTCTAGATGATACCATCTACGGAGCCGTTAAATCAAATTTGCTTTCACGTGTTCCTTTACCAAGCCTAGAAGACGCTTACAACGCTTTAACTCTGGACGAGGAATCCAAAAATCTAAGTCGCACTCATGAAGAAAGATCAGATGGCGTCAGTTTTGCTGTTCAAACCAATTCTTCTAGGAATTTTTCTGACAACAGAGGAAGCTCTGTTTCATGTACCATCTGTGGACGCACCGATCACATTGCCGACAACTGCTTCAAGAAAATAGGCTATCTAGATTGGTGGGAGCACAATCCGAAGTCAAATTCCAGAAATAAAAATGGAAACAATTCAAATAAGGGAAATTCAACTTCGGGTGGTGTTGGCCGTGGAACAACAACCTCTTCGGTGGGCTCAATGACGGGCAAAAGCTTCGGGACTGGTCAAGTTAATCATGAAACCACTTCAAACCAGAATCAGTTGCAAAGTTTTGGTGTCAACACAGCCTTATCTGCGTCAACGTCCTCTCTCACATCCGCAGATCGCGTCGGGATAATTGGTTTGAGTAACGACGAATGGGACTCACTAGTGCAAACACTTGCAAACAGGAAACTCAACTCAAAAGAAAAATCAGGTATATCTTTTCTTGAGTCATGGATTATTGATACAGGAGCTTCTAATCACATGACAGGCACTCTTGAATTTTTAATCGATGTTCGCGATATGGCTCCTGTACTCATCAAACTTCCAGATGGCCGTTTCACCATGGCTACTAAACAGGGTCG
Source organism: Arabidopsis thaliana (assembly GCF_000001735.4). Taxonomy (NCBI): domain Eukaryota; kingdom Viridiplantae; phylum Streptophyta; class Magnoliopsida; order Brassicales; family Brassicaceae; genus Arabidopsis; species Arabidopsis thaliana. The sequence continues at coordinate 11,126,085 of NC_003074.8, read as the reverse complement.
AGTTGTTTTTGGTTCTGCGCTGTGTATTCAAGATGTGTTTTTTGTTGATGGGCTGCAATGTCACCTTATTTCAGTATCACAGTTAACTAGAGAACGTAGTTGTGTATTTCAGATTACTGATCGGCTATGTCTCATTCAGGACCGCATCACCAAGACCCTGATTGGAGCAGGTGAACAGGAGAATGGTCTTTATTTTTTGAGAGGAGTAGGAGTAGCTGCAGCCGTTCATTCAATGGATTCATCATCTATGGAAGTATGGCATTCGCGGTTGGGACATCCTTCTTCTAAAGCTATGGATATGTTAAAGTTTTTGGATTTTAGTACTAAGTTTGATACTAAGGCGTGTGAAGTTTGTATCCGCGCTAAACAAACGAGAGAGTCTTTTCCTTTGAGTTATAATAAGACAAATGTTGCTTTTGAACTGATTCACTGCGATCTTTGGGTCCTTATCGTACATCTTCCATTTGTGGCTCTAAATACTTTCTCACCATACTTGACGACTATTCGAGAGCAGTCTGGATTTACTTGTTACATTCCAAACAAGAAGCTCCTACACAGCTTAAGAATTTTGTTGCTTTAGTTGAACGTCAATTTTCTACTAAGGTGAAAACAATTCGAAGTGACAACGGATGCGAATTCATCTGTCTAAGAGATTACTTTAATCAACACGGGATCATACATGAAACATCCTGCGTTGGCACTCCGCAGCAAAATGGCCGTGTTGAACGAAAGCATAGGCATATATTGAATGTTGCCCGAGGTCTACTTTTCCAAGCTAATCTTCCCATTGAGTTTTGGGGTTATTGCGCTTTGACAGCCGGGTACCTCATCAATCGTACTCCTACTGAAATACTTGGTGGAAAGACTCCTTTCGAACTCATTTATAATCGACCTCCACCAATGAATCACATTCGTGTTTTTGGGTGTTTGTGCTATGTTCACAACCAAAAACATGGAGGTGATAAATTTGCAGCCAGGAGTACTTAGGCAATCTTTGTTGGTTATCCATTTGGCAAAAAGGGATGGCGTGTTTATAACCTTGAAACCAGAGCAGTTACGGTCTCTCGAGATGTAATCTTTCAAGAATCTGTTTTACCTTATACAATTGAGCTCCCAAATCAACCATCTCTCTCGTCAAGCTTAAGTAATGAAGAAGAAGCTATCGGTTTGACCAACGGTTTTGATGATAATGAACCGGAATCTTCTCACTCTCCAACCGAACCGGATCCTCCTCAATCTCCAACCGAACCAGAGTCTTCTCCGCCTCTAACTGAACCGGAATAACCTCAACCTCAAACCGATCCGGTTGATTCTACTACGCATACAGAACCAAACCCGCAGACACATCCGGTTGATTCACCTTCATCGTCTCCAAAATCTATATCTCGTCCTGACCAATCAGAAGATATCAATGAAGCGTATGACAATTCTCTGGCCGATCATGATTCTGCCATTGATGACGTCACTGATAATTCCACTTCTTCGTCTTCAACGGATACAAACAGTAACTCTGAACCAGAACAACTCGGCTTTGGATTCAGGAAAAAGAAACCTCCAACAAAACTCGCTGACTATGTCACTTCTCTCCTTCATAATCCACATCCATCATCAACGCCATATCCAATTGACAATTTCATATCCAGCTCACAATTTTCAGATAAATATCAACATTTTTTGTTGGCTATTACTTCAGGAGTTGAACCAAAGTCTTATCAAGAAGCAATTGAAGATGAAAATTGGAGATATGCAGTCAAAGATGAAATTGATGCGTTGGAAGAGAATGGAACTTGGACTGTTGAAACCCTTCCTGCAGGTAAAAAGCCCATTGGTTGCAAATGGGTTTTTCGTCTAAAATTCAATTCTGATGGTACGTTAGAACGACACAAAGCTCGTCTTGTTGTTCTTGGAAATAATCAAAAAGAAGGTATCGACTACTCCGAAACATTTGCACCAGTCGCTAAGATGATCACCGTGAGAACATTTTTGCAACAGGCTGCATCTTTAGATTGGGAAGTTCATCAAATGGATGTTCACAACGCATTTCTACATGGTGATCTTGATGAGGAGGTTTACATGAAATTTCCTCCGGGTTTTCGCACAGATGATAACACTAAAGTCTGTCGTCTTCACAAGTCGCTTTACGGTCTGAAACAAGCTCCTCGGTGTTGGTTCGCGAAACTTGGTTCAGCTTTGAAACAATATGGTTTTGAGCAAGACTATTCTGATTATTCTCTCTTCGTCCTCGCGACCGGTATTACAAGGCTTCACGTGTTGGTCTATGTCGATGACTTGATTATTACGGGAACCTCGATTCATATTGTTAACGAATTCAAACATTATTTGAGTTCTTGTTTTCATATGAAGAATTTGGGACCTCTGCGCTATTTCTTGGGCATCGAAGTGGCTCGTAGCCCCATAGGGATGTATCTATGCCAACGTAAGTATGCTTTGGATATTAGTTCAGAAACATGTCTCATGGGAGTCAAACCAACAACGTTTCCTTTGGAACAAAATCACAAGTTGTCTCTTGCGCAAGATGGTTCTTTTTCAGACCCTACAAGGTATAGACGTCTTGTTGGTCGGCTTATTTACTTGGGCAACACACGACCCGAGCTGTCCTATGTCATTCATATTTTGTCTCAGTTTATGAATGATCCACAAAACGCTCATTGGAACGCTGCTCTCCGTGTTGTTCGCTATGACAAAAACAGTCCTGGTCAGGGCATTCTACTTCGTGCTAACACGCCCTTAACATTGACTGCTTGGTGTGACTCGGATCATGGTGCTTGTCCGATCACTAGTCGTTCTCTTACCGGTTGGTTTATACAGTTTGGCGACTCACCGTTATCTTGGAAAACTAAAAAGCATGATGTTGTCTCTCGTTCTTCGGCTGAAGCTGAATATCGCGCCATGGCAGATACCGTGAGTGAAATTCTTTGGCTTTGTGAGTTATTACCAACTCTTGGCATTAAGGTTAACACACCAATCACTCTTCACTCCGATAGCTTATCCGCCATTATGCTTGCTGCTATCCGGTGTTTCATGCTCGCACCAAACATGTCAGACGTGATGTTCATTTCGTTCGTGATGAGATTATTCGTGTGGTCATAGCAACCAAACACGTTTCGACTACGACTCAATTGGCAGACATTATGACGAAGGCTTTGGGACGTCAACAATTTGAAGATTTTCTTGTCAAGCTGGGTATTTGTAACCTCCATACTCCAGCTTGAGGGGGGATATTGGGCCTATGGGCTTAGTCGGTTTTGATATTTAGAATAGGTTAACTTTATGCTCAAGTTGTAACCTATATATAAACCAAACAATGTAACCTAAAACCCTAAGAGATTCAGTTTATACAAACAAGAGTTTCTTGACAGAATATTTTACGAACGAGTGTTACCAGCTTCGTCTTGGGCTCGAGATTCATTGTTTCTGCAACAAGAAACATGAGCTCCATCTCCGGCTGGAGACTCCCTGCTTCAACAACGAGGTCCATGAACATGTATTGATCCGGCTCCAAGTGTGTATATAGCGTTGGTATGAGAGAGATATTTTCGAGAAATGAGTGATATATATAAGCTTCCTTAGCGGTCTAGGCTGAGAATTCAAATCTAAAGAGTTGAAGACACATGTTGTTTGAGTAATGAGTGACATCAGCTCAGATTGTGGCTTCGGCTCCGAATCCAAATCCATTGAGGTGGCCAAGTAGATTATTTGAATAATACATGATGATAACTTTGAAACCGAATCCGGGTTCGAATTTGAATCTTGACACCAATCTTCACTGAGAGTATAGACTTGGCAAGTGAGTGATATGAGTTTCGACTCCGGCTCCAACCCCGAGTCCATAGAGTTGTGGGCGAGATTATTTGATGAGAGGTTTTAAGAATCACTAAGTATAATGCAAGCAAAATAGTCGTGAAAACATCTCAGAACATATAGAGCATATATGTTCACACATTTTTCTTTGTTTGAGTTCTATAGTATCCCGTATTAGTAACTCAGCTCAAAACGACAACACTTCGCAGTTGGGCCTAAAGCTACAGAAGCCCAACACGATCCAGAACACAACAAAGCCTTGTCGTCCTCAACGGTTATCTGCAGAACAAGACAAAAGTAGAGGATTAGCAGAACAGTCCTGCAGTACGGAGGTAGCGACAATGAACATATTTGAAATGCTTGGAGCGTGCGATGATTAAGACAAACTGATAAGTTTGGAGGAAACCTTAGTAGTATAATAGTTTCTCTCAATTATATTCATTAGCCAAAAGGCTTATTTATACAAGAATATTACTTGCATAACAAGTTCTTTAGATTTATGATAATAGTAAATCTACCTATTTAATAACAAGAATATATTTTACAATATTAACTTTCCTTTCAAGTCGATCTCGTAATTCCCGAGATCTCCTAATACCCTCCCGCAAGCTCATATGTGGTAACACATATGAGATTGGACAATCATCAAATCATCTTCATGGTCTTCATACCCACTATAGGGTCATCAATGACATTTATATCATCAATTCGATAGAAAATACTTTAGTAGTTGTATCTCCATCGATTTTAGATCACAAGTCTTGGTTGCTCTTCGAACTTTCGTGTTCATGAAGAAACTTGTGTAGTAGTCATGGTTGAATTCAAATTAATTACCGCCGGATCAGCATCATATCCGTCAGTCATCTTCGTGGCTTTTATCTTTTCGTAGTGTAAACAAAAACCACATAAAGACCGGTTAAAAAATACCAAACATAACCATATGGTTTTGTTGGTCATCATCCTTATCCAAGTAAATCGTTGGTTCAGGTCACTTTTGTAGTGCGTGACAATAAACAACGTCTTCTTCGTCAGTATATCTTCTTCTTCAAATAACTAGCAAGTTTTGCTAGCAAATAAAAAATCTACCGTGGCCAAAAAAAAAAAAAAAAATTGACCGAATCAAGAAGATGATCACGTCTCTCCTCTTCTCTTTTTTTTTTTTTGTTTTTTTTTTTTTTCTATAATCTAAAGAATTTGCTATGCAAGTAATATTCTTGTATAAATAAGCCTTTTGGCTAATGAATATAATTGAGAGAAACTATTATACTACTAAGGTTACTCTCATCAAATTTATCATGCTATCAGAGCCTTCGATCCTAATTCCTATGGATTAAAGGCTTTTTTTGCTTCCGCAACTATGAAAAAAAATAAAAATGTTGATTTGAGATTCGTCTCTTTGATTTACTACTTTTCATCTTTGGAATATCAAACATGCTCTTTTGATTTCCTTTTCCATTTATTTTTATTGTTAAAAAAAAAAAAAAAAAAAAAAAGAGAAAAGAAAGCGGAGACGACGTGATATGGTTACGTAGCATTTAAAGACAGCTAAGCAAGACAAGGAGACACTAGGTTAAAGAATAGAAACTCTATAAAACCAATGTATCTTTGTCATTGAAACTTAAGCTAAATAAAATCAAAACATCAAAGTTTACAGTTTTGGCTTCTTTCCTTTATGGTATCAGAGCCATGGATAGATCCATGGAAATTTATTCATGTCCGTCGTTAGACATCTCAAATTGCGTTACCGTAAAGCTTACAGATCGCAACTATTTACTATGGAAATCTCAGTTCGAATCGTTTCTCTCTGGCCAAGGCCTTCTCGGGTTCGTCACTAGCGCAATCTCGGTTCCAGCAAGCACCATTCCGGTTCCTCACATTGAAGGTCACACGGATACAGCTGCAAATCCAGATTTCCAGGCGTGGCACCGTTCAGATCAAGTCGTCAAGTCATGGCTTCTGGGTTCGCTTACTGAAGACATTCTTAGTGTGGTTGTCGGTTCCAAAACGTCTCAAGAGGTATGGCTAAACCTCGCAAGTCATTTTAACCGTATTTCTGCATCTCGTGTCTTTGAGCTTCAGCGTCGTCTCCATGGTTTGTCAAAAGAAGGAAAAACCATGGATGAGTATTTGCGTTGTCTAAAGAATATTTGCGATCAGCTTGCTTCAGTAGGAAGTCCTGTTACAGAAAAGATGAAGATTTTTGCAATGGTTCATGGTCTAACTCGTGAATATGAGCCACTGATTACTTCACTTGAAAACACCTTGGATGTTCTCCTGGTCCATCCTATACTGAAATCATGTTTCGTCTAAAAAGCTATGATGATAGGCTTCAAGGATACACTGCAGCAGATGTATCACCACACCTAGCATTTGGTACATTCAACAACTCCTCTCGAGGTCGAGGTAAAGGATCTAGAGGAAGAGGACGCGGAAACTACTCAACTAGAGGTCGAGGTTTTCAGCAACAGTTTCTTTCTTTAAGTTCTCAGTCGTCCGGTGAAAGACCAACATGTCAGATCTGTGGTAAAAGAGGACACCCTGCTATTCAATGTTGGCATCGTTTTGATGAAAGCTATCAGTACTCTGAAGCTGCTGCTGCTGCATTCTCTGCTTTGCATATTACTGATGTTACGGATGATGGTGCTTGGGTTCCTGACTCTGCAGCAACTGCTCACATCACCAACAATGGTCAGAGACTGCAACAAAGTCAGCCCTATTATGGTAATGACACAATAATGGCGAGTGATGGTAATTTCTTACCCATAACTCACATTGGTTCTGCTAGTCTACCATCAACGTCAGGTAATCTGCCATTAAAAGATGTATTAGTTTGTCCTGATATAGCTAAATCTCTGTTGTCAGTATCAAAGTTAACAAAAGATTATCCATGCTCTTTTACGTTTGATGCTAATGGTGTTCTTGTAAAGGACAAAGCAACAAGCAAAGTTTTGACAATGGGAAGCAGCACTAGTGATGGTCTCTATAAGTTGGAGAATCCAAAGTTTCAGATGTTCTACTCAACCAGACAAGTCAAGGCATCTGATGCAGTGTGGCATATGAGATTGGGACATCCGAATCCTCAAGTCCTCCAGCTTTTATCTTTAAGTAAGGCGATCAAAATCAATAAAAGTACCAATGCGGCGTGTGAATCCTGTCGACTTGGGAAGAGTTCAAGATTGCCATTTTCTTCTTCTGAATTTATTGCTTCAAGACCTCTAGAGAGAGTTCACTGTGATCTCTGGGGTCCAGCTCCTGTTTCTTCTGTTCAAGGTTTCCAGTACTATGTAATCTTTATTGATAATCTATCAAGATTTAGTTGGTTCTATCCATTAAAGAGGAAATCAGATTTCTGCTCAATATTCATCAAGTTTCAGAGTTCTGTTGAGAATCTTTTACAAACGAAAATTGGAACTTTTCAGAGTGATGGAGGAGGAGAATTTATTAGTCAAAGGTTTTTCAAGCAGTTACAAGATTCAGGCATACAACGTTATATGTCATGTCCTCACACACCTCAACAAAATGGCATGGCTGAAAGAAAACATAGACAGTTGACAGAGATGGGACTCACTCTAATGTTTCAAAGCAAGACACCACAGAAATATTGGGTTGAAGCTTTCTTTACATCAAACTTTCTCAGCAACCTTCTACCAACAATAGCTCTAGCAACCAAGATTAGTCCATATGAAGCTTTGTTTGGAAAAGTTCCAAACTACTCGGCTTTAAGGACTTTCGGTTGTGCATGCTTTCCAACACTTCGAGACTATGCTCGCACAAAGTTTGATCCGTGATCTCTGAAATGTATCTTTCTAGGATACACTGATAAATACAAAGGCTATCGATGTTTCTATCCACCAACAGGCAGAGTTTATCTGAGTCGTCATGTCTTGTTTGCTGAAGAATCTTTCCCATTCGCAGACACTTACATCAATCAGCAGACTGCATCTCCAACTCCATTGTTTGCAGCTTGGCTTCAAGGTTTTTCCACTACTTCGTCATCAGAAACCAATACGCAAGAAAATGGAACAACTGCTTCTACAGAGAATCATCAACAAGAGTCCATGTCAGAAAATCAACCAATTTTTGGAAATGGTTTGAGTGAGGAGAACTCTGAAAATATGCAACTAACGATTGCAGATCCAATAAGTGCTATACCGTTACAAACAGTTCTTCAGCAAGATAATGAAACAACACCGGAGCAAAGGTCTAGAAGTGATGGAAAACGTCCTGAGTGTACGGCTAGCTTAGATCTTGATCCTATAGGCAACATCGTTTCTCCGTTACCTTCTAGACTAGAGCAACTTGCATCAAGAACAACTACAGCTACAGAATCAACTCATCCTATGGTAACAAGATCCAAGGCAGGTATTAGCAAACCAAATAAAAGGTATGCCATGCTTGCTCATAAAGTCTCTCATCCAATGCCCAAAACAGTAACTGAAGCTTTAAAAGATGAAAAGTGGACTGCTGCAATGAATGTGTTAGGTTCCAAGTGGGTTTTCAGAGTAAAGCTTCTAGCTGATGGATCTTTAGACAAGTATAAAGCTAGATTAGTAGCTCAAGGCTTTAATCAAGAAGAGGGAATAGATTACCTTGAGACCTACAGTCCTGTGGTTAGATCAGCAACTGTGAGAGCAGTCTTGCATCTTGCCACCATCATGAATTGGGAACTGAAGCAAATGGACGTAAAGAACGCATATCTTCACGGAGATCTTACAGAAACTGTGTACATGAAGCAACCAGCTGGATTTGTAAAAAAGGCATTACCAAATCATGTGTGCCTGCTACACAAGTCTCTCTATGGACTAAAACAGTCCCCACGAGCATGGTTTGACAAATTCAGTAACTTCTTACTCTCTTTTGGTTTTGTATGCAGTTTTTCAGATCCATCTCTCTTTGTCTGCGTAAAGAACTCGGATGTTATCATGTTGCTTCTCAACGTTGATGATATGGTCATCACTGGGGACAGCTCAAAGCTACTGTCAAATCTCCTCAACGAACTCAACAAACAATTCAAGATGAAAGATCTAGGCAAACTCAACTATTTTTTGGGAATTCAGGCTCAATTTCATCAAAAGGGTCTCTTCTTATCTGAACCAAAATATGCTGAAGATCTCCTTTTCACAGCTGGCATGAAAGACTGTGCTCCAGTGGCAACACCATTACCAATTCAGCCAGACAATGCTCCTCATCAGTCACAACTCTTTGATAATCCAACATATTTTCGCAGTCTCGCGGGAAAATTGCAGTATCTGACACTCACAAGGCCAGACATTCAATTCTCTGTGAACTATGTCTGTCAGAAGATGCACGCTCCTACGCTATCAGATTTCCACCTACTGAAACGCATTTTAAGATATATCAAAGGTACCACTACAATGGGAATTTCTTTCAACAAAAACACAGACTGTAAATTGAGGGCTTATAGTGATAGTGATCATGCTGGATGTCATGCTTCACGGAGATCCACTGGAGGTTTCTGTACCTTTCTAGGTAACAATCTCATATCGTGGTCATCAAGAAAACAACCAACGGTAGCAAAGAGCTCCACTGAAGCTGAATACAGGGCAATGTCAGAGACGGCTTCAGAAATCACCTGGATTGTCAATCTTCTCAAAGATCTAGGAGTTCCTTAGTTGCAGAAACCAGAACTATTCTGTGACAATCTTTCTGCAGTTTGCCTCACTGCAAATCCATCATTCCATCCGAGAACAAAACACTTCGCAACTCACTATCATTATGTGCGTGAACAAGTCGCGTTTAGGGAGCTCATCGTCAATCACATCCCAGGGTATCTTCAACTAGCTGACATCTTCACAAAATCTCTTCCAGCAGCTCCGTTCACAACTCTAAGATTCAAACTTGGCGTCGATTTGCCACCAACTCCAAGTTTGAGGGGGAGTATTAGTAACTCAGCTCAAAACGACAACACTTCGCAGTTGGGCCTAAAGCTACAGAAGCCCAACACGATCCATAACACAACAAAGCCCTGTCGTCCTCAACGGTTATCTGCAGAACAAGACAAAAGCAGAGGATTAGCAGAACAGTCCTGCAGTACGGAGGTAGCGACAATGAACAGATTTGAAATGCTTGGAGCGTGCGATGATTAAGTCAAACACATAGCATTCAAAGACAACTAAGCAAGACAAGGAGACACTAGGTTAAAGAATAGAAACTCTATAAAACCAATGTATCTTTGTCATTGAAACTTAAGCTAAATAAAATCAAAACATCAAAGTTTACAGTTTTGGCTTCTTTACTTTATCCCGCAGCTTGTGGTTCTTGTCTTGGTATATATGCATATTTTAAGATAATTATAATAGTAATCACGAGATCGTCTCAAGTTTACAGGTTGTTTGAACACAAAGTCAATGATGGGTTTAGAGATTCGAGATCTATATTCATTAATATTAAAATTTGTTTACATTCTTTGATCCTCAGTCGATTAACTCACATGATTCAACATCAATAAACAGAAAGGACTACACCGATTTAACGAGTTCCCGCAATCAAACGGTACATCTCGCGCCAGGACAACAGTTGACAAACATCCACTAATAATTTGTTAAAGAGATTTTAAGTGTTTAAAGGAAGAGTGCTAATTCTCTCAGAACCAACTAGAAGACTACAAAAGAAGAAGATCACAGAAAAAACTTTATATGTCTTGTTCTGTTTTGTTTAGAGTGGCAAAAACTTTACAATAATCAAGTGTTGTTAGCTCAACTGGTAAAGACCTCTAAGCTCAACTGGTAAAGATCCTAGGCGAAGTTTAGAGGTCGTCGGTTTGAGTGACGTTTGAGACTAAACAAATACATGATGTGATTTTGGGCCTTGAGGGATTACGAAATTTGGCTCAAAACTACTGGTATTAAAAAAAAAAAACTTTACAAGAGCCGCAAACGCAACTGAATTTAAATTGTATTCAAAATTAGGTGATTCAGTTTGGTTCGGGTAAACCTTAAAACTCATATGGTTTGCATCTTTTAGACATCTTTCAGTTTTGGTTAAGTTTGGCTAAGACCGAATGTTCGGAATGAACTGATTTTTGTAATCTTCCTATTTGGATGAGGCTTACTTCTTCTTCTTTTGTTTATCAAGTTTTCACAAAACTTTATATAATAAGTACACATGAAATTTATAATTAAATGTTAAAAAGAGTAAAATATTGTAGTTGTATAATCAAGATACTATACTACAAAATTTAGGGAGATATATATTATTTTCTAAAAATCTCTAAAATTATAAATCAAAATATCCCTAAAATAGAAAACAGAATCTTAGATAAATACCAATTTCTTTATATATCCAGTAATAATTAAAAATGTTAACCAAAATTCAGATTTAACTACGTGCATGGTATCAATATTCAATCATGAATATATAATTTGCTAACTTATTTAATATTTCAGAAAATGGTATTTAATAGCTAAACATACTTATATTTGAGACTCTTCAAATCTTTTGTGCACTGCATATTAAATTCATAAATAAAATGTCAAAGTGGACTTCCAAAAATAAGACGTGTAAATTCAAATTCATTGACTAGATAGAGTGCAAAACCAATTTATTTACTTTTCTAGTTATTTAGGCAACCTATTAATATGTAAATTAAAAAAATATCAACAAATTAATGTCACATAAACATGATATGCATTTAAGTTTAGTTAATAATGAGATAAGATATATTTATTGACTCTAGATCACACGATGGAACCATATAAAACTCCATATCTCCAACTACATTTATAATATAACTCTCACCATCGATAAATAAAAAACAAACAAAACCCAAATCTCAATTATTCTTAAAACCAAAAAAAAAAAAACCAATTTGTAAGACATGAAGTTTACAACATTGACACTGCTCGTGCTGGTGACAGTAATCCAATTGTCTCCAACTTTGATCAGAGCCACAATGGTTGAAGGTCCGACCGGAGATGTGACATGCAATCCAATGGATGTTATTGTACCATGTTTGCTACCGTTGACCAACTCTAAAATTCTACCGACTCCACATTGCTGTCAAGTAATGGTAGAACACCAAACGTGTTTGTGTCAATTCATAAAAGGCGTGTGGTACGTACAAGCACTTTTTAATTCTCCAAATGGTCAAAAAACTTGCAAAGCTTGTAATATTCCTTTTCCTACTTGTTGATCCTCAGGATATTTGTAAAATTATTATTATTTTTTTAATAATTAATGACTGAGTTTATTATGTTATAGTTTATGATGATGCAACATATAACCATCAATATTAGAAAAGTTTTTATAGTCTCAAGCGAGACGGTTGCTATGGTCTCTAGATCTGCGATGGTTCTTTTGAGAGGCAATCTCGCAATTGGCGGATTGTGAAGTGATTGAGAGATTTTGGTCATCAATGTTTATCGGTTTAGGTTGATATGAAGATCTGAATTCATTAATATTATAAGGGAAAATTAGAAATGAAGGAAGTTTTCTAAAGTTTTTGTCCTTATATGTATGTAGATTAAAGATTGGTAACATATAAATTAATATAAGTCAATTGCTGTCAAAAAAAAAAAAATTAATATAAGTCAAATATTATACTTTCAATTTCCAAAAAGAAAACAACCATCCAAAATTATTGATTTTTTTCTTCTGAAAACCAAGCTGATGATTTTTTTATTTTTTTTTAAATAATACTTTTTGGATAGAAAATAAAACTCGACATTATTTTACTTCGTCCTCTTGTTCCGCCGTTAAATTTTTCTGCAGCCTAAATCTCTTTTTTTCTTCAAACCTCATCCACAATCTCTTCTTATTTTTTCAAATCATACCCTCAATCGAAACGACAAATCCGAGAGTAAGGAAGCAAAGATTCATTAAGGTTTGGCGGAAGTTACTTGTGTGTTGTGTTATTGTATGAAATTCTGGTCAATTTTTTGTTTGAGTTAGTTCTAGAAGCAATTATATTCACTTTCCTTCCTTAAGAAATTCTAAATTAAAAATAATTTGTTTTCTAATTTTTGTAGAATATAAGGGTGATATTTTCGAACAAACATAGAAGGTAAAGTAAAAGTTAGACAATGTTTTCTATTTTTTTAGAACATAAAGTGTAATATATAATACATATTCTAAATTTCGTAGAAATAAGAATTCCAAAAGTCGTAGTACGTAAATGACTTCTAAATTTTGTACATCATGTAGAGCGTATAGATCACAATCTAAATTTCATAGAACATGCACGGTGTATAGAATATATAATATAAACCCTATTTTTTTGTCAAATACTTTCTTTCATTCATTCAAAGGAACAAATACAAAGAAAAAGATATATGTGATCCAAATTTAAAGCAATACAAAATAAGACATTCCCAAATGTCATAAAGATATAGATAAGATTCAACGATTTTAAAACAAAGAGAGTTGTGAGGCAATAGCAAGGGAGCGTATTGAGACATGTGAGGTCATGGTTAATCGAGAGATCATTTTCGAAAGATTCGAAAGACGACAGATAAGTCATGGCCACAGGAATTTGTGACGTTGATGAAAGAATCAATGCGTTGATTCTCACCGGAGCAAGATGAACTACCCAAAGTAGCACGAGGACAAAGATTCGGGAGACTATGGTGATGTAATCGATTGAGGATTGCTTTAGAACCAAAGCATAAGGTTTAGATCTCTTCGAGAATTTTCAGAATATACTTTGAAGCATAAGATCCATATGATGGGAGCAGGTGAAGCAGAAGCCAAAATTCGGATATGGATAGATGTAAAACTGGAACGAAATAAGTGGATCCTCTCTCACATGAATACCTCGTACATGGAGATTAAGCATCCCACACAAAGCTTGTTTTAGGTTTGACATATGAAGAATTAAAACATACCAGAATAGGATCCAGGCCTTCGAGGTCATTCAAAAAAGGGTATTGATGACAGTTTACATAGAATGCATATATAGTAATTATTTTTAAGTAACCTCTTTTACTTCCAACTAGATATTGACCCGCGGTACACCGCGGATAAATATGTTTATTTAAAAGTTATATAAATCTTTTTTATAAAAATTATTGTTTGTATATGAATGATATATTCTTGACACCTAGTTTTTATTTATGTTAAACTTGGGTAATTCATGTTTTATGTTCTGATATTTGTTGTATATTAATTTAATATTAAAATTCATTATTTTTCTTTGTGGTTAGAGTTTTGTAGAGGTAATAATAATTTAAAACTTGTATTATCTAGATATTGACCCGCGGTATACCGCATGTTAATATTTTTGTTAGAAAATTAGAGATTTTTATTTTATTTAATATTTTATATATATATATATATATATATATATATAAATAACATATTCAAGAGGTACATCATAAGCTTATATTTTTATTAAATAAAAAATTAAATTTTTGTTTTTAAGATGAACTATAGATACATTCTATTGTTTTTTTAATGTATGATATTATGATACACCTCAAGACGATTTTATTAACTAATTTTTTTTGTTGAAATTTTAAGTTATATATTTGTTTCGTTAATATTTTTTTTAGTGTTTAAAATTGTATAATTGTATTTTGATTGTTAATTCTAGGATTTCATCTATAGTGTACCATCCCGTATTAATTTCAATCCAAACCCGTCCCACCATATAACCTCGTCCCATGAAATTATTCATCATTTTGTCATTTTCTTATAAAGTTCGAATATTTATAATATTAGAAACTTCAAAAAAGTTTAAATATCGATCCAAACTTCATAATTTCATTTTGATTATTACATATAGGATTTCACCCGTAGTATATCGCCCGTATTAATATCTTTTTAATATTTATATGTTTAAACTTCTTATAAAATTCAAATATTTACAAAATTTAAAACTTCAAAAAATTAAAAATTGTTAATATTTAAAACTTTTTATGGTCTTAAAAATTGTACTACTTGAATTTTAATAAAGTTTTAATATATTTAATATTTTAAAACTTTTAAGTTTTTAATAATTTAAAATAAAGAACCGGAGTAAACCGAATAACACTTTTAATTTTGGATGTTTGATATATTAAGGTTCCCGCTCATTCATATCCAAAATTATTTTGGTCTTTTTTATAGTATGACTCTAAACGATTTATTAATTTTAAGCAATGTGGGATCTTGTACACTTATTGTTTTCATTGATTGAGTATTATATTATATGTCTGTTTTTAAATTTTGAATTACAGTAGATGTAGAAAACTTAAATATTTTATTAACTATATGTATTATATATATAAAGTCAAAATAAATTATATATAAGACAAATATAGTGACAGAAAATTATATATTGATCTTTAATGTCGATATAGAGATTTTAGGAAATTAGCCTTATTCGAATATAGTTCAATAAAGAAAAATTAAAGTATAGGATAAAAATTTAATTGAAATATTTAATGAAAGTTGACAATTTGTAAGTTTTTAGACATAGAATATTTGGTTATGATTAAATTTTTAAGGACTAATATTGACAATAGTAAAAAAGTGAGGCATTTTTGGTCAAAAACCTTACCAAAAATGTATATGTATATTTTCCCTTATTACAATTTCTATTAGAATTAGCTTGATATTAAGTGATTAAAAAGGAAAGGAACTCAAGATTATGTACATATGTTCAATCTTTTGTTGATTCTCGATATAAACTTCAATTCCACATTCAGAGGGCATTAAGTTTTGATTTAATACTATGACAGGAAAAAAATGAAGCCTTGTGTGGATAAGGAGAGACGCAACTCGCTCCCATAGTTCCTGGGATCACTCGCGACATACTATAGAGACTTATTGTTCAGAGGTTCGGCTATCCCTTTGCTCTGATCTTCCCTCCCATCTCCTTCCTCTGTTTCTTGTTTCTTAATTCTTATTTCCATCTTCAGTTGCCCTTTTCAATTAGTTGACATTTAAGTTAAGTTATGATGGAAATAGCAATAAATTTGCATGTTTGTTCTGTCTTTTTCCGGGTTAAGTAGCTCTACTATTTTCAGTAGTTGAACTATTCTCTCTTAGTTTTATGTTTCAGCAATGCAGAGTAGACATTATCCAATTCTTATTGCTACAATTGAACTTTTTTGCAGATGTGCAAAAGAGTTTCAGAGAGTGGAAGTAGATAGTGATGCGCAAATATATTGTAGCTCTAGAGTCCAAAGTTTTGTTTGTTTGTTTTAGATACATGCACTTATGCACAGACCATTGAATGAGAAAATTGATGAAAGAGTGATATGGTAATGATTTCTTCTCTCTTGTTCACATGTTATATGAGGATTGTCACTCCATCTTAGTGACATTGTTATCTTCCTTTTGAAATTTTGTGAGGTTTTAACAGAGATGGTACTGACCTGTCCTTAGAAAACTTGAGTCTAGTAATCAGAAAGCATGTCAAGGTTATAAGAGGGATACATGAATGTGAATTTCCAGCTAGATGATAGTATAAAGCTTTGAATTCCCGGTTATTGCGGATTTTCCCAAAAAAAAACCAATTCGAGATAAGTTGCGGTTTAAAAAATGGAACCGGAACAAAATAGTGACCGGGTCCAGGATTACCACATCTGGTCTTATATATGAAAAAGTACAATTGACTAGGGCTGGAAAAAAAACCGAAACCGATTACCCGAACCGAAACCGACCCGAAAAATTGGACCCGAAACCGAACCCGAACCGAAAGATTTACCCTATTGGAAAACAACTCACGACTGCATCATTCTCGGTAGAAGTGAATTACCGAAGATTGGCATTACACTGCCGGCCGCTACGCAACTCCACCGTTGTTTTCCCCGGAAGCACTCACGGTGACCGAGAATGATGCAGTCGTGAGTATTCCTATTTATCTCTATTCCTCTTTATCAGAATTCGAAGGTTTATGGTCTCTGAATTAAGACTAGGGTTGTGTTCTTACGTTTTTTTACTGATGCATGAACGAACGAACGAACGATTAAAGTATGTACAACATTGGAACATCAATGACAAGTGTCCAATTCCATTGTGATTTCTTAACCAATCCTATATTCTCCTTGTTGCTATAATTGTCAGATGCAGTATAATAAACACTAGAAGAGATCGTCAATCGAAGAAGAAGAAGAAGTGTAATACATGACTGTTGTGGGATCAAAAGATTCCCTCAGATCTCCTGCAGGAGATACTGTCCCGTCTTGAGTTAAGAGCCAACATACAAGCTTCCGCTGTCTGCAAGTCATGGTGTGAAGCAGCTGCTTCTGTCAGGAAGTTACAGCCTCGTCCTTGGCTGCTTTATCCACTAAAACGCTCATCTCGCGGATTTACTGATCCCAACACTCCTTGTGAAACCTACATTCTTTTTGACCCATTACGAAATCAATCATATAAGCAAGAGTTTCCAGGGTTAGGGTGCCATAAATTCCTTAGTTATAAAAATGGTTGGCTGCTTGTGTCAAAATATGATTACCCCGGGGCATTATTCTTTCTTAACCCTTTTACCCGTGAGCGCGTCTACTTACCGCTGTTGGTACCCTGTTGCGGGGCTTTCTCAGCCGCTCCTACATCAACTAGTTGTTTGGTTGCTTGTGTCAACTACTATTTTGAGATCATGACTTGGCGTCTTGGTGAAACCGTTTGGACCACCAATTGCTTCGGGAACCACATACGCGGTCGCAAATGGGACAAATGTGTTTTTTCGAATGGTATGTTCTTTTGTCTCAGTACCTGCGGCTACCTCAGGGTTTTCGACCCGCACAGAGCAACCTGGAATATTCTTCCTGTGAAACCTTGTATTCTTCCTCTGGAACCTTGTTTAGCTTTTCGTCAGCCAAGTTTGATGGGTATGCGAGTGTTGATGATGGAGCATGAAGGAGACGTTTATGTTATCTCCACTTTCAGTAACTACAACAACCAAGCCTCAGTGTTTAAACTTAACCTTAAACGCGAGGTATGGGAAGAGAAGAAAGAACTTGGTGGCTTGACAGTATTTGCCGGTTACCATACCTCTCTTACAAGAGCTAGTCTCTTGGCCCTGGATAGGAATAACATGTATACATCACATGCTGCGCGATCTTTTGTGTACTACTCCCTCGCTGGTAACAAATTTAGCCGGTGTCCCCCTGGATGTAACTATTTGTCTGACCGCTTCGCTTGGGTGGATCCACCCCACAACCAAGTTAATTTGTCACCTTATCATGATGTTTTTGACTAATGAATTTTTATTTTTTAAAGCTTTTAAAGTTTCAATTTGAATTATTTGCTATTCTTTTCACATTGTAGCTCGGATACTCTCTGAAAAATATGATTTGGATCATATAGATATTAGATACCTTCTCTTCTTTACCATTTTATAACTTTGATAATTGGACTTTACAATTTATTCTCTCATCTCCTTCCTTTGTTTCTTCATTCTTGTTTTCAAAACAGAGGAGCTTGATTAAGGGAATGAGTTTTATATTCACTGTTCTTAAACTATATCCGGACAGGCCGGTTCCAACCACGACCCGGCAAGGTCAGATTACATCTTCGACTGTAATTGTAGCAGAGAGCACGAGGGTCACCCTTGGTCTATCTCGGCTTTGTAACATAGCATCCATGTGAATCGGTGGATCTCAAGGACTATATCTTCTTACAAGATTGATCTGAAAGCTTTGCTCTTTCACAGATCAAAATGGTGTAACCTGAATTATCTTTTGATCTACTTCCTTTTAAAATCGAATCATCACAATCAGAAAAAGACATACTTATGATTTGCACTTAAAGATTCGGAATTTGGACTCTCCTTAGTTATATAAATTGAGACAAAATAATTTGATAAACAACATTTTGCAGATAGAAAATTACTAGATAAACAAATAATAATATATCTTTAGAAAAAAGAAGTTAAGCATATAATAATTCAGGAAAAATGGTCATTTTCAACCCGAACAATTTTCAAAAGTGTGTTTTCCAATCCGAACAAACGATCAGTGCTAATTTATATCCTAACTCTTGAAAAATTCAGTTTACATACCGAAACTCGTATTTTAGTGTATAATTACGAGTCAACATTAATATAAATTAGTCAACACAACGGTTTTGGAATCCAATGATACGTGTGGGTCGAAATGGCATGTTGTTTAAACAAAAAGGTGTTAATTTTGCAATTTGGATTCAAATGTTTTTAAAAAATACAAAATCGGAGACCGAATATGCAACCTTAGCTGATTTAATGAGACTAATATGAGGTCGCATCAACTATATAAAATATAATTTATACTTGGCATAATCATAAATTAATATGATTTAAATAAATTGTTTAAAATATAATTTATACTTAGCATTATCATTCAGGTGCAACTACTAATTGGTGGTGTGTTGGCATCATTCTGTTGGGAATGTCACCCTTCAATGCGGAATATCCTCAGGTCAGGACTACTCATTGCTTTGTTTCTTGTTTATGCTTTGATAGAGAAACATATGTTTTCTCAAAATCTGGGTACTAAAATTCATGGCGCTTTTATAGAAATAACCCAAATATTTGAAAATAAACATTTTTTATTTAGGTTTATGTAGATGGGCATTTTTATTTGATGATTTGACTATTTTACTATTGAATCATCATCTCATCATCTTCTTTCTCTTAGCTGCTTTCTCAATCCAATGTTTTTGCAAAAAAATCAAATCTTTTATCCCAAAATCTCTTTCTAATCACAAAACTCGATTGATTTAAGATAACTAAACCCTAATGATGATACCATATAAGGAACCCAAGCGATAATATAAACGATCATTTAATCAAATTTTTTGGATGTGTAATTGACTAATTAGGTTGTTTCTTATCTGGATTTCGAAAGAGAAATAGTCTGGCAAAAATATCTTAGCTCCATTGTAGCAAACGTCGGCATCGGTGGCTTCTGCGTTTCCAAATTAATTTTTATTTCACTTATAAGATCTTGCTAAAACCTCTTTTGTACAAAAATCAGTTTCAAAGAAGAAAAAAAAAACAAAGGTCAAATTAGTCTTTTAGAGAAAGTAAAAGAGAAATTTGCAAAACTAACGCAAAAAAAAAAACTTAAATTAAGAAACTATCACTTGACAAAAAGGAAGATAATATTTTATGTATTTTATGTATATATGACAATTTTGCCCTCACACATTTCTTCCATTTCTTTTGTTTTTCTCTTCTTTTTTTATATTATTTTTTGTCTACGTTGGCTTCCGCTCCGCCATGTCCAGAAACGGAAGCCTTGCAGCAACCCAACTCGAACCCTCGATCTCCTCATCACTCTTACCATCACCACTCTTTTTTCAACTCCTTCCTCCACAGAAACTTCAAATCCTACCGCCGGAGCTCGCCGTAATCCATTTTGGAGATGTCGATGGGGTTGTAGATCACTAGATCCATCTTGGGTATGTCGTTGCTCTTCTTCAATTCCAGATTCTGATCATCCTCAACATCAAAATCCATAAGAGAGAGCTGCATGAGAAGCACGGCGGCTTGCTCTTCCTCTCCAAACATTAGTAATTTATTCGCTACTATGTCCATTCATAACTTCGTAATCCCCACATTCGTCAGCCCATGTTTCAATAATTCACTCAATTTAGGATCAACTTTGAGAACTTGATTTTTTTGGTTTCTTATTATTGTCTGTTTCAAATCTCCACTCATGGCAGCAATACTATACTATTTCAATATTTTTTAGTCCTTTGTTTTTATTGAATTTGATATTTTCTTATAAATGTTACCTTCTTATTCTTGGTTCAATAATTCAGCTTGAGTTATTGAAACTGCCGAACTCTCTAATTTCATGTTTATTATATAGAACACAAAATCATTAGTAGTTTGAGGATAAAAGAATTAGAGTTTAATTGATTGGATCATGTCTAAAATTAGTTTCTTTGGATTTTCTAAATTCTCTTAGGGTTTAGATTTCTTCCATCAAAACTCTAGTTTAATTCAATCAAAACATACTATAATGTATGTTTTTGGTTATATTTTTTATCGTCCAATTTATTTTTTACAATACTTCATGAATTTGTTATGAACAATTAAAGTGTATAATATGATATACTTTTATGTATAATAGTCCATTTATATTTTTTATACAGCTAAACACTAAAATTGTCTTTTCCATTGTCTCTCATGCTAGTTTATTAATTGTTACAATTATGCTGCTATATTCTTAATTCATTTATTAAATATGGCTATTCTTGCAAATCACCAAAAGTAAAAATACTCATCTACATAAACACTAAAAAAATGGGATCAATTACGAATAAAGCACTTAAAATTCTATGTCGTTGTCGATACAGGCACAAAATGCATGTGCTTATAGAATTAAGTACTTCTATCTCTTGATATTGACGATTTTACCCTTCGTCACCCAGACAAACCTAATAATTTCCTCTTCTCTCTTTTTTAATTTTTTTTAGTTGGATTATCTCTCACCCACACAACCATAAGGAATCCAAAACCCAGGTTCGAAACACACACAAACCATACAGAAGAATACTCGTAATTGCTATTGTTCAATGACTACCATAATTATTCATCTCTTTGTCTCTTTAAATCTATCATTTTTTTTCTTTTTGCCCCAAAATACGACCATAAAAGTTATATTTATCTGATTTCCAATCTCCAATTTGAGATTTGAAAATTGCAGTTTGAAGGCCTAATCGACCAGCCTTTGACTGCCTGCTTTCAAGATCTCATGTTACAAACCGTGATGGGAAGCTTCGTCGACACTAGCAACTAAATTTGGTTTAGAATGAATTGATTTAATTTGTGTCTAAAATTAGAATCCGTGGATTCCCTAGACATTATCCCCATAGAGTTTAGATTCTTTGCATCAACACTCTTTTAAGTAGATCTATCGGATTTTAACGGAGGAGGTTGGTGAAGAAAATGTTGTATGAGTTGTCAGAGGTGAAGGAACGATTTTGTTGGACCTGAAAATTATGATTTTGATAGAGTGTTGAGTCGGCGGTGAGAAGCAGAAGATTGTTGGTCGGAAAAATCAGGCGCACGACAGAGAGACAAGGGAATTGAGGGCAATATTGTCATTTCACAGATCAAAAAGTTCTTAAACTTATAAGCTCAAGTCAAATGTGTCTCTTTTCTAATTTTTGGGCCAAAATATGCCTATATCTATAAAAGCCCCAAAAAAGTTCCTAACTTCACAATACCCCATACATTATTATGGTTTTTTCATATGGTCCTAAAATTCATACTTGGACTGGTCTTCAAATGTCATGTTTTTTTTTTTTTTTTTTTTTTCTGGTATTGGCTTCCCAACTTCTGTAACTTTTTATTTGAAATCAGTACGTTGCTATAAAGTATTCAGTGCGTCTACTTTCATAGTGGCTATACATGTTGCTTTATACCCCAAAAGCAGGCCCATCAACCATTTAATTCTTCATAGATCTCGGCCTTTTAAGAAAATTAACACTCTCTTTGTCTCTTTACGTACAAAACTGTAAATTAAAGCTTTTATAATCGAAAAATGTCGAAGTCCGACATTACCGAATCAAGTCTCATCCACAAGGTCTGCTGATTCTGTAATTTTAACGTTTTCTAATTCGTTTGATCTGTACTCAATATTACCATTTGCCTCTTTGTGATCTTGATTCAGTTGTTTCAAATTACGTTTGCTTTAGATCTCTTGAAGAAATTCTCGAAAAGGTGATTTCGTTTTGGTAGTTGAGGATTTTGAATCTCTAACTCTAATGCTTTCTGGGTAATGTAGAATGTTCAATTTTAGGTTGATATGTATGAGAAAGTTCGAGTCTTTGAGTACGAGGTTTTTTTATGTTAGTTCTGTCTGATTTAAGACATTACTTTCGCTTTTATGTTCTTTGTCATATATTTTGAATCTCTGACTCTAATGCTTTCTGGCTAATGTGGAATGTTCAAGTTTAGGTTGATATGTATGAGAAAGTTCGAGTCTTTGAGTACGAGTTTTGGTTCTGTCTGATTTAAGACATTACTTTGGCTGTTATGTTCTTTGTCATTTAGGTTGAAGAACCCCATTAGAGCAGGTTCATAAGAAGTGTCAGATGGAAGAAACCATAAGAGCAGCTTCACAAGAAGTGTCTAACGAATTCAAAACTCTTGTTAAAGTAGAAGATTTGAATTCTCTTAGACATTTGCAGCATCTCATGTATGTAAGCTTTTGAAGTTTCTCATTTTTGTCCTAAAATTGGTATCAATTAGTAATCTTGGTCTAAGACTCTCTCAAGCTTAATCTAGTTAGATAAAGTGATAACAATTGATGAAAAACTGGTGGAATCTAATCTAGCGTCTTAACATTGATCACACTAGACTCCACCGATGTGAGTTCGTTATATGCGGTTGCGGTTAATGGTTACGGTGTTTATAGGTGGTGACAAGTCTTTTGTTTGAATCTTTTTCATCTTTTTATATCTTGGTGACTTGGTTTATGTGAAGAACTTGATATGTTGCGCCTCTGTCTTAGATTGGGGAGGCTACAGGATAGCAATGCAGTTCTCTCCCATTACAACGAATTTGCAGAGAATTGCTTTAGTGATGTATCATTGGAATTCGCTAGAAGTACCCGTCTTTTGAAGTCGATGAAAGCAGACCTCGATTACATCTTCTTGAAACTAAGGTATGCTATTCCCTTTCTGACTCTAAGCTCTTTAGGTTCGTCTTATGTGGCTCATGATTTGTTCCATGCTTCAGGAGCATTAAAAGTAAGATTCTGGCTACGTATCCAGACGCATTTCCAGATGATTCTACTAGTGATGCTTTTGATCGACGGCCCGATCTCGAGTTGCCTCAATAAGCATTCAGAACACTCAGATGTGTATGCTTCTCGACCATAGAAACCTCAATGATAATCTGGAGGCTTTTTTTTGTTTGCTTCACTTGACAGAGAAATATTAGTTTTTTTTCCTTTCCTAGATAGGTTTCATTTCAAGTTTCATCATGTGTATTACTTGATGTGTTCTTACTTCTTACATATCGTCTATATATTAAGAGATTTGTTGGAGAAGGATATATTAACAAGTTGTATAGTGGTTAAGGGTTTGATTGTTTAACACCGTATGCTTAGAGTTGAAAATTTTGACCGTAGAATTATATGTACTGCCCATGTTTATTAGCTTTTTTGAAAAAATCATTCGGAAAATTGTTAATATTTTACTTTGTTCCCGATCATGCCTTCTCACAATCTTTTTGTGTTCATAAAACCCGTTTTCGGAATTTTTTTGCAAACAGAAAAAAAGTATTGGCCAATTTTGTAAATCTTTAAAATTTAAAAGACAAGTAAAATCAAATTGTCATGTAAGTTTTGCTCCACAATAATCCATAATCTCCAAATTAGTTTCATACACACATTAATCGGAAAAAGATTAAAAATACTCTAAAAATAACAAAAAAAAACTCTAAAAGCAATACTTATATCATAGGTTAAAAACCATCCTATATCAACTACTACAGCCTTAGTTTTTGTTTACCCTCACGCAAAAACAAAAACCGAACCATGATGACTTAATCTTTTTCAACACATTTTTTTTTGGTAAAGTTGTGCTTGTATCATAGGAAAAATATCTTCAACATTATTCCAATCTTTTGTGTGATTATTTCATAAAGAGAGTAAAATATGGGATAAATCCCTTTACTCAACAGGAAATCATCTCAATCTTTTTTTATATATATTGAATAAGGGAGATGAGTACCATCACTTTTCACATTGGCTCTTTTATCATGTATGAATGACGAGTCAAATTCTTTAAATACTAACTATATTGATGAGGTAAAAGGAAGAGCGCATAAATTAGTCCAGACCTTTATGGATTATGTTGGAAACATGGTCATCCTTTGGTCTATCAGTTAGCCGTCTAGATTTTTCATTAGTCAGATTTGAATGAATTTGTAGCATTACTCAACCATTCAATAATCTAGAGAAAAAGATCATAATTTCCAACAAAAATTTATGACTCAAAAAACGAATCAAAAGAAAAATAATGACTCTCTAAAAGAAGAAAAGAAAATAGTCAGTAACTTTCTCTCCTAGACTTAAACGTTACTATCTCGAGGCTTGGTTTATTAATAGCACGGTTGGTAAAAAAAATTCCTAATTAACAAAAGAAAATTGATTGTCGACGATTGATTGGATGGGTGTCACCTAATATGGGTTGGTACAAACTCAACACTGATTGTGCATTTCGAGGAAATCCGGACCTAGCATGTGCAGGTGGCGTGTTGAGAAATAGTGATGGGGAATGGTGTGGTGGTTTTACCGTTAATATTGGGTGATGTTCAGCACCACTAGCCGCTGAGATGTAGAAGGTCTCCTAGATCTAGAAAAGGAGTCAGAGATGGTGACTGGGTTTCTGAAGACAAGGTAGTTCTTGGTGCATTAGTGTCATGGTTTTCTTGTAAAGGATTATACAGTCCGGATTTCTCACGTGTATAGGAAGGCTAAACGTCTAGCGGATGGGTTAGCAAACTATGTGTTTTCTATACTTTTAGGATTTCATGTTTTTGTTTCTGATTCCCATTTGTTGAAACGAATATAAGGGATGACGTTAATGGTACTACGTGTCCAAGACGAATCCATTTGTAATTTGTTTTCTATTTTGATTAATAAATTTTGCGAGTTTTTCGGAATACTTACCTTTTATTTTGTAATTTTGGTGCTTTTTGTATGTTTTTTCAATTAAATATTTGTTATACCAACATAACATAACTAAGGAAAATATGAGATTATAATGGTGCAGCAAAGGCATGGGGTTCTTCACAACTGAATAATACAGTCTCTCCTTTGATAGCTGAAACTAAAGCTCTATCAGTAGCAATGCAACAAGCTTGGTGTCGTGTTTCTCAAATGTAATATTCGAGGGAGATTGTGAAGTTCTCATCAACACTATAAGAGATGCACATCAAAGAAGGGAGATCACTAATTTGTTACAGGACATCCAATTATGGACAACAAAATTTTCCTCGGTTCTCTTTGTTTTTATTAAACGATCTTGTAATAGCATAGCATTATTTAGGAAAATTAAATAATTCTCAAGATTCTTTCTTCTCTGCTTCTGTAAATCCGCCATTATGGCTAAATGAACTGTTGTATAAAGACCTTTCAAATTAATATAAGTGATGTTTGACAGAGAGAAAAACAACAACCATGTCTCTATTATGTAATGGGCACTTAGATAGATCAATTGATTGTAAATTTAAATTGTACCACACGGTAAAATTTTCTATGAAGAAAATGCTTATATTAAAGGAAAATATATTAGAAGCATCTTCTAAAGCGGTATAAAGTCTTGTTGAACAAAAAAGTAGAATATAGGTGTTAAGAAAGGAAAAAATAACAAAACTAGAACAATTTTTCTAATTTATTTTCAAATCTACCACATTTACCTTCACCTTTTCATCTATACCGCATTTGGCTTGTATATTGTCTATTTTATCCTCACTGTCTCTTTCTTTTTTCTATCTCTCTTTCTCTCTTTTTTTTTGTTTACTTCTTTATTTCATTCACAATCCAATTTTTTTTGTCTCTTTCTTGTTTCATATGATTTTTTCAAAACACAAAATCTAAATTTGATTTACTGAAAATGTTTTTTCTCTCACGTCATGTCCATGTTCCTAACTAGATTCCAAATTTAATCCTTGATTCATTGTTTCTACTACTACTTCTCTCTTGATTTTTTGAAAACTAGTGATTATCTATTTCGATTTTTGTTGTTGTTCCTAGAAGTGTCAATTGGGCTGTCCAAAGCCCAATGGTCATGTCCACTTGGACCATCATCTTTCATGGGTTTTTATGGTTGGTCTTTAATGGACATGGTCTGAAAATTTGTCCAAGACCATTAAGGACCATTGTCCAATGGTCAGCCCATGGTCAGCCCATGATTTTTCAACTACACTTAAAGAAGTTTATTTTGACGTGGCACAACTTGCATTTCGTCTCTGCGTTACTGTTTGGAGCTTTGTTTGTGTCTTACATGGTTCTATTTTTCCTTGTTTCTTAAGCAAAAACCTTTGTTTATGAGAAACAAAGAAAAGAAAAAACGATTACATAAGCTTCTAAGTCACAGACTGAGAATAATAAACACATAACCATAGGCTCAGAGTTTAAGAGAACAGCCATGTACCTGTTTCTTCCCAGTCTTGAAACGTTCATGCAAGGATGGTGTTTGTGTCCTCTTGACCTTGGATCTCATCAGTTTCTACAATAAGAAAAACCGAGCTATTAATCTAAAAGCTGCAGTCCAAAAGCCATATAAGTTTACTATTATAAACGAGTTCAAGATGTGAATATTACCAACTTCTTGAAATCCACGAAACCAGTTTCTAGTACATAGGAGGGCTTGCACATTAGTAGGTAAAAGGCAGCTTCTATATTTGTTAAGCACACGACTACCTATACTAAAAGCTGATTCCGATGCCACGGTAGTGATCGGAATGCTTAAGATATCACATGCCATTGATGACAATTCTTTAAAACGCGAGACATTGTTTTTCCAATATGCAATAACATCCATATCTCTAAAAGAGACCATATCTAACACAGGCTCTTCCAAGTACATATCTAATGGTGATTTTCCAGTTCCATTTCTTTGAGAAAAGTAAGAGTAAAACCCCTGAAATATGACCAACAAAAGAAAATATGACCAACCGTATAGTTCAATACTGTAAACACACAAAATTAGCAACTTACATCATATCCAAATGGGATATCCTTTCGTGAAGATTGAGAAGTGCTTGCTGCAATGTTGCATGTGGTTCTTTTATAAGCTCCAAATAGTTGAACCATCTTATCACGCACATGAGTCAAGTTTTCCTTACTGGTCAATCGATTCAGAATATTATATTTGAACCAAGTTTTGAGTATCCAATTCCATATTTCTGAAACAAATAAAGACATACACACGTTTAGCAGTGATAAACAAATAAAGACATACACACAAAAAAAGAGAATGAGAGAAAGAGAACAGATATAATCCAACAAGAAGCAAATTAAACTAAAGCAACAAGAACTTGAATTCTAAGCTTAATAATGCTGCTAAAAGAGAACAAGTATAATCCAACAAACAAATTATCAAGACACAAGTAATAAACAATTCAGCTAAGATTCACAAGGAAAACAGAAACTTGATCTCTAAATATGCAATACGAGAATGTATTCTCTAAAGCTGCAGCTAAGTTTTGAAATTTGAGATTCCTAAAGTCGAAACTAGTTCATAGATTCTAACCACATAGACTTTGTTCCTAAAGGGTTCAAAAGAAGGAGAAAGGTTCAAATTTACATTACCATGAAAAAGGAGTTGGGAGACTGAACAAGACGTTTGAGCTTGTGTTTTCTCTTCTCAAGCTCAGCTGGAGCCTACAAACAAATCAGATTGTCAAACAACGTTTGGTCAAACAAGTGATGGATTGTGGTGAGAAACGATTACTTAATTACAAGCTCTAAACGTTCATTAACATTAGCAAACACACACTAAACGTTCATACACTTAGCTCCATACATAAACACCAAGCTTTACACAAGTAATTACAAGCTCTACCAAAACAAAACTCTACATATTCTGTGAGGCATTCCATCAAACACATGGTTGGCATCAAAGGAAGGGAGAGAGAGAATAACAAAGAATAGCAAACAAGTGAAATTTGGACAAACCCACAAGCTGAAATCAAAGAAAGCATATGCAGAATCACAATTAAGGAATAGAAAAGAACAAAGCGATGAAATTGCATAAGGACTTAGAGAACAAAATCTATGAGACTATCATATGAACGCATATTTCAGAGAGAACTTATTCTAATCAACGGATTCATATTCTAGTAGAACTAACCGGAGTAGGAGTTGAGAGAGAGGTCGAAGCGAGAAAGAGAGAGAGAGGGAGCTTCGTCGCCGAGGGAGAGAGAAGAGAAGAAAATTGATGTGTTGAGAAACTTGATGGGCCAACCATAGACCGTGTGGGCTAGCCCATTAAACCCGTGGACATAATTGGTCTTTAGACCATTTAACCCGTTTTCTTTACGGGCCGACCATGGACTGTCCATAATGTTGTGGACTGGGCTTAGCCCATGGTCAGATGCCCAATTGACGGTTCTAGTTGTTCCCAGTTTTTGTGTTTCTTTTCTTCTAAAATTAGTATTTGGAAACCAAGTTTATGATTATGTCTTTACCTAGATCTACTTTTAAAATTGTTTTTACCTTACTAATTTTAGAGAAAAAATTGTTCTCCAATGTAATAAAAGTTATCCCTGAATATAACAATAAGATCATGGATAAGATCTGGATGGAAAAGAGAATTAGAAGATAGGGAACAAGATCCGCTTCACTTTCTCTCTCCAACATTACCTTTATTTTGACACAACTCTACAACGCTCAACGGAGATAACATTATGCATATGACTACGACAATCCATTATAATGTGGTACAAATGAAAATGAATTTTGAAATGTAGTAGAATTAGAAAATAATTCTTAAAATATGGTATTCTTGACCAAATTCCCGTTAAGAAAAATCATTTTTCTTAGTGATTTTGGTAGGTTACTAGGTGCCTCTTTTCTTAGTAATTGTGTTACTCAACGAGACATTATAAATTAAGAAAAATGATTTTTGGTCAATGAAAAATCAGTTGGAACTCGTAGCCTTAAAAAGGTCAAACAGAGGCGGATACAAGAACAATAAATTAAAAACATAAAAAGTGGAAACAATTTGGAACGAATCGATCTAGAACAGACTGGACTAAATTCTATGTGAAATAGATCGAGGAAGTTCAGTATCTGTTATGGCGAGAGAAACATGTACGTGTTATGGTTTAGAATTCACAGGCCCGTACCCGTACATATGTTCGGTAAAGATGGCAACGTGAGTAGTACATTAGTTTTTGCACTTCCATCTTTATCCATTTGAAAAATAAAGTTCACTATAATTTAGAAGCACCTAATAGGCCTTGACACGATAAACGATACAAAATAACACAAGGAAAATAATCCAAATCGGGAAAAACTAACAGTCCAGTTGTCATAAATCTGTTGAGTTGTCATAAAGCATAAAAAAGTTTCTCAGTATGAGAAGAGTGGGCACTTGTTTTGATGTTTCTAAACACTAGCAAGGCGAAAGATACTTGGCTAAATGTTTGTAAACCCAGAAAGGAAGGTGGCTTGGGATTAATTTATCCGAACTGAACACTTATATTGAAACTTATATGGAGACTTGTTTATGCTAAGGACTCACTTTGGGTCTATTGGATCCGCACAAACTTGCTCTGGAATATGTCAATAAGTTCGCCTCCTCGTACTAGTAATTCAGGTTTGTGGACGTGGAAGAAAAACTTAGAATAAGAATATAAGGCCAAATAAATATTAATAAATGTCATCAAATAGTAGTATGAAAATTGAAAACTATCCAATGTTTACCGATAAGCTATTGGTCCAGTGGTAAATCTTTTAGGTAGAGATGTTAGGTTCGAAACATGTTATGAGGCATTTGAAGGAGATGAATTTAACCTAGTATAGATCCCTGAGAAATATAAAACCTTTAAACTCGAATTTCCAAATAATTAAAAAAAAACCAAAACAATCCAAGGTATCCCTCTTGTCTTTTAATAATAAAGATTCTGTGAAAAGTCTTACAATTGAAGAATATGATTCCTGACAACGAAAGTATAAAAACAGTCATTATCTTACTAAACAAACAATTTGTTTGGTAGGTAGGTGCCTTGTTTTAGTTTTAAGGAATCAAACTTTACCCACGAGATATTTTAAATTTGAGGTTGTCTAATTGATTTTTTTAATATGTGAAACAACCTTAAACAATACTAATAATGCATCGGAAGGATTAGTATATATATTTATATATACTACTAACCGCTAAGAGTTAATGCAGGCAAAAAACAAAACAAAAAAATTGCATGCCTACTTAAACTAGAAAGAATATTTAACACTTGAGTGAAAACCATTTGAATACTCGATCTACCTTTTGAATATATATTTAAATATGTGACATAATTTACAGTTTCTGCAAAATAATCTTTAAAGTTGTCAAATCTTTCATTTCTAAAAAATATGCAAATTAATCCTGTAAAGTGAAAGTTTATGCAATATCAGCTTTGAATATTGCTGAACCGCATAGTGCAGTACAATTTCAACAGTAACAATTTTTTTTACATATATATGTGTATATATCTTTGTTACTATTAAAACCGCGAATTTCATCAACTAAATTATTATGTGAATTTGTGTGCAGTAAAGCTCCGTAATGTATACATCTTAAGTTCAAATTCTAGATAAAGAAACCAATCCATATTATACATTTACGTGAAAGAAAGTATTCTCTTGTGTCTCATGAGCTCCAATCATTTCTACATATAAAAGGGATAATTTAAATTATGAATCAAATAACTCAAAAACGAGTTATATAGTATTTATAGTTTATGAAGTGTAGAAGAAAACAGAAATATTTTGGCGTGATAATTTTGTGAAAAAGAGATATTTCACATTTGTGGCTGAGCTCCAAAAAAGCTTTAATTTCATAGTTATGTTCTTTTTAACAAAAATGAATTGAGTTTTCGTTTGGTTGAAATAGTTTTTCAGTAATACATATCTACTTAACTAAAAGTCTAAGGATCCGATTGGTAACCACCTTTTTAGGAAAGGAATGGGCAGGAACATGTTGTTCCTCTTTTTTTTTACCATTTACCAGTAATCTTTTTTCTAAATTGTAACATGTGAACCCACACTATTCATAATCATTCCTTATATATTGAGGAATCGTAGAAGAAAATTGTTCCTTCCCAAATTTGACGAGGAACAAACAGGAAAACAAATTAAACATTTATTAATTAAAAAGTTTAATTACACCCATGTTCGTTTAATATTTAATTTAAAAAATAATTTACTTTTTGTTACTATTTGTTCTATGTTTTGGTTATCATTTACAGTAACATGTGTTCTATTTTTCCTCTACACTCATTCCTCTTCATTCATATTTTATCATTTTTTTTTCTGTTTGTTCTTTCTTAATCATGTTCCTCTTCATTCCTTGTATTCCTTTGTAGGTCATCAATCGGACCCTAAAACTATCAGAATCACCCTGGAAAATAAGAAACAATTAAAACCAAAATGATAAAATATTTTATACAAATTAATGTGTACTAAAATTGAAGCCGAATTAAACCAATTTACATAATAGCTATGATTGGTAACACACATAAGCATAATGACACTATGGCGTTTTCTAATGCGATTATGAAGAAAATTTATCAATCCAGAAAATCTACATAATTGCATTAGAAAACGAAAAAAACGTAGAATTTTTATTTTTGCCTAAAATTATAAGTAAAAAGTAAAAGTTCATTATATAAAAAAGTGAGTATATATTTGTTTATTTGCATAATAGACTGTTTTATTCTATACATACTAAATATTAGCATTTGTAAAAGAAAAAAAAAAAATTTACACAAAAATTATATCATTAATTAATAATACAAAAAAACATTTTCACAACTTTTAGTTATTTTTAATAATCTTACATTCTTTAGTATCAAATATTACTCAAAATATGTTAAATCTTTTTTAAAACATTATTTTATTTATTAAGTATAAACATTATTTTTATTAAGTATAAAAGTATATAATTATATATATATATATATTGTTAATATAATATTTATTTTGTCATACTACAAAGTGTATCCTTTTTTTTTTTTTTTTGGCCACATCTACAAAGTATATCCAATCAACATAATTTTTTTTAAAAATTCATTCTATGGTTTTTTATTATACAAGTTTTCATTTTGCCAATTTTTATTTTGCAACTTCTGTCATTATGCTATTATGCAATGTTATCAATCGTAGCCAATATTGTCAAATCAAAAACAGAAATACAAACCTAATAGAAATTATGTGAATAGAACCATTGTAGCTCTCTCTCAAAGAGAATCCAGCTCTTTCCGATTATTTAATAAAACTGATGGACGGAAACAAAAAAACGAATAGAACTATTGCAAAATTCCAAGTGACTATATCGGTCTTCACGAATGAATATGTGACTAATTGTAAATTTCAGGTTCAAAATATTTCAGGTCCTAAAAACTTTTGCGACAAAAATTGATTTAAATATGGTGATACGCGTTATTTAAGAGATTAATTTGTTGTGATCGAAATCAGTGAAACTTTAAATCATGGAAATATAAAATCCGGAATGGTGGACTGCTATATGACTAGTAAAATATTTACAAATGGATGAAGATAGTGCATGAAGCTCCTTTACCAACCAAACAAACGAAGTGCTAAAATAATTTACTTATAACTTAATGAGAAATATATAAAACTAATGGTGGGCTAGCTGCTTTATGACTCGAGTAAATAATTACAAATGGATGACGATAGTGCATGAATGGTGGGCTGCTTTATGACTCGAGTAAATAATTACAAATGGATGAAGATAGTGCATGAAGCTACTTAACCAATGTTGTTTAATTATAAAATATTTTAAATATGTATGCAAGTATTTATTCGTAAGTATCTTTTAATTGTTGTATTTTGTAAAAATATTGACGGTTATTTTTTTTGGTTATTGTTTTATCGTAAATTTTCGTTAATATGTTGATGATTATTTTTTTCGTTCAAGTGTTCTCGTCGTAATTTTTCATTAACTATTGATGATTATTTTTTCATTATTATTTTTCTATAGTAACTTTTTATTTGTGCATTTTCATCATAACTTTTCGTTAATAGCAACGGTTATTTGTTTTTTTAGTTTCTTTTATTGCTATCTTTCCTTCAAATATTGACAGTTATTTTTTTTGGTTATTTCTTTACCGCAACTTTCTGTTATAATATTGACGCTTATTTTTTGGTTATATCTTTTTATCGTAACTTTTTACTAAAATATTGATGGTTCTCATTTTTGTTTGTGTTTTTCATCGAAACTGTCTTTTACATCGACGGTTTTTAATCTGTTTGTGTCGTTGATCACAATTTTTCATAGAAATATTGACGGTTATTTTTCTTGGTTGTCTCTTTATTGCAACTTTATGTTATAATATTGACGATTATTTTATTTTTATCGCAATTTTCCATTAAAATTTTCATTGTTACTTTTTCGTGTTTTTCATCGTAATTTTTTCTTAATATTACCGTTTTTTTCCGTTTGTGTTTTTATCGCAATTTTTTATAAAATATTGACCGTTATTTTTCCTCGGTTGTGTCTCTTCATTGCAACTTTCCGTTATAATATTGACGGTTATTTTTTTTTGTTGAATTTTTTTATTGCAATAAAATATTAATAGTTACTTTTTTGTTCCTGTATTTTTGTCGTTACTTTCTCTTAACATATCGACGGTTATTTAATTCAGTTGTTTTTAGCATCTTTCTATCAAAATATTGATGATTACTTTTTATCGTAACTTTTCATTAACATTGGCGGTTAATTTTCTCCGTTGTGTCTTTTATCGCAAACTTCCGTCAAAATATTTAAGGTTATTTTTTCGGGTTAGTTTTATATATACTCTTAAATAACTACTAAAATTTATAATAAAAATCATTTTGAGTTTGATTTGTTTAAAAGAAATTAATATGTAAATAAATTTATAATATTTTCCCCCTCAATATCGCGTGGGTTTTGAGTCCTAGTTTATGTAATAAAAATTTTAAAAAAAAATTAGGAAATTGTTTTTCGTAAATGTCAATAACATTTTCTACACTGATATTTATTCAAATCATACAATATCAAAATATATAACTTATTTAATATCATGAATTTATTTGTTTTTTTCAACTATGATAATAATTTTATTCAGTAATTGTGAGCATTTGAGGTAAAATAAACATTATTAGTGATAAAAATGAAAATTTACAATGATATTCAAATTTTAGTCTAAGTTGTGGATATAATCTTACACATAACCTAAAGTATTTTCCAAATTATTTGTAAATAACAAATTGAATACATTTCCTATAAAATCATATGAAGTGCAATCAAAAGCTTTTTAAAAAATCCCAAAGATTACTTTCATTGTTTAATATCTTCTTATATGCCCCTTTATTTAGGTTATATTATTGCCATCAAGATTATATTATACATATGTAATTTGAATTAAAAATAAATATAAAACAAAAAGCAAAGAAGAAATAAAATTTAAAAGAATGTAATATATATATATATATTAAATAAAGTATATAATATATATTAAATAAAGTATATAATCAAACTCTTCCAATGATTCTTAATTGAGTTTTCAACCCATGTAAGAACACAAACAAAACAAATAAAATATTTAGGATTTGAGACATGGTGGAAGAGGATGTGAGAATGATTATTTATAGGAAAAGAAGTGATGAAAGTTACATTTATGAAATATATATATATATTTTTGTAGTCATTTTGTGAAATAAATCCTGTAGTTGGGACTTATTTACAATGGCTGCCATTGGATTTTAATGTTTGTTTTTGATAATTAGAAAAAAAATCTTCAAATTAAATATTTGATATTTAACAATCTTCCCTAAACCTCTCCACATTAACTACACGTTTAGTTACTAAAATTAAACTTCCAAAATATTTAATATCATTTAATTACTACAAAATTATCATTTTTGATATTGTTTTTCTCCATGACTATAACAATTCGATTATAATCATCAAACCGCAAAGATATTTGATAGCATTTAATTACTACAAAATTACAAAATATTTAGATAATAATTCATAAAAATATCATAAATAAGATCAATATTAATAAAATAAATAGTTTTTTTACGGGACGGGTTGGCAGGACGGGTTTGGCAGGACGTTACTTAATAACAATTGTAAACTATAAAATAAAAATATTTTATAAATAGATACAATTTGCAAACTTTTATGTATACTAACTTTAAAAAATAAATTGTTCACACGGTGTACCACGGGTTAAAATCTAGTAATTAGATTATAGGAGTTACAATTATAATTATAGTGTGTTTAAATGACAGTGAATAGAGAAAAAAATAGTCAATTTAGAAATATGCAATTTTCAGGTAAAGTGTGGATTTAAAAGTATGGCTTAATGTGGTGACCCGCCGTTGACCCGCCGTCGTAATAGCACTGTGGGCGGAAGTTATTATGTGATTATGTGTTATATTTTAAGTTTAATTGAAAAAACTATTTTAAAAAATAAATTGTTAAGGATAAAGTAAAACCTTTTTTTTTATATGTAAGACTAGGTGAGTACCAGGCGTAGCGTGGGTTGTTGTTTTGAAAATTGTTTAAAAATAATTATGTTTAACTATTTTTATTGGTAATTTATGCTATTTTCGTGTATGTTATTATGTAGTTAATAAAGTTATATTCATTTTATGTAATTATATTTGTATAGTTAGATTCATTTTTGATTCAAATATCAATGAATTTTTTTTTCATGTATAAATCTTCTTATCTATATACCAAAGATTCTAATCTTTTTAACTATCATGAAATATTTACATTAACAATATATGATACAATGGTATGGAATTATGTTACTTATTTGGTTTGAAAGTTGTCTAACTTGAATCTAAGCAAACACTTTCTTGTTCCATGTATTCTCTCATGATCTAGTATTCCAATCACATCATGATAGACACATTGCTAAATATTGGATTGACATAATTTGAATAACAAATGTATAACTAACTACTCATTTGTTTTAAAAGTTTTCACATGAAAAAGAAAAAAAAAGCAAGAATTAAATAGTCTTCTAAGTCAACAATTTTATGTTTCTCTCTTTGCATTTGCATATAGTCATATTGGAGATAGTGTCGTATATTTAATTTTTTGGTATATCTAACATCTGAAAAGACCATTACTTTAAAAAAACATGCATGTCATTATTAATGTTATCAATTTATCATAAAGCACAAAAAGACAATCATGTAGACCAAAAAATGTAAGAAAAAAGTAAGTTAAAATTACTAAACTAAAAAAGGTTAAGTAGCAAACAACTAAGTTGCAATACACGAAACTTTCTAGTCGTTATCAAGTAATGACTATTAAAAAATAGCAAAATAAGAAAAGTAAAATGAAAGTAGTGTTTGATACATTAACATGATTTTTTGTATTTTTTCTTTTAAATGAAGATATTTAGTTAAGAGTAGGATTAATGGATGATTCAATGCAATGTAAAACTTTTCATTTTTATCACTAAATTTTGTTATTTTTAATGATAATAATTTAGAATGACATGTGGCATTCACTGGTGTGATGATGTGTCACTTATGTAGAAAATTTGCATCTATCTATGTAGAAAATTTCATATATATGATTTGCATCTATCTATGTAGAAAATTTTGAATCATGGTTTGATAAATTCGTGTATTATAATCTGCAACCAACAAAAAATAAAAATTTTCTATTTTTTTTCACAGAGAAAAATCGCACCGGATTGATCTCACTCGCGGACAATTTTCTCTTTTAAATTTTCTTTTTTCTTAGCATAAATTCTTGCACCGTCGATGAGATTTCTCTGTCGATTCCATCAACGATGAGACCCCGTGGCTTGTGGTATTTCAATCATGATCCCATGCAACAACTTGGCGAGATTTTTCTGATCAAAATCAATGGAGCAATGGAGGTGAAACAATACCATGAGACTTTGTGATATAGTGTTCTAGAAGGTCAGCTGGCACGTGGGAAGTTTGGGTTAAGAAGATAAGCACGTGCGCATTGGTGAGCTGGCAATCAACTTGAGAGTTACGACGTTGGATGGTGACTGAAGACGTTGTTAACGTGGTTAACGTTTACTTCATGCTTTACACAACGAATATATGATTGTAATCTCTCTAGAATTCTCTAGACTCTTCCTCATTGTTTGCCGGATGTTCTCACGTCGAGACTCTTGCAAGTGAAAATTGGTATCGCATTTTTAGGAACGTTATATCAAGTCAATCGGATTATTCAGCTTTTACTCTGTTTTGTGTTACTCTGTTTTCAACGTATTGTTTTGTTATCACTTTGACGATAAGAGCTTTACCGGCGGAGTTGCGATGCAGTGTGGAAGATGGAGACTTCACGGCAACGAACGAAAGAGGGTCATAGTTAGGTTTGGGGTCTGGCGACACATAAGGTCTCACAGGGCAGTCAGTGACGGGAGAGATCGTATGTGGTCCGACGATGCTATGCCACCGTTGATGGTTTCCTTATCTACTCCCTACCGCTTTTTTCTCTCTCACAACTAAGACTGAAGCCTCTTCAACAAACTCAAGCTCGGTTATCTTCTTCCTCCTCCAAAGCGGTTTTACAGTGGCGGGATGGCGACAGATCTTGTGTCACTATCTACGTACGGGTTACATCTTCCTAGATCGTTGGAGGTTATTTTTCCGTTGAGTATTTGCAGTCTCAATGTGGCGGCTTCGGATGGGTTCTCTATTCGAATATTAAGGTTTCTCAAAACCGGTTTGTTTTGTTTTATATAACATTGACAAATATTAAAGGATAGACTTTACAATATTTTTAGATATTATATTCTTAGATTTTAATATATATAGTAGATAATCTTTATCTCAAAAATTAACTATAAAGTTAACTAATATCATTTCGATTTTAGTTTGTTATTTTCTCTAATTTTCGAATTTAATTTTGATTTACTACAAATACAGCTTTTAATTTAAATGAATTTTTTAATATATTGCATTACAAAATTAATAAGAAAAAGAGTACTTTTCAAATGAAAACTCATAA
Organism: Arabidopsis thaliana; assembly: GCF_000001735.4. Taxonomy (NCBI): domain Eukaryota; kingdom Viridiplantae; phylum Streptophyta; class Magnoliopsida; order Brassicales; family Brassicaceae; genus Arabidopsis; species Arabidopsis thaliana. The sequence goes on along the minus strand of NC_003074.8, from coordinate 11,087,667 downwards.
ATAGGATAGTTGTCAAAATAATATATTTGTTTTTGTTTTATATAATTTTGACCCCAATTAAATTTCATCCTACTTTCGTCACAGGCATGAATGAAATGACATGAAGTACAAACCAACTTAATATGTTAATAATATATTTGACGATATAAACAAATTTGCAGTTATTGAACCAATGTTTAGATTTCAAAGACACATATATATGCGAAGACGATAACATTATTATTAAAAGGTAACAAAATATTTAGCATGAAGAGCAAAAAAAGTTGACTTGCGACTGAATAATCATGTAGAGAAAATACATGCATCAGAATAGTTAGCAGATAACGTATTATCAGGATAGAACGAAACTTAGGAGGGGTGAACCCCTTTGTTCACCTCTTTTTGCATTAAGCAATAAAAATATATCATGTCAAATCCTACTTAAATTACATAATAAATTAAAGTTATAATTATAATCCAAACCGATATATAATCTCGTTTAATTACAAAATCTAAACCTTAATTCTTCTTTGTAAACCCAAACCGCGATTTAAACTCATTTAATCGTAAAAAAAACTAACCCTAAATGTATTTTCTAAATTCAAAGCGACATTTAACCTCGTTTAATTGTAAAATCTAAATCTGTTTATAAACCTAAACGAATATTTAACCCGTTTAATCATAAAATCTAAATCCTAATCGTACTTTCTAAATCCAAACCGATATTTAACTTCGTTTAATCATAAAAACTAAATACTAATCGTATTTTCTAAACCCAAACCGATATTTAACCTCGTTTAATTGTAAAATCTAAATCTGTTTATAAACTTAAACCAATATTTAACCCGTTTAATCATAAAATCTAAACTCTAATCGTACTTTCTCAACCCAAACCGATATTTAACCTCGTTTAATCATAAAATCTAAACCCTTACCTTTTCAAATAAACCCAAACCGATACATAATTTTGTTTTTTTGACAAATTAGATTTTATAATTAAATTAAATTATTTTTTTTATTATTAGGTGTCAGATTTTAATTGGCTAAAATAAAGGGGGTGAATAGAAGAGTTTACCCCTACGGGTGAACCCAAGTATTTTTCATCAGGATAATATTGTTAGCGAAATATGGATGAAAAATATTTGACATGTTAATACTACAGTTAACGATATAAACAAATTACAAGCTATTGAACCAACGATTTGATTTCAAAGATTGTATAATTGTGGCAAGATGATAACATTATTATTAAAAGGTAACAAAATATTTAACATCAAGAGCAAATATGATATAGGGTTATAAATGTATTTTCATGAGGCTCAACAGTAGTTTTTTCTGACACTTAATTTCGTAATCTTCTATGTATATTCATAATACCCTTTTTAAAACTGTATATAAAAATTGCAAACTGAGGAAGGATTTTTTGTTTTCTTTTTGTCAAACAGTTTTCATATTTATGACTTTTTAGGAGCATATATGGGGTACAGACACATTGGGCGAAGCCCTTACAAATTGGTAACAGAAAAATTTAAACAAACAAGGCTAGTTGAAGAAGTTTATGGCAGACACAAAAAAAAATTGTACTACCAAATTTAATATAGGGACTTGATCTTTTTTAATATATTTGGTGATGCTTTGGTGTTTCGGTGGGATCACATTACAGTAATGCCTATAAATTTGGTCGTGGAAATCAATTTGATATCATTGGTGGTCCAAAACATGGAAACAATAACTGTTTTTGGTCCAAAACATGGATCTCCGCTCTCTCTTCCTTCTCGAACTAACATGTGTTGGGAAATGAAACCCTCTCGCTTTCCACTTACGTCAGTTCGCGGTAAGCCAGCAAAACAGGTTGGTTTGAAGGTAAGTGCTTCTTGTGATCGTCCAATCTCAAAGTTGCCACCTTCTAAATGGACTAATTACTTCCACTCTGTTTTGGTCGATGTCTCGGTGAGTCTAGTATAACACACACACACACACACATGTATATTTGTACAGGAACTAAATGCTGTACATGTTTACATAACAATTTAGGAAATGGATGTTCTTGAAAGAGAAATAGAGGCACTAAAGCCGAACGTGAGAGAGATGCTCATGTCTTCTAAAGGCTATGACTCGGTGAAGAAGAGAAGCCTTATGATCTATTTGCTAGTGAGCCTTGGTCTCGCGTATCACTTTGAAGAGGAGATCGAGAAGAGTCTAAAAGATGGTTTCGAGAAGATAGATGAGATTATTGCCGGTGAAGATGATTTGTACACAATTTCCACCATCTTTTGGGTTTTCAGAACATATGGTTACAACATGTCTTCCGGTAATGCGATCCTTATATATATGCTTGTGTGCATTTCTTTTTTTATTGGAATCATATATATATATTTAAATATCTAGAAGTTCAAGCCCTAAAGCCCTATATTTTTCTTAAATATGATCCATTTTTTCTTATAGATGTATTCAGGAGATTTAAAGAGGAAAATGGGAAGTTTAAGGAAAGTCTTATCGAGGATGCGAGGGGTATGTTGAGCTTGTATGAGGCCGCTCACTTAGGGACGACGACAGATTATATATTGGATGAAGCGTTGGACTTTGCATCAAACAACTTGGTGTCCTTAGCTGAAGACGGGATGTGCCCGTCTCATCTCTCAACGCATATACGAAATGCTCTTAGTATATCTCAGCATTGGAACATGGAGATAATAGTTGCAGTGCAATATATCCGGTTCTATGAACAAGAAGTTGGTCATGACGAGATGCTACTAAAGTTTGCCAAGCTCAACTTCAATTTAGTCCAGCGTCTTTACCTTCAAGAAGTCAAAATCCTTACAAAGTATGTAAAAATCTCCATTATACAACCTTTGAATAAATATAGTCTCATCATCTATATATGTTTTTAATGTAAGGTGGTATAAGGATCAGGACATACACTCTAAATTGCCGCCTTACTACAGACCGGTGGTCACCGAAATGCACTTCTTTTCAACAGCAACGTTCTTCGAGCCACAGTTCTCACATGCGAGGATTTTGCAGACTAAGTTGTTTATGGCTGAATTGCTGGTTGATGACACATGTGACAGATATGCTACTTTTTCTGAGGTCGAAAGCCTCATCAATAGTTTGCAAAGGTATACTACTTGTTGAAAAATTTCAAAAAAAGAGTCGATGGTCATGATGATGATATAAATATGATCATATACAGGTGGGCTCCGGATGATGCCATGGATACACACCCTGACTATTTGAAAGTCGTGTTTAAATTTATATTGAATGCCTTTGAGGAATGTGAGAAAGAGTTGAGACCACAAGGAAGATCTTACAGTCTAGAGCAAACAAAAGAAGAGGTAATCAACCAAACACTTATTTAGATCTCTTTTTATTTCATATATAAGATTTTATACAATAGTATTGTATCTAATAGTTTAAAGGTTGTGTGCAAGTGCAACTTATTGATGTGTTAAACGAATTATTTAAAATTCGGGGCTCGATTTTTACGCATTTTTATTTGAACCAAAAAAGATGTAAATAGTGTTCTAGTTGTAAAAAAGAATGTGTTCGACTGATTTAATAGCACATAATAAAATACAACCTTTGTATTTAAAATACTTTTCTCGAGATGATGGCTTTTATAACTTTTTCCATGAAAATCATACTTAAGACTATTTTATTGAGCTTAATAATTTGTGCTCCATATTCCTTTCGTTTCATAATAAATGATATTTTAGGCAAAAAAAATTATTTTATCCAAAGTGATGTTTTACATTTTCAATCCAAAATTATTTTTTTTTTGTTTTCATGTTCTATCAATATTTGTATTATATATGTAGTTTGAGTTATTATTGGTTGACTGATGTAAAGGTAGATAATAAATTGTTTCGATTGAGAACAAATAAAGATGTAAATAATTTCTTAATCTATGTATAAAAACTTTAAGAATTGTTTTGCTTTAAACATGTTAAATTTCATTGCATTCGAGCTAACAGTCAGCAGCTAATTAAAGAATGGTCTCATGTCTTATATTATTCTTAAAAAATTTTGTTCTAGATGCGAAATTCATATATACATTGGTGTTACATTTGTTAAACATTTGTTTGCAGTACAAGAGATTCGCTAAATCCAATCTTGACTTGGCCAAATTGGCACAAGCGGGTAACGTGCCGAGCTTTGAGGAGTACATGGAGGTTGGTAAAGATGAGATTGGGGCGTTTGTGATTGTAGCAGGCTCTTTGATGGGTATGGATAATATCGATGCAGTGGAAGCTTATGACTTTTTGAAATCCAGATCTAAATTCAGTCAATCTTCAGCTGAAATTGTGCGTTATTTGAATGACCTGGCTGGTTTCGAGGTACGTAGACATGGATACAATATTTTAAATCAAAATATCGTGAGGCATTGTATTATAATACCTTTCCATTTTTAATAGATAGAGAAAATGAATTAAAAAATGTGTAAGAATTTATGTAGAATTTAAAAGTAGATATTCTGTTTGAGGAATTAAGTCTCACTTACAGTCTTAACTTTTCTTAAAGCTTTGATTACGTACCAGTCTGACTTACAGCTTTAACTTTTCTTAAAGCTTTGATTACGTACCAATCATGTTGTAGCTTTACAGCCCAATTTTTTTTTTTTAAAAGGCTGTAGTAGAATAAATTTTCAAATTTCTATTTTCTTGGCTGTAGAAATTTTAATTCACTAGATTTATTTTATCAAGAATTCATAGGATTTTTTTATTTTTATATCATCATAATATATTTATTTAAATCAGTAATGCAAGGCATTTTCATTTACTACAAAAAAAAATTTTACGACTATTATATTTACTAATTCATTTTTTATAATTATTTAAAGTCAAAAACTTACAGCAATAATTTTACAACAATAAGAGTTACAGCTGTAGCCAACACAGATACAACAAAATCTCTACAACTAAAATTCTACAGTTACATTCCAACCAATTACCCACTTAATTCTTGTAGTCAATAAGATTCTAAATAAGATATTTTAGTTCATCACCAACTAGAAATAATTATTTGAAAAGAATAAGGAAAATTAAGAACATTATAACACAATATCTAGGAGTATATCAAAAAAAATATTTAGATAATTTTATTCTGTTCTAGAACTCTTTTCTCTATTCGATACCTTTGTTAATCTTGGTAACAAATGATGGTATAGAAAAAGTTAACAAGTGTTGGCTCACCATTCATTAAGATATAATTTAATATGATTACTAACTTATGTTTACCTTGACTAGGATGACATGAGAAGAGGATGTGTCTCTACTGGATTGAATTGTTATATGAATCAATATGGGGTTACTGAAACTGAAGTCTTTCGTGAATTCCGAAAAATGGTTATGAACACCTGTAAGATAATGAACGAAGAATTCTTGAAGACAACTGATGTGCCACTTCGAGTTCTGAAAACAAACTTTTCATGTGTACGCTCGGGCTTCGTTGGCTATAATGAAGGGGAAGGAGTGACCTATCCGGAAGGTAAAATCACAAAATACCTCACCTCGTTATATGTCGATCAGATATAATTTTGAAGAATTGGAATATTGTTATGTTTTCAGTTCACTAGTTGAAATGAGTGTGGCTTTTGTTCTTAATTTGTTTTTTTCATAGAGTGAGTTGATTCTTTTCTTTTTCTTTTTGTTTTGTTTTGGTTCATGGAATAAATTGAATACAATTGCTATTTTATTTTATTTTAATATATTGCCGCATTATTAATAGTATATATTTACATAATCATAGCGTTATTAGGAAAACAAATATTTCCATAGTAAGGATAATATGTTCTTATTCATCTAATCAATGAATAGAAATTAAATTAAATTAATTTGTATTAAGTATTACTCCTTTCATTTATATTTCTTTTTCTCTTGAGCAACCTTTAAAATCTAACCTAAATGCATAACACAACTAGATTTTGTTTTTATCATAATTCATAAGCAAACTGTGATCTACGAAAACATTACATGGAATCAACATGCTTCATGACATAGGGATGAGTTCTCCATATTATCATAGTTCTTATAAAAAAATTGTATCATCAATAATTACTTTAAATATTTTAATATTTAGGACATCAACAAGTATGATAAGGAATACCACAAAATTCTAAGATTGAGCGAGCTTGCAGGGATGTAACGTATTTATTAAAAACTGGGTTCTTAATGAAATCACAAAAACATGGTTCTTGTGCTTTCATTTTAGTTTATTGATTGGAAAAAAAAAGTTTTGTTATAATAAGTTATTTTTAGTCATTTAGTTTTTGTTATAATAAGTTAATTTGTATATAATTTTGTCAAATATAGAAGAGGAAGAAGGTTACTTGAATGGATGATGTGAGTATTGGTCTAGGTTACGTCTGACATCAACAAGTAGGATAAGGAATACCACAACATTTTAAGATTGCGCGAGCTTGCGGGGATGTGACATATTTATTAAAAACTGGGTTCTTAATGAAATAAAAAAAACATGGTTCTTGTGCTTTCATTTTCTCACAACATTGTGTTGTTGGTTTATCTCCGTAAAGTATCGCTGGTACACATCCCGTGATCTCAATTTTGTTACAAGCTTGATTCACTGAATTGATTGGAGCCATAAATGAAACGAGGACTACAATAAATGTGATGCAAACTAATGTTGTAAACTTCATGTCTTGACTTTTTCTTCAATTCCAATTTTTTTCTTCTCAGGTTTATAGAGTTTGTTTAAGATTTTAATTTACTATTTTTAGTGAGAGTGAAATTATTAAATATAGACGATGATCTGAACTTTTAATTGAATAGTGTGAGATTTTGTAATGAATGTGTGAATTTTTTTTTTTTGGTTTTTTTCGTGAAGGTGTGGATTCTATCTCAATACTTTTTTCAATCAATAACCTTTTTCGATTTTTGTTTCTTTTTTTTAGTCGTTTAGATTTTTGTGATAATACAGTTAGGTTTGTTTTTGTTAAAAATACTAGTTTATTTGAATATTTGATATGAAAAGGAGATATGATATTTTGCATAAATTAAATATTTGTATATAATATTAAATTTTTGATATGGAAAATAATAATTGTACCCTATCCCTAAACCACAAATCTTAAATCCTAAACCCTAAACACATTTTGTTATAAAAAATATTTTTTTTTGTCAACCAAAATTAAATGTAAAGGATATCTACAAAATAAATTGTCCATCTATTCCTTTTTTTTGTAGATTAGTCAAATAGGTTTTCTTAAGATTTTATAACCCAATTTACCCTTAATTTTTCGAAATCAAATTAACAAAAAATTAAAAATATATGTCTTAATATATTTACAAATTCTGATATATTTTCCTATTTTGAAACCCTTTGTTTAAAATAGAAGTTTTCAATAAATCTCCACTCTTTTTTCATCAACAATAAATCTCCACTTCTTGTTATCATACAATCTCCACATACCACTCCTCACATAGATATGCATAATGAAAAATAGAACACGAGATGGAAAAGGAAGAACGTGAAGAAGAAGAGATCAATAATAGGACACAAATCGACTAGGGCACAAATCGTTTGTTTATAATTTATTTTTGGGTGTTTTTTTTTGTATTCTAAAAAAATTAGAATTTGTTTTCTAAATCCAGTAAAAAATCGTAATCTTAACAGAAAATATACTATTAAAACATAATATTTAATAAATATTTACTTTACTTTTTCAAAGATTCACTTTCTATATCTAGGAATTCTAAATAGTTTAGTAAAAAAATTCTAAATTTGATTAGAATATAAATTGTAAAAGTGAAAATTTCTTAGAAAACGTTTTCTACTGTTTTCAGAAACTATAAAAAAATTTAGAATACAATTTAACACATAGTTTAGAACATGAAAGAAATTTTAGAATACATATTCTACGATATTTAGACTATTTTTATTTCTAACAATCTTAGAAAATAGGATATTCAATATCTAAAAATTGTAGAATATGTATTCTAAAAATTGTAGAATATGTACAAAATATTAGAACAGAAATTCTAAACAAAGTAGATCACTAGAAATCGTTTTCTAAGAAATTTAGACAAAACTTTATCTATAAAAAAATCAACTTTTTCAACTAAATAACAATTTTTTTTTTTACAAATCAACTATATTTATGTAGATCTACATGTTATCAATGTTAAACTTTTTCAAAAATGCTTAAAATATAGAGTATGGGTATTTTGGTCCAAGTTGGCATTCTCCAAAAAAAGGTGTATATGGACAAAAAAAATTGTAGAACTCCTTTAAATTTAATTTTCCCATATTAATTAGATAAAGCTCAAAACAATTATATCTAACGAATGTTGTTTACATACATGATATGATGTTTTTCGGTATAGACTTTTCATGCCAAATTGTCCACTTTTACATTTGAATTACGAGAGATTAAAGATAAAGAAAAGCTAGTGAACTCTCCCTTGTCGTTCTGTAATTCCTCCAAATATGCTGAAAATGCCGGTCATTCGGTTGAACAGTTTGTTAAGAAAACTACATCTTGGTTGTCGACGTCAATCATGCACTTTATAGCTCAAAAAGGACTTCCACATCTACGTGTATTGGAGACAAACTCCTTAGATTCACAGCTCCCATGGTTGGTGGCTCTCCATTTGATGATCTACAATACCATCATGTTCTAGAAAACTTGTCACTTTCTTTCCATAAACCATCCACATAGCAGCGGTATCCTGATTAAGTGATATCATAAGTGATATCATGTGAGATATTTCTTACTCGAGTTCTAGTGTAAATTTAAGTAACCATAAATTTTAGTATGAAACTGAAAAACACTTTTTGTTCATTGCTTTCTAAACATCCAAATTATTCGTGACAGAACATATATTTACAAAGACTCATAAAAGTAGCGATAGTTAAGTAAATTATCTAAACTATTATTTAATAATTTAAAAAATTTATAACGTTAAGAGTTTAAAACAAAATAATTTCGAAATGATCAATAAACGTAAAATATATTTAGTTGAAATTCTAAGATACCCTTAATTTTAATTTGTCGTTGATGTTAAAAAGTTTGGTAAACCTATCCCAGAAGACAAAAAAACCGTTGTTATGGTAAGAAGAAATTTGGCTTCAGACATTTTTTTTTTCCGATTAAAAGGCAAGACCATAATTATGTTTACAAAAAGAGTTTACTCTAGTACAAAAACCCATAAACCCCAAAGAAGAATCTAGATGAACCTAATGGAAATGTAGTAAATTCCAACTGGTAGTAGCCAACTCATTTGAGAATTATAAAGCGATGCAGTCTTCAACGAATTTCTGATTCAGTAGAGGGACATCCAGTGTTGCATGATTTCACTTGTCACACCATATGGTTATTGGAAATTCCTACAATTATGAGTATTGTTAGAGTTTGGATGACCGTGGATGTTACTAGGAGTACATTTATTTGTGAATTATAATTTCTTTTATGGTTGCATGATTATACACTTATATAGTAGAAATTACATAAATTAATACTTGATAAATTAATAAATACGATAAAATTAATAAAATTTTGCTGGTCCCAAGTCGGGCTAATGTAAAAATTAACTAAAATCGATAAGATAACAAGATAATAATTTTTTTGAAATCTTTGTGTAAAAATATGGTCCCAATAATATTATAAATTAATAATCATAAAGCATATATTTGAAAACTAATTTTATGTGAAACTTTTCTGCAAGCCATAATTGCAACTCTTTTAGAGTACAGTTGATATGATATTTTTTGTACTCACATAATGTTTTGCTTTGATCTGTCATATTTGATTTTGTAACATTTTTTATATGAGAAACCATTGTTAAGATTTATGTAAGGAAAAATTAGATTAAGCATCACGTTAACGTCGTAGATATACGGACACAATATCTTACAAAAAAAAAATTACAAAAAGAAAAAAAATAAATTCTAATATAATTGAATATACGAACAACAAAACATAAGAAAAACTAAAATAAAAAAAAAATTTAAAAAGAATTTAATATTAAATTTTATGTAAATACTAAATATCTATAAATTAATATTTATAAAAATTATTAATTTATAGAATTTCTATTCCTCAACTTTCTTTTGAATAAGTTGCAAGTTTTTTATTTTTTGTCAAACCTAAATTTTATATATTTTCTTTTAGTGCAACAATTAAAATAACTAAAATAAAAATCTCTAATTTTCACTGCTCCGTAATTACATTCGCCGGATCTCCCCGTCATCCACATTCCGTTATCGCCGGCGTTCATCTTCTCTACAGATCGATTCGGATCTTGTAAGATTCTTTTCCCTTCGTCTATCCTAATCTTTCTTTCTTCCACTTTGTCTTTAACATGTTTAATCTCCCCTAATTTCGCCGATGTTAATTTTCTCTTCCCCTTTAAATTTATACGTGTTTATGCGTTCTAGGTTGTTTTAGAGATCAAATTATTTACTGATTTTTTGTTGTAATTGATTCTGCAGGATTATTTTTTAGCAAGTAGTGGTTTCTGGGAACGATGAGTCAAGGTTTCGAAAGATATGAGAGACAATACTGTGAGATTTCTGCAAATCTCTCAAAGAAATGTACTTCAGCTATTGCTCTTGATGGAGGTATTTTCAATTTCCTTAGTGTGTGTACTTCAGCTAATGCTCTTGATGGAAGATTCAAATAACCTAAGATATATGGTGCTTGCTTTAGTTTCATAGGTCGCGGACTCGCTGATGATGGATCACCGATGAAAACACGAAACTTTTCTTAGTGTACTTGAAGATTTCAGAGATAGTGATTGAAGATTCAGTTAACCTAGTTATTTAGCTTATGAATGTGACTATGAGAATGCAGAAGCTTTCACTATAGGGTTCAGAGATTAGTTTTCTAACTTGTACAAGTCTCTGTCTCCTTCATGCATTGTAAGGAAATAATATGGTGCTTGCTTTAGTTTCATAGGTTGCAGTTGATAGATCACTAGTATGAATAGATCATCACTATAGACCGCTTACTTATGCCAAGATTTTTTCCCTTTTTCATCATAAGCTTGGACTTTACCAATTTTCAGAACAAAAGAAGCAGAATCTATCTGAAATAAAATCTGGGGTTGAGGAAGCAGAAGCTTTGGTATGTGATCTTGCGTTTGCTCTAATGGAATATGGAAGTTTCACCGTTGTCCTGTATGCGGTCGATGGTTACTTTCTATCTACCTTTTGTTCTTTCCAGGTTAAGAAAATGGACCTCGAGGCAAGAAACCTTCCACCCAATGTTAAATCCAGTCTCCTTGTCAAATTAAGGGAATACAAATCTGATCTTAACAATTTCAAGACGGAAGTGAAGAGAATCACATCTGGAAACTTAAACGCTACTGCTCGAGATGAGTTACTAGAAGCTGGTATGGCTGACACATTGACGGTATGTAGAGACTCAATCTTGATCGTGTTCTTAAAACATATTTTGATCTCTCTGACTGATGATACAAATGGGTGTTAGGCTTCAGCTGATCAAAGATCAAGATTGATGATGTCAACAGACCATTTAGGCCGAACCACAGACAGAATCAAGGACAGTAGGAGAACGATACTGGAGACAGAAGAGCTTGGTGTTTCAATCCTTCAGGATTTGCACGGGCAGAGACAGTCTCTCTTACGGGCCCATGAAACGCTTCATGGAGTCGATGATAACGTCGGAAAGAGCAAGAAAATATTGACAACAATGACTAGGAGAATGAATAGAAACAAATGGACCATCGGTGCGATAATCACAGTCCTTGTCCTCGCCATTATCTTTATCTTGTACTTCAAACTCACCAGGTGAAGCCTTTTTCTCTTCACCTGCCTGACCAATTTCTAACTGAACAACTTTCTATTGCTATGGTCGCAATTTTGTTTATGATAGATCTGAGAATCTAATATTGATCTTCTATGCTATTTTAACCTGTTCTGTGTGAAGCTCTTGTTAATCTTCTGCTTGATGTTCTTCACCAAACCTATCAAAATCTGTAAAAGCAAATCAAGAAGATAGTTACATCTAAATTCTAGTGTTGTAGAAACTTGAAGTTTTAGTTGGGTGGGAAAAAAATTGGGGCATTCCGAGAATTGAACTCGGGACCTCTCGCACCCTAAGCGAGAATCATACCACTAGACCAAATGCCCATTTTTATATAATCTTATTTACACAAAAAAATAACCAAAACATTTTACCAATTTAGTTAAACAAGAAGAAACTATGAAGTGTATAATCATAGTTTCTATAGAAGATCCTTTTGTAGTGCACTTATTGACTTGGACAAAAGATAATCCAAAGTTTGATACTAGGGTTGTTTACAATAGGTTCTTCATGATCCTTTGTTATTCTAGGCCTCACCATGGCAGTTACAACATTTTTTTTCAGTACTCTAAGCCGAATATGGTGTTTTCACACCCATTCTTAGACACAACCAAGGCCGGTCCTGTTCAGGATCTACAAAACTATGATGCACAAAGTGTCCAGCTTCGTCATCCATCAGTTCTCTCGACCACGGAACACGTTCAGACGAACAGCTACCCGGACCAAAGCACCTACCATTTTACATCCAAAAGAATATCAAAAAACTGTTTCGTGATTACCACTTGTTGCAGTTAAGAGATGTCATATGATGTACCTATACTCATAAAAGCAAGCACTTCTCTCGTTCTCTGCGTTTCCCCAGTTATGCCAACCCACATTTCTGATACACGCGTCCATGTAAGTGTAAGCAAGGACTACCCTCCCAAATGGTCCCCATGGCCTTCCGAGATACATATACCCGCTCTGACCATTACCCGTGATCACACATCTGCAAACAAGTTAGTAGAAACTCAGTTTCCTTGGAAGAATGTAGAAGTTGTAAGTAATCCTTGTGAAGCAGACCTTAAGAATACATAACCAGTAGATTCCTGAGACGATTTTCGGCTTTGTGCTGTTATAAACCCCTGAGATTTGCAGTGGATATGGCAGTGTTCCAAGAGAGCGGTACTGTTTCCAAATATGAAATCCACACTTCCCTCGATGTAACAGTCTTTCAAATATTGTTTCCCATGATGTAAATACAATGTATCCTGCATTTCACATTTTGCAAATAAGCTATAACAAGATTGGATCAACCTACTTGCAATATACCACATCTAAACTATGAACAACCAACACAAAGTTTCCACAAGTTTACACAAATCATTTGAATCAAAGGACTGATAAACGAACCTGCCAACCGAGAAATCGACAATTATAAAAGGCGCAACGGTCTGCAGTGACTCGTATCGCCACAGCTTGCCCTGATCCCTATATACAAAGTGGTCAAATAACATAACTAGGATAAAAAATCACCATAGACAACTCTTAATTCTAATCTCAGCAGAAGAAATTTCCAAACTTTGAATCTGAACATTAATAAGAACATACAAAGGAAGAGACTTTATAGATCCCTAAACTAATTTGAGTAAAATTTCTAAACTTTGTGTAGTAATAAAGGAAGAGACTTTATATGATTACCTCAGGAGCAGAGTTCTCAAAAGTAATGTTCTCTGCAATAAAATCTTCACCTTCAACAATAACACTACCACAACCAAACGTACCAGTCCCAATGACTCTAGACGCCTGCAAAACAAAACAACCAAATCAGAGCCGTACACGTACCAAAAACACTAAGAACATAGCAAACGTTACCTGGTGATGCTCAATCTTGGAAGCTGTATTGTTCCAAGTCAAAACCGTGATCTCCGGTGAGATTCCGGCGAAGGTAATGAAATTCTTCCTCTTGGGTACATACACAGGTTGCCGATAAATCCCAGGTGAGAGACGAATCACAGTTCTGCAAGTGTTACCTAAAGGCACCGAATCAATTGCGTCTTGAACAGAGCAGTAATCTCCCGAACCATCTTGCGAAACCCTAACCATTCGAGTCGTTGCCATAGTTGTAAAACCCTAGTGAGAGTGTCTAGGAATCGAAACAGAGGTTTTTGGGTAACGATGAATTGCGTCGAATTGTGGTACAGAGGTTTAGGTGTCGGTATTGTTCGATCACCATCTGTGTGACGTTCTTTAGTTTTGTAATATTTAGTGATCAGGATACTTATTTTTAAAAATTCGTGAAACCTCCCTTTATTTATGTTTATTTGTAAATTCACCCCAAATTTCGTGAAGGAGCAATTCTAACCAGTCCAAGTCCAGCCGCAGGAATTGTTAAAGAATTTTTTGTTGAGACGAAAACTGTATTCCCTGAAAGAGAAGAAGTATAAATTCTTCTGATTTCTTTAAATTCTTGTTTTTCTATCCATGCACTAGTCACAACATATATCTTTTAATGGTGGATGAATTCTTTTGTATTTCTCAATAGTCATTTCCCATGTATTATATACTATTGAACTAATGTTATTGATTCATTTTTGTAAGGATAATCTATTTTATTTTCTACAGCACATATTTCAAACCATGCAAAAAATAGAATATGTACTTCATATCTTTATACCATAATTCTCTTTAAAAAAAAAATTCTTTGAAGGTGTCAAAGTACCATTTTTCTTTATTTTTAACTTTATTGGATAAAAATTCTCCTTTAAGATATTTTTTTCTCTAATTTAAATTTGATATTCTTTGTCTATTTCAAATCTGAAACTTTTGGAGAAGTAGGAAAACTAGGTGATACGACTTCTATCAAATCACCTAGGTGAAATTTGATAGGTTTATTCTCTTTTTTTTGTGAATATTTTTTCTGTATTTTTTTCCGAGTTAGTAATAGTTTGGCTAGACCTATAATCGGAGAAAAAAAAATGTGCATAAAATGAATTTATTCCAAAAGAGGGTGAATTTCTAAAGGATCTAAATTTTAATAATACTTTTCATCATATTGTTTGGTTCTACGTGTAACAGTTCTTTGTTCAAAGTTTGTTGGTGTTTGAGTAAAATCGATTTTCCATTGGTCTAAATTGTAATTTGTGTTCATTTTAACCGTTTATGTGTATACGTAGAGGGTAGACTATTTTACCATGTACAACTGATATTGTTGTTTGTCCTTTATCATCTAGGAATAAACAGATTAAAAAGAGATGTAGATTGCTTAAAATAAATTTGATACACCAACAAAATAGCCATGTTTTTCTTGTTGAAACTTATTTCAATCAGGTGTATATTTTTTAAACATTTATTAAATATTGTAGAATCATGTAATATTACTTAAAAGTTTGGAGTACTATTAAAATATATAGCTCCATTACATAAGTTTGATTGTATAATTCCTAGTAAAGAGTCGTCAAATTTAAAAGATATTTATCTCGCAGTAACATAAGTATCAGAAAATTAGTCTCTCATTGTAGACAATTTTTATTGTTATTTGTATTAGGCCAAAATGAATATTTTAAATTTCTCTCATTTATAATTTCTAAAGCCACATATGAGAGAAACTTGTTGTATTCAAATTCCTTATGTAAATATAGAGTTTGTTCATGTTCTTTTATTGAATACTAGATCATGACCCGCACATACATGTAGGTATTTTTGTTTAATTAATTTTGTTAAAACTTTTTTGTTAAAATAAAACGTGTACTTATTTTGTGATATTAAATTTTATATTAGTATATATATTTTACGTAAATATTATACATTTAATTGTTTGGTATTTTTAATGTTGGTAAACTGAATTTTATTTAATGTCTGATCTATTACAAATGTAGAGAATAATGTTAATTTATACAATTCATTATGATTTAATTGAAAAGTTTGGTTGTGTTTTTTGGATAACTGAAAGTTGATTTAGTTAACAAAAAACAATGTTCTTACAGAATATATTCCTATTGTAATAGTTAGAATAAAAAAGTTTTATTAGTAAATAAATTCTATTTCTTATATTTGTAAAATAATAACTACTATCAAATTCTTCACCACTCTCCATATCTGATGAACCTGTGTAGCTTGTTCACTTTTCTTTAGTTGACTTTCAATTGCATTCTTCACCATATATTTATAGTAATCTAGTTCGTGAATTGTTTGATATAGGGTTTAGGAAAGTACAACCTAGAATAATATTTGTGTATAATGTTAGTTAAGATATATACTTGATATATTCGGGTATTTAATTTTATTAATTGTTCAATGACAATCAATTGAATCGAATATATAGATTTAGTCGAATTTGAAGATCTGTTTTTTGATTTGAATTTATAAATTACGTTGTTTAAGGAATATATCAAACGTTTTCGAAACAAATTTATTTGGTGGAGGTTGTAGATATTTTTTTCGAGGTCAATTTACCTTAAATTATGGAATCGAATAGTTATACTATATTCTCTATTTATTTTAAGCATTGTGATGTATGGTATTGAGGTGATATGAATATATAACTTGCTAAATAGTTTTTTTGTCTGGTATTGTGTGTTCTTTTTTCTTTTTTCTCTCTGTCCCAGTTCCCAATGCAGAACCGCTGGTTCTCGAATGGTCGTGCTTCCGCCTTGAATCCAATGCTTCCCACCGCTGGTGGTAACCAGATCCCTCCTCCGCCTCTCCCTCCTGACCCCCTGATCCCTCTTCCCCTATTTTATCCCTGTCCCAGTTCCCTTCCCTGTCCTCCAGTTCCTCCAAGACCCCAAAGCTTTCATTGCAAACTGCTCGTGTTCTTGAGCCTGTAGTGGTAGGCTCTGTGTTGGTCGTTGCTTCTGATCCAACTACTACTGATGTAGAGATGCATCTTGTTGAGACTCCTATTTCTGTTTGTCCAGATGCGGTTTCAAATTCTTCTAGATCTGGAATTACTGCTACAATACAAGATAAGGTAGCTGAAACTTTCACTATACTTAAACCAAAATCAACCTCTCTCTTGCTCACAAACAAGGCTTCTATTTCTCTTACCAAATCAAAACCTCCAATCCTATATTACCCTCTGCCCCTATCCCCTCTAATCCCTCCCCTGAAGATTCTGACAATCCTCCTTTGTCCACCACTTCTGGTCAACCTCCTATCACTCCTGGTGGTCCGACCTCATCTACTGATGCTGCTGCTGCTGCTGCTCCTTCTGCAGGGCAATCTCCTCTTATAAGAGCCCCTTCTTCAAGTAGGCCTCCGTCTGCCTCTGTTCCAAGGACCCTGGCGGAAAAACTGAGAAAATCTGTAAACCGTTCTTTGAAACGCCTAGCTCCTATAAAATTCTCTGAATTTGGAAGACCTACTACTCACATTCCTGATACAGTGTTTCAAAGAGGGGCTGAGTTCCATAAAGATTTCATCATATGCTACTTTAATGGTAGACCTCCTCTATATAACCAAATTCAAAGTGTGCTGAATCATATGTGGGGGAAGGGGTGCCGCCTTGAAATTCATGTCAATCACTTGTCTGGCACAATGCTTGTCAGAATTCCAAATGATTTCATTCGTGAGAAAGTGCTAGAAAAAGGTATTTGGTACATCGGTGATTCTATGTTTCACACTGCACCTTGGGCTTCTCACAGTGCTTCTGATTCCCCAGCTTTTGATTTCATTCCCATATGGATTCATATGTTTAATATTCCGCTAGATCTGCGAACCAAAGAAGGTATCAGTTTAGTCTCTGGACTAGTTGGTGAGCCAAAGGAAACTGATGATTTCACCGTAAACCTTGTGAGCCTAAAAGTGTCACATGCTAAAGTCCTGCTGGATTTAACCAAACCCTTACCTGATGTTGTGGATTTTACAAGAGATAATGGACAAGTTGTTGAAGTGAAAGTGTATTATCCTTGGTTGCCCCCTACTTGCTCTCACTGTAAGGAGCTTGGCCATATTGTCAAGAATTGCTTGCAGCTTCCACCCCCTGTTGGTCCTCCACCGAAGTCTTCAGTTCCTAAAACTAAGAAAAGTAAAGGCTCAGCAGCTACTACTAACAAAGGCAAAGATAATTCTGAGATCCCAACTTCTTCTGCTGTCTCGACTGCTAAAGACCCTCTTGGTAATGATACTGCCTTGGTAGCCCATCCCCCTCCTTCCTTGAAAACCCCTATTCTGTCACCTGCTACCTCAGCATTAACCCCTACCTCTAACACCTTCGCTTGTTTATCCTCCCATCCCTCTGTTACCCCAGCTTTAACCCCCATCATTCCCCTCATCCCTGTTTCTACCACCTCTGCCTCCCCTCCCCCCCCTATCTACTAAACCACAAAGAACCCTCCCTAACCCTGTGCTAAAAAATACTGTTGATTTGCCTATGATAGTTGGCTTTCCTGCGTCTATTACCCCCGCTGGCCTGCCGTATCCTTATACCCCTCCCCAATCCCTAAAAAGATCTCGTTCCCATCCTTCTTTAATAACCTCTAGCTTTTCACCAAATCCCTTTGGAGCCTTTTTGCCTCTCCCACCTGTCCTTCCTTTTGTTGCAGGCTCGAGTTTTTTGTCACCATCTGTCATAGATAGTGATCATCAAGTGGTTTGTCCTCTTCCTAGTATGGAAGAGTCCCCTGTTCTTCATTAATGTGTACAAACCACTTCTTTTGGAATATCTGAGGTTTAAATGACTCGGGTAAGCATCAGCCCTTTTGTAATTGGCTTAGAAGACATCAACCTCTTTTTGGAGCAATTTTGGAAACACACATTAAAGATCTTAACTTTAACCAGATAATGGCTAAAGTCTGCCCTGGATGGAAATTTACTTCTAATCACCTGTCGGATGATGATGGACGCATTGTCATTATTTGGAAGGATCCTACTTCTGTTAGAGTTTTGAATCAGTCTAGGCAAACTATCACCTGTGAGGTCAACATTGCAAACAAGGCTCAGTTTGTGTTCACTGCTGTGTATGCATCTAATGTTAGAGAAGAAAAAACTGACATGTGGGTGGAGTTATTGCAGCTTCAACAGACTCTTGCTCTGGATTCCTCCCCTTGGCTCATTGGAGGTGATTTCAATCAGATTATCCACTATGAAGAGCACTATTCTCCTACTGTGAACTCGCTAACTCCTCCAATGACTGATTTCAAAGATACACTGGATCAATTGGAAATGTTCGATTTGAAGTTCCAAGGTCCCCTCTTCACATGGAGTAATAATCAGCCAGCTTCCCCCCTAGCAAAGAAACTGGACCGGGTTCTTGTTAACAGCTACTGGCTCTCTCTTTTCCCAAGCAGCTTCACCACGTTCCTCCCCCCTTTGCCTCCTGATCACTCGCCAAGCTTAGTTGACCTTGATTTCCCACTCCCTAGCTCTGGAACAAAACCTTTTAAGTTCTTCAACTACCTAACCAAACACCCTACCTTCCTTCAGCTGGTGAATGAAGTTTGGATTCAGGCCGGAAGCTTTGCTTTCAATCTCACTGATCTCTGTTGGAAGCAAAAGACCATTAAGCGAGACCTCAAAAAACTGAACAGAGAGAATTTTTCACAAATACAAGAGAGAGTGAGAGAGACTAACAGTTTGTTAATGGATGTGCAGGTACAAGCTTTGCAGAATCCTTCTACTATAACGTTCCAGCTTGAGAGAGACCTTCATCATAAATGGAATTTCCTTAGGGAGATAGAGGAGAGTTATTTTAAGCAAAAATCAAGGATCAACTGGCTGAAGGAGGGTGACCTTAATACTTCTTACTTTCAGAAAATCTGCCGGTCTAGAGCAAATTTCAACACTATCAGGTCCTTCCTTCTCCCTTCTGGAGCTCTCATTGTTGACCATTTCGCTATGAGCCATCACGCAATTTCCCATTTTATGTCTATCTTGGCCCCTGATTATTCAGCTTCGCCTACTGTTTGGTCTTCAAGTGATTGGTTCGGCTCCCTGAATTCATTTAGATGCTCTCTATCTCAGTCTCAAGCTATGATAGCTCCTCCAAGTGCTTCAGATATTACTGCAGTTCTGCTCAAACTAAACCCTAGCAAGGCGCCTGGTCCGGATGGGCTAACTTCCGGGTTCTACAAACAGCATGGAGCTCTCTTGGTCCTGAGGTTACTACTTCCATAAGCCAGTTTTTTCCGTGATTCCTTTCTGCCCTCCTCAACAAATGCCACCATTCTCACTCTTGTGCCAAAGCATCCTGGAGCATCTCAAATTGTTGACTACCGCCAATCTCCTGCCTCAACACTCTCTACAAAGTGATCTCAAAGCTCCTTGTCTCAAAGCTCAAGCCTCTCCTTCCTACGCTTATCCTGCCAAATCAAACTGTTTTTGTTAAGGATAGGCTTTTACTAGAAAACACTATTCTTGCTTGGGAAATTGTCAATGGCTACCATAAAGCTCAGGGTCCTAAGCGTATTGTCATCAAGGTGGACATTGCTAAGGCTTTTGATACTCTCTCCTGGGACTTCCTGTTCAATTGTTTGAAAAGTCTTGATCTCCCTGATCAATATTTGCGGTGGCTCCAAGCTTGTATCTGCACTACTAATTTCACAATTGGGTATAATGGTATGGTTCATGGCTATTTTAAAGGTAAAAGAGGTCTGAGACAGGGCAACCCTCTTTCTCCTTACCTTTTTATCATTCCAATGAACAATCTCTCTCTAATGTTGAATAAAGCGACTGAAGAAGGAAAGTTCAATTACCATCATCACTGTGACGTTGCAAAGCTTACTCACTTGTGTTTCGCTGATGACCTGCTTATTTTCATGGATGGCTCTCTCTCTTAAGTCCAAAACGTTCTCCAGGTGCTGAAGGAGTTTGAGGAGCGTTCTGGTCTTGCTATAAGCCTATAAAAATCTTCGTTCTTTGCTGGAGGGCTCTCTGAGGGTGAGACTGAAACTATCCGATCCACTACTGGTTTAACTCTTGGCCTTCTCCCTGTTCGTTATCTTGGCGTTCCCCTGTGTACGAAAAAGCTAACCTTTCAGGATTGTGAGCCATTACTGATGCAGGTTAAAGGGAAAATAAATAACTGGTGTGCGAAATCCTTATCTTTTGCTGGTAGGCTGGTGCTCATCAACACTGTCATTGCTGGAATCTCAAACTTCTGGTGCTCCACTTTCGTCCTTCCAAAGTTGTGCATTCGTAAAATCCACTCCATCTGTAGTGCTTTTCTGTGGAAAGGAAAACTGGAAGGTCATCATAGTGCTAGAGTTTCCTGGGAATTGGTAACAAAACCAAAAGATCAAGGTGGGCTGGGAATAAGAGATCTTTCTTACTGGAATAGAGCTTGTACTATCAAGCTGATTTGGCTGCTGTTTTTCCAATCCCGTTCGGTGTGGGTGGCTTGGTTCAAAGTGCACTTCCTGCGTGGATCTCTCAACAATTCTGGATCATGAAACCGAGACCTGCTTACTCTTGGCTGGCAAACAAGTTGCTGAAAATTAGAGGGGATGCGTTTAAGTGGGTTAAATTGAGAGTGGGAAATGGCCTTACTTGTAGATTTTGGTCAGATAATTGGTCTCCTTTTGGCAGGATCTCTTGTTTTCTCAAGGACCAGAGATTGGGAGTTAGACAAGACGCCACTCTTCTTCAGCTACATGAGCATGGACGTTGGGCTCTCCCTAATCCTAGATCAGATCAGCAGGTCTCTTTACACATATTTCTCACTAATTTGACTCTCTCGGATCATGCTGATTATTATGAATGAGAAGTGAATGGGAAGATTTATCAACGCTACTCAACTGGGCTTGTGTATCATCTTCTCCATGAGGACTCTCCACTAGTCCCTTGGCGTACTGCGGTGTGGACCTATGGAGGCATCCCTAAACATAGCTTCTTCACTTGGCTACTAGTTCTGAACCGGTGTCCAACACGAGATCGGATACTTGGATGGGGTCTTCAAACGGATCCAGCTTGCTTACTCTGCAACTTCTCTCAGGAAAGTCGTGATCACCTCTTCTTCAATTGCAATTTGTCTTGGACAGTTTGGTCTTCAATTGCTCTGAGATGTCAACTTCAACCTTTGCGTTCTTGGTCTGCAACTGTCACTCAGATGCAAGCCATTCAAGGTCCGAAAGATAAGAGAAGACTCTCTCTTCTAGCTTGGCAATGCTCGATGTACTTCCTCTGGGGAGAAAGGAACAATCGGCTTCATCGCAACACCTTCAGATCTGCTGACTCTCTGCTTCGCCTAATTGATTCTACCGTCCGAAACAGAATCTCGACCTTCAGAGACCAGAATCCGCGTTTATCATCGTCGATGCTACAGCTATGGTTCTCTTCCTCTTGATCTTCTCCAGGTGAACTCTCACTATTCCATCGGCTACCTTCACCTACAGTCTAGGTTCAACCCTAAGATCTATGTTTCAATGTGTGTTTCTAATTGTTATTGGGGTATGCTCTTTCTCTATTGGTTTCGACCAAACAAACACTAAAGTCGGGCTGGGCTTTTGTAATTTTTATTTCCTTATGCATTTCAATAGAAAGCCTTTTTCAAAAAAAAAATATATAACTTGCTATGATTAAAACACAACTATACGTTTATATATTTGCTTGTTAAGGTAATGGAAGTTTATTTTGGGATCTAATATTTATGGATTCAATTAATGCATGCTGTATATATAATAACTGGGAGTAGAAAACCAATCCGAGCCGCAAATTCGAAGAAGGGTTTATGCATGCCTGATTATTGATTGCGGGTTACAGTAGTCAGTAGATATATTCTTTAGCTTAAGGTACTAGTTTTAATTTTACATTAGTAGTTACACACGAATTTGGTGGTTGTTACATATGAGTTTAAAGACAATTTAATTATAGATAAATTATGATACACATGAATGAAGTTATATTATTTTATTAACCATTACTATATTTTTCTGGCGACACATCACACATAATTTAAAGGAAATGTATTGGAAAAAAATACACATAAATTAAATGTTAATAATTTTCTGTTTATTTTTAAAAATGAATTGCCAAGTAGACCAATAAAATATTTTTTATATATAATTGGTTTTATGAAGAGTA
Organism: Arabidopsis thaliana; assembly: GCF_000001735.4. Taxonomy (NCBI): domain Eukaryota; kingdom Viridiplantae; phylum Streptophyta; class Magnoliopsida; order Brassicales; family Brassicaceae; genus Arabidopsis; species Arabidopsis thaliana. The sequence goes on along the minus strand of NC_003074.8, from coordinate 11,064,905 downwards.
TTGAATCTTCTATATAAATGAGGTAGCTTGTAACTATTTACTATATCCAACTTTGCTCTTTATGCAGATTGTCTGCAGCGTCGTCAAATTTGGCCTTATAGATTCTTCTTAAATATATCCCATCTTCTCTAGCTCTCCAATCCCATAAGCCAGAATTTTTAAATGCTCTAAAGCTCTGACTGTGACTAAATCCAGGTCCTTGTTTTAAGGTACACATAAAACGCGTCGTACCAAATAAATTATGAAAGAAATAATCTGTAAATTGTCCTCCATTTGGTATTATTGTTGGACCAAGTACGTCATTTTTGGAATAACACCTCATCCAAAGGGTTTTCTTATTTTTGAGTTCGTTCACGATTCTGATTCCGGCGCCGGATACATGACCAAGCATGCAAAGACTAAAAACAAATAGAAAAATTGTGAAATATTTCATTTTTTGTAGAGATATTTTGATCTTCTTTTGTCGTGTTGACTTGTTTTTTGTGTGTGTGTATTTATAACAACATCTATGTTGCTATTTTTGAATTTACAGTTTCTTGTTTCTCTGTTAACATAAATTTTCTATTAAATTTTGTCCAAAAAAAAGTTTTCTATTAATAGTTGTTAAAACAAATCATTGGAGACTTTCAATATATGTTGGACAGAAATAAGTGTATGAACTTCTAAGTACCAGCCTAGCATAGGTTATCTCATCCATTTGCATTATATCTTTTGTGGCGAACAATATGTTCACCAAAATAAAATCTCAGATAAGTTGCTAATATTAACCTTCATTATCTATTACTTATAATGTACATTATATTAGTATAAACAAAAAATGCAAATGTCGGAATTAATCGATCAACTATATCTTAATAAACTATTTCTTTTACAAGTACTTCAAAACAATCCTATAGATTTTAGAGTCCACTTTTTGTATACTAGATCTTTTTTTGGTCAAAATTTGTATACAACATCTATCTACTTATTGTGACATCTACTACAAATTATGAAATAAAGTAGTAGTTTTTTTTGTCTTTTATTATTTCCAATAAAACTTATAGTAACTAGGCAACAAAGCGTTATGAAAATAGATTCCATCATCCCTAAATAACCAATTATACGATGATCTATCTTTAACGAACAAAGCTTGCGCTTGATATGCAGTAAAACCTATAAAATGCTTATCACTAGATCTTTTATATATATCGCTCCAAAATCATGTGGTTCTACAAACATTTGTCTTGAAGCTTAATGACATAACTTCTCCAATTTTGATATATTTTATACCAATATTATTGTTTTTTATTTACAATGCAATTGATGATTTTCTTGCTTTTGCGACTAAATTCGTTCTTGACCGTAAACATAGATTTTTTCCGTATACATCACCAATATGCAAAGACCAATTAGAAATAGAAAGATTGAGAGGTCTCAATTATTGTTATAAAATTCTTTTGGTAAATTTATTTATAGGTAACTTAGAGAGTCTTCTCATTGAAGTGTTATTTATACACACATGCTAGTATTTTAGCATTTACATTTCTCTCTTTTCTTGTAAATTTTTTATTAATAATTGAGGTAGCAACTCAATACAAAACTAATGATTGATAGTTGACAAAGGATCTATGTATTGGATTTTTTTTGTAATTAATAATAGATATAAGTCATTTTCGCTTAAAATAAAAATGTTATTGTTTGTACTTACTTTCTTATCGTTTTATGTATTTTGAGTAATATGTTTTTGTAAAATAAAATTATTGTTAAGAATGCACTTCCAAGGCTACTCCTTTTTAATTTTACCCCTTCCATTTTCATTATACAGCCTGAATTAATTAAATTCATAAATATTTCACAAACACCTTCATATATTTGCCAGTCAAGGTAATAATAGTTTAATTTTGGAATCTAATATTTTTAGATTCAATTAATGCATGCTGTAGACATGGAGGCCAGGTAAATTTATCTTCCAGGCCATCTTGACGCGACCCTGTAAGCTTGGTTTGTTAAAGTACTTTCTTAAAGTACGTTGGTAGATTTGCAAAATTAACCTTTTTTTACTACCCTTTTGCAACAATACTCTTTGTAACGCCCGTGAACCGGAAAATCGGTTAGGATTTGTTTTTTAAATCATCCGGTTTAATTGGTTGGGTTAATTGGAAACCCTAGAGTGTGCCTATAAAAGAAGGAAACTCGAGATTAGGGCTTTGGTTAGCCACTTTTCGTTTTATAAAGGAGAAAAAGAGAGAAAAGGAGAAGGAGCAGAATCGTTAGGGTTTGGGAGAAATCAGTTTCGTCATATCAAATCGTGGTAAAAGGTAACGAAATTTGGTAGAGTTATTCCCAAGTCCTTTATCGTTATTCTCCAGTTTACAGAATTGGATTTGGATTAAAATTGGTTGAGTTATTCGCAGTTTCGTGAGACACGTTTTCTCATACGCGAATTAGGACCAGCGGAGATTGAAACTGAGATCGTGGTCTCGTCTGTTTTCCGATCGGCACGAGATTTTGTGGGCAGCTTTGTGACGTCTGCAGCTAGGATTTCACCGGAGCGATTGAATAGTTAACGGACGTTTCTGGACTGTTTCAGACGCAAGGAAAGTCTCTCCTGGGTTTAATTGCTATTAGAATCAATTTGTTAAGGTGAGTGCGTGACCATGAGCTTATCTGAACGATTGGGTTGTGTGATTTGTTTTGTGTGATGATATGTAGGTGTGGTGAATGTGTTTTGGGTGAATTGTTCAATGACTGGTTTGTTTGTATTGTATTCGTGATTATACCTTTTTATTTGCTTGTGTGTATAGCTCGTAGATGAGAGGATCGCCTCACTAAGTATTTATGATAATACTTACGCATCTCATTGTGTTGTTGATGCAGGTAAAGATAAAGTGTGATTGTGGAATCATGGCAAGGAAGAGAGGATGATCTAGGAACTCGTTTGTTTTATGTTTGGTGTTTTTGGTTATTGGAACCCGGTTAGGATTGTCAGTTATTCTTGGTTTTGTTGATCGAATTATTTATTTATTCATAAAATAGTATTTCTGACTTACGGTTTAATTATTATGTTATTGGTTGGTTTAATTAGATATTTATGGAAATATTTAATTATATTTTTTTACAAAAAAATGGGTCGGGTTGTTTCAATTTGGTATCAGAGCAATTACGGTTCTAGGATGTGTAAAAAAAAATAATTGATGAATTATTTTCCTGTTGATTGATGTGGGATGAGCTAGGGTGTTAGCATATTGAGGAATGATTATGGAGTGTTTAGTCAATTGTGTGTTGTTGGAGTCCTACCATCATCTTCTCCGAGCCTTAAATGAGATTCCACGGTAAGTTGTTTGTGATATATTCGTTTGTTTTATATTCTTAGCCATTTGTTCTTGAGTAGCACAGATGGTTAGAGGAGCTGGAGTTCGTGGTCGTGGTCGCGGTAGGGGACGAGTCCTCGAGAGTACCGGCGAGAGTGATGGCCACAGTGCCACAGTTGAGCAGAGTGTGGGTTCGCAGCCTGAGTTTGTGGAGCTCGGGGTTAGGAACGGTCTTGGTGCCGATATAGCTGGTGCAGCCGGAATGGGGGCTGGTGGAGCTGGTGTCGGTACCGGTGTGCATGCCGTTGGTGCTGAGGGCCCAGGAGTGATGGGTGCCGCAGCCGGAGGAGCCCAGGTTCCAGAAGTTGGTTTTGCGGGCCTGTTGAGGCAGTTGTTGGAGCGGTTACCAGGTGTGGTACCAGTGGAGGCTCCAGTTGCGCCACGAGTGGCGGAGGTACAGCAGCGGGCTGCGGTTGTTGAGGAGGTTCCATCTTATTTGAGGATGATGGAGCAGTTGCAGAGGATTGGCACCGGTTATTTTTCTGGTGGTACTAGTCCTGAGGAGGCCGACAGTTGGAGGTCGCGGGTTGAGCGGAACTTCGGTTCGAGCAGATGCCGGGCGGAGTATCGGGTAGATCTAGCAGTGCATTTTCTAGAGGGGGATGCACATTTGTGGTGGCGGAGTGTGACTGCCAGGAGGAGGCAGGCGGATATGTCTTGGGCAGATTTCGTGGCTGAGTTTAATGCAAAGTACTTTCCGCAGGAGGCGCTCGACCGTATGGAGACGCGTTTTCTTGAGCTGACACAGGGTGAGCGGTCGGTTCGGGAGTATGACCGGGAGTTTAACCGACTCTTGGTGTATGCGGGTCGGAGCATGGAGGATGATCAGGCCCAGATGAGGAGGTTCTTGAGGGGACTTCGACCGGATTTGAGGGTGCGGTGTAGAGTATCGCAGTACGCCACGAAGGCGGCACTTGTGGAGACGGCTGCTGAGGTAGAGGAGGATCTTCAGAGGCAAGAGGTGGGAGTGAGCCCAGCGGTACAACCGAAGAAGACTCAACAGCAGGTGGCACCTAGCAAGGGCAGCAAGCCTGCGCAGGGGCAGAAGAGGAAGTGGGATCATCCTTCCAGAGCTGGACAGGGTGGTCGTGCAGGATGTTTTTCTTGTGGGAGCCTTGACCACAAGGTGGCGGATTGCACGCAGCGAGCTGAGACGAGTGAGTGCTACCACTGCAGGGAGAGGCGACATCTCAGACCGAATTGTCCTAAGCTGCAGCGGATAGCAGTGACAGTGGTACAGCCGGCGGTGCAGCACGGAGTGCAGGTGCAGCAGGGAGTGCAGCAGTTGGCACATATTGCAGCGGCACCGCAGAGTTACACTACGCGTGAGATAGGCGATACCAGCAACAGAGCGATTACTGGTATGATTTCTGAGACTCAGACTTTGTGAATTATTTCTGTTGTTTTGGATATCATTGTTTTGTGATGAATGTTAGGGTTCTTAGCATATGAGGTTTGTGTAGGGACCTTATTAGTGGGCGGTGTAGAAGCCCATGTGTTGTTTGACTCTGGAGCATCGCATTGCTTCATTACCCCGGAGAGTGCCTCGCGCGGCAACATCCGTGGGGATCCTGGTGAGCAGTTTGGAGCCGTCAAGGTTGCTGGAGGGCAGTTTCTAGCGGTTCTGGGGAACGCGAAGGGTGTGGATATTCAGATTGCAGGAGAGTCAATGCCAACAGATTTGATTATCAGCCCTTTAGAGTTGTATGATGTTATTCTGGGAATGGATTGGTTGGATCATTATAGAGTACATTTTGACTGCCACCGTGGGAGAGTTTCTTTTGAGCGGCCAGAGGGAAGGTTGGTTTATCAGGGAGTGAGACCTACCTCAAGGAGTCTCGTCATCTCAGCAGTGCAGACAGAGAAAATGATCGAGAAGGGATGCGAGGCTTACCTGGTGACGATATCTATGCCGGAGTCTGTGGGGCAGGTAGCAGTGAGCGACATTCGGGTTATTCAGGAGTTCGAGGATGTGTTTCAATCGTTGCAGGGATTACCACCATCACGGTCTGATCCTTTCACGATTGAGTTGGAACCAGGGACAGCGCCGTTGTCTAAGGCACCCTACAGGATGGCTCCAGCAGAGATGGCAGAGCTAAAGAAGCAGGTAGAGGATTTGTTGGGTAAGGGATTCATTCGTCCTAGTACTTCACCTTGGGGAGCGCCGGTGTTATTTGTGAAGAAGAATGACGGGAGTTTCCTCTTATGTATTGACTACCGGGGGTTAAACCGGGTCACTATGAAGAACAAGTACCCTTTGCCAAGGATCGATGAGTTGTTGGACTAGTTGAGGGGTGCTACTTGTTTCTCCAAAATTGATTTGACGTCGGGTTATCACCAGATCCCGATAGCGGAGGCAGATGTTCGCAAGACTGCTTTCAGGACGAGATATTGACATTTTGAGTTCGTGGTGATGCCTTTCGGGTTGACTAATACACCTGCAGCGTTCATAAGGTTGATGAACAGCGTGTTCCAGGAGTTTTTGGATGAGTTTGTGATCATCTTTATTGATGACATTCTGGTGTATTCTAAGAGTCCTGAGGAGCATGAGGTACATCTGAGGAGAGTGATGGAGAAGCTACGGGAGCAGAAGTTGTTCGCTAAGTTGAGTAAGTGCAGTTTCTGGCAGAGAGAGATGGGTTTTCTGGGTCACATTGTTTCTGCAGAGGGAGTTTCAGTGGATCTAGAGAAGATTGAGGCTATCAGAGATTGGCCTAGACCGACGAATGCCACTGAGATCAGGAGTATTCTTGGGTTGGCAGGGTATTACAGGAGGTTCGTCAAAGGGTTTGCGAGTATGGCACAGCCGATGACTAAGCTGACAGGGAAGGATGTTCCTTTTGTGTGGTCACCGGAGTGCGAGGAGGGTTTCGTGAGCCTGAAGGAGATGTTGACGAGTACACCAGTGTTAGCATTGCCAGAGCATGGAGAGCCTTACATGGTGTATACTGATGCCTCGGGAGTTGGTTTGGGTTGTGTTCTAATGCAGCGTGGGAAGGTTATTGCCTATGCATCACGACAGTTGAGGAAGCATGTGGGCAACTATCCTACTCACGATTTGGAGATGGCTGCAGTAATCTTTGCCTTGAAAATTTGGAGGTCTTATCTTTATGGCGGGAAAGTGCAGGTGTTCACGGATCATAAGAGTTTAAAGTATATCTTCACTCAGCCAGAGCTGAACCTGAGGCAGAGGCGATGGATGGAGTTGATGACTGATTATGATCTGGAGATAGCTTACCATCCTGGTAAGGCTAATTAGGTTGCAGACGCGTTGAGCCGTAAGCGCGTGGGCGCGGCTCCAGGGCAGAGTGTTGAGGCCTTGGTGAGTGAGATTGGTGCTTTGCGGTTGTGTGCTGTGGCACGAGAGCCATTGGGATTGGAAGTTGTGGATCGAGCAGATCTTCTGACTAGAGTTCGGTTGGCTCAGGAGAAGGATGAGGGGTTAATTGCGGCTTCTAAGGTAGAGGGCTCTGAGTATCAGTTTGCAGCTAATGGGACTATCCTTGTGCATGGGCGAGTTTGTGTGCCTAAGGATGAGGAGTTGCGACGGGAGATCTTGAGTGAGGCTCATGCGAGCATGTTTTCCATTCATCCAGAAGCGACTAAGATGTACCGAGACCTCAAGCGGTACTATCAGTGGGTCGGGATGAAGAGGGATGTAGCTAATTGGGTTGAAGAGTGCGATGTTTGCCAGTTAGTTAAGGCTGAGCATCAGGTGCCAGGTGGCATGTTGCAGAGTTTACCCATTCCTGAGTGGAAGTGGGATTTTATCACGATGGATTTTGTGGTTGGGTTGCCTGTGTCGCGAACCAAAGATGCTATTTGGGTGATCGTGGACCGTCTGACTAAGTCAGCACATTTTCTGGCCATCAGAAAAACCGATGGAGCGGCGGTGTTGGCTAAGAAATATGTGAGCGAGATCGTGAAGTTGCATGGAGTACCTGTGAGTATTGTGTCAGACAGGGATTCCAAGTTTACTTCTGCATTTTGGAGAGCCTTTCAGGCAGAGATGGGTACTAAGGTGCAGATGAGCACGGCTTATCATCCACAGACAGATGGGCAATCTGAGAGGACTATTCAGACGCTTGAGGATATGTTGCGGATGTGTGTCTTGGATTGGGGAGGTCATTGGGCGGATCACTTGAGTCTGGTAGAGTTTGCTTATAACAATAGCTATCAGGCGAGTATTGGGATGGCTCCTTTTGAAGCGTTGTACGGGAGGCCATGCAGGACACCGTTATGCTGGACCCAAGTGGGGGAGAGGAGCATATATGGTGCAGATTATGTTCAGGAGACCACGGAGAGGATCCGGGTTCTTAAGCTGAACATGAAGGAAGCTCAGGATCGACAGCGGAGTTATGCTGACAAGAGGAGGAGAGAGCTTGAATTTGAGGTTGGGGACAAAGTGTATCTTAAGATGGCCATGTTGCGAGGTCCGAACAAGTCTATCTCAGAGACTAAATTGAGTCTGAGGTACATGGGTCCGTTCAGGATTGTTGAGAGGGTGGGACCAGTGGCATACATGTTAGAGTTGCCTGATGTTATGCGTGCGTTTCACAAGGTGTTTCATGTGTCGATGCTGAGGAAGTGTCTTCACAAGGATGATGAGGTGTTGGCTAAGATTCCAGAGGATCTTCAGCCCAACATGACTTTGGAGGCGAGACCAGTGAGGGTTCTCGAGAGGAGGATCAAGGAACTTCGGCGGAAGAAGATTCCTTTGATCAAAGTCCTGTGGTACTGCGATAGTGTGACAGAGGAGACTTGGGAGCCAGAGGCGAGGATGAAGGCAAGGTTCAAGAAGTGGTTCGAGAAGCAGGTTGCTGCATGAGTTTGCCTTTCCTTGGTTTCCAGTTTCAGTGTTGTTGAGTTTTTGAGCTTTTGAGTTGTTGTTGTTATTTCTCTTTCATTTGTATATTCGTTTGGAGTTGTAACGATCATGACAGTTGATGATTAATAAGATGAGTATTTTTTTTCTTGGATTTGACTTGAGTTGTCTTATTTAAGAATGTGTTGTGCGGTTTCCAAAAATGGAAAGTTTCCTAGAAAGGACTTGTCTATTTTTGGAAAGTTTGAGTAAACAACCTAAGAGAAAGGTGTGTTTACGAGATGGCTGGGAGTTGGTCATAAGGATGTTCTCGAGGGGATATGATGGATGGTGAGGCATAGAGGTGTCTTACGCGATATTGTTGCTCGGAAGCGTCTAGAGATATGCTCGGAAGCGTTTAGTATTGTTGCTCGAGGGACATGAGGGTCCCAACGACTCGTGAGGAGCGGGGTATGCTCCTGAGGTACCGGTAACTCGAGGGACATGGTGTCTTTAGAGTACGAGGGGTACCGTGGCTTCGGGTGACGATCCGAGAGCACGCTTTAGGGTGACGACCCGAGAGCGAGTTTTGTGGTATTATTTTCTCCAAGTGTCGTAACTCGATGACTTTGTGGCTGAGAGTGAGCCGACACAACTCAGGGTTTGACTTTGAGTGGGGAAGATAATATGTGTGATACCCGAGATACCGTAGGCCGAGGCCTGAGAGTGACGGTTTATGCTCAAAGATTGCAGTCTGAGAGTGGAGAGTGAGTTGTGAGCAACAATGACTAGTAAATCGTGAGTATATCGACTGGATAGAGAGACCTAGAGGGGGTCTGGTTGGAAGGAGTGCGGAAATACTATTTTATGAATAAATAAATAATTCGATCAACAAAACCAAGAATAACTGACAATCCTAACCGGGTTCCAATAACCAAAAACACCAAACATAAAACAAACGAGTTCCTAGATCATCCTCTCTTCCTTGCCATGATTCCACAATCACACTTTATCTTTACCTGCATCAACAACACAATGAGATGCGTAAGTATTATCATAAATACTTAGTGAGGCGATCCTCCCATCTACGAGCTATACACACAAGCAAATAAAAAGGTATAATCACGAATACAATACAAACAAACCAGTCATTGAACAATTCACCCAAAACACATTCACCACACCTACATATCATCACACAAAACAAATCACACAACCCAATCGCTCAGATAAGCTCATGGTCACGCACTCACCTTAACAAATTGATTCTAATAGCAATTAAACCCAGGAGAGACTCTCCTTACGTCTGAAACAGTCCAGAAACGTCCGTTAACTATTCAATCGCTCTGGTGAAATCCTAGCTGCAGACATCACAAAGCTGCCCACAAAATCTCGTGCCGATCGGAAAACAGACGAGACCACGATCTCAGTTTCAATCTCCGCTGGTCCTAATTCGCGTATGAGAAAACGTGTCTCACGAAACTGCGAATAACTCAACCAATTTTAATCCAAATCCAATTCTGTAAACTGGAGAATAACGATAAAGGACTTGGGAATAACTCTACCAAATTTCGTTACCTTTTACCACGATTTGATATGACGAAACTGATTTCTCCCAAACCCTAACGATTCTGCTCCTTCTCCTTTTCTCTCTTTTTCTCCTTTATAAAACGAAAAGTGGCTAACCAAAGCCCTAATTTCGAGTTTCCTTCTTTTATAGGCACACTTTAGGGTTTCCAATTAACCCAACCAATTAAACCGGATGATTTAAAAAACAAACCCTAACCGATTTTCCGGTTCACGGGCGTTACACTCTTTTATGTTGTCCATTTTTAAAAATACCCATTCTCTTGAACAGAATGACCAAATTACCCTCATCTAATAGGAACATGTAATTGGAAACTGAAATATTCCCGCCCATTTTTTGGCGCCGAAATTTATTTTTCCCGCCAAAAAAAAAATTCCGCCAAAAAAAAAAATTCCCAACCAAATTTTTTTTCGTAACAAATTTTTTCTCAACAAAAAAAAACCTTTTAAAAATCCTTGTAAATTCTTTTTGGTGGGAAATAGATTTACAAGGGATTTTAAAAGGATTTTAAAATATTTACAAGGGATTTTAAAAGGGTTTAAAAAGATTTACAAGAGTTTTTAAAGGGTCTTCTTGTAAACTCTTTAAAAATCTTTTAAAAACCCTTGTACGTCTTTTAAAATACTTTTAAACCTTTTTTTTTTGTCAAACAAACTTTCATTAGATTAAAAGTTATGGGAATACAAAGCTAAAGCTTCCTTAGCTAAAGAATCAGCTAGAACATTTGCTGATCTCGGGATATGGATACACTTAAAGGAAATACAACGCTTAGTCGCCTCAAAAATATCTAGAAGAGGACCATGGATTTCCACTAGAGGGGTCTTCAAGTTAATCGCCTTTAAAATCCTTAAAAAATATTTAAAAAAACGTTTATAAATCTTTTAAAACCCTTTAAAATCCCTTGCAAGTATTTTAAAACCCTTTTAAAATCCCTTGTAAATCTTTTAAAACACTTTAATAAACCCTTTAAAAATCTTTAAAAAACCATTGTAAATCTTTTAAAACCCTTTAAAATCTCTTGTAAATATTTTAACGATAACCGGATAAGCTTGATAGATGAACATAATGCATGAATCTCTTTCTCTAACATCTGTCTGCTTCTTTTTTAAGCAACGATGGATTTCAGGAGGTACGATTTTCATGGAAAGAAAGACAATGATCAAGGTAAATCAGAGAGGATAGGAGGAACAGATCGTCGAATGTCGTTCTAATTGATCAAGAGATCCACTTTTTTCTCATCAGATATGATAACATAAAAATAATAATTCCATTTATTTATTTATTCTTAACGATAGATTTTAATATTTATTTTTTCCATCCAATGGTTTATATTAAAAACTACATAACTAAACTAGTTTGTTTTTCTATTGTTTGGTAGAAAAAAGTTGATGACATCCATCCGGTTAGTTAATGTTTCTCTGGTAAGGGGTATAAAGGTCTAATTTTCCTTCAAAAAATGGTAAAATGCATACTGCTTGGAAAGTGCCTCAATTGAATAAATTTTTGTTTAAAGTGCCATATAGTGCAACCGTAAACAATTGAAATTTGTTTTCAACATGTCCAATGCAAGTATATGTAATCTCATGATAAAATGTAAACTAACTTATCTTATCGATGACTAACGATGCAGTGGTTTACCTACAGACTTATAGCTTTCAGGACTTATAGCTTGAAACATCTATGCTATCGACATATTTGACAATGTTATAGTAGATTGTATTTCATGAACTTGGCATGGGTAGCTTTAGTCTAAACATAAACTTGTATCCTGTATTTATAAGAATATTTTCTTATGTCAAAAAATATGCGCAAAATATTTTTTCGTGGAATTCAAGTTTAGTGAATAAGATGAATCTCATAATTATAGGAGAATGTTTAGCTTTTACCGTAAAAGTAGTTATTTAAAAATGAGGATCGTATTTAAAATGTATGATAATTCAAAATAAAACTACAAAATCTAACGGCTAATAACAATTCAATTTAATGGCCAGGATTAGACGCGAGTATCCGACTTTTAAAAATCGGATAAAAAGGATCCGCGTGCTTCTAAACAGATTTTTTCATGAAATAATTTTTTTAACCAAATAACAAAGTTGTTATTTCATCTAATTTCATGCACACCTCATTAAACGTACTTCTCAAATAATAGTATTGATGAGTTTGATATTGTATTTAACTATTTAAGATATATCATGAACCAACCACGATAACTATGTAACTTTCAAATATAGTGAAATTCTTAATAAAGTAATCAAATAGTAGATATTTTATTAATAATCAAATCAAATAGCATCATTTAATCTGTGCTATTACCTTGTTTTCTTTTAATTCTATCTCCCAGCCAATATACTCTTTTTAAGTTTGGATTCAATAAACATTACTTTTGACTTAGACAATAAAGATAAAAGCCACGTGTCACCCCTTGACTTTTCGTACGTAGTAGTCGCCATGTAAACAGAGGAAGCTCACAATCTTCATTTCTTGAGAGATCCAAAAAAAGAATCAGAAAGAAGAAGAAGAAGACTCCAAAAACGATGCCGTATTACACCAACGACGACAATGACGTCGACGATTTCACCGAATACGATCCGATGCCTTATAGTGGAGGCTACGACATCACCGTGACATACGGCCGTTCAATTCCACCGTCCGACGAGACTTGTTACCCTCTCTCCTCTCTCTCCGGCGACGCCTTTGAGTATCAGCGACCTAATTTCTCTTCTAACCACGATTCTTCTGCTTATGACGACCAAGCTCTTAAAACCGAGTACAGTAGCTATGCACGACCCGGACCCGTTGGATCTGGATCTGATTTTGGCCGGAAACCTAATTCTGGATATGGAGGGAGAACGGAGGTTGAGTATGGCCGGAAAACTGAATCGGAGCATGGATCTGGCTATGGTGGAAGAATTGAGAGCGATTACGTGAAGCCTAGCTATGGCGGTCACGAGGATGATGGTGACGATGGTCACAAAAAACATGTAAGTTTGAGAAATTTTAAATTGAAACTGAAACTTAGGTTTTGTTGAATTGAAATGGTTTTGGATGAGTTTTGAAGAAATGGTGGTTTAAATGTTGTAGAGTGGTAAGGATTATGATGATGGAGATGAGAAGAGTAAGAAGAAGGAGAAGGAGAAGAAGAAGGATAAGAAGAAAGATGGTAATAACTCTGAAGATGATGAGTTTAAGAAGAAGAAGAAGAAAGAGCAGTACAAGGAGCATCATGATGATGATGATTATGATGAGAAGAAGAAGAAGAAGAAAGACTATAATGATGATGATGAGAAGAAGAAGAAGAAGCATTATAATGATGATGATGATGAGAAGAAGAAGAAGCATAATTACAATGATGATGATGATGAGAAGAAGAAGAAGAAGGAGTATCATGATGATGAGGATAAGAAGAAGAAGAAGCACTATGATAATGATGATGATGAGAAGAAGAAGAAGAAGGATCATCGTGATGATGATGATGAGAAGAAGAAGAAGAAGGATAAGCACCACAAGGGACATGACTAAAAAAGCTTTATGATTTGGGATTTGCATTCTTATGACTAAATAAGTAACAATAACAACCTAAGCACACTGCTCTCTACGTTTATGTCAATTGTTGTTTTGTTTTTGCTTTGTGTTTTTGCTTCGTGTTTTTGCTAACTTTAGTGAGATCTTCATAAGTCATATATGTTAAGTGTGTCTTCTAGTGATGTCCTTTGGTTTAACGAATCCGCCTACTACTTTATGACCCGTAAATGACCTACGGGTTTGGCGGGGTTTACTCAGCCGTTTGAATTCACGGGTTAAGTTTTCTACGGGAACAGCTCATAAACGGTCCAAAATACAGAGAACAAAACTTGCTATTTTATATATGATCTTGAGTTTGGTCTAAAGCAAAATTTGCTATTTAAGTTTCTCAAAATTCAAGATGAAGACTATTGATTGGTTAAGTAAGTATAAGAAGCTAAACAGAAAACATCAAAATCTGTTAAATGTAACCGCAGCAACAAGCTTGATCAGAGGAGCTTCTTCCTCTCCAAGAATGACTTGAGGTGCCGTAGTTGTAAACCCGCGACCGACATTGTTACCACGAACGACAGTAAACTGAGAGCTGCCATTCTTGAATTCGTTGATCGGTTTAACTCTTGCATTTCCCTTTCCCTGTTACAATTTCAAATTACCCGTTTTAAACATCGAATTGCTTTTCTATTACTAAGTTTGATTAAATTGTACCTCTCTATGAGCTGAAACATTTCTTCATGTATAGTTTCTGTCACGTCGAGTAGTTTCCTCACCTCCACCTCTAGCATCTGAGAATAAACATACCACATTATAGACTAGAACTAAGTTATACATATAGATAATACGGTTTAGAGATATAGTATGTGTTTTATGATATGCAAAAAAATAACTATAGTTAGGTAACATATAATTTTTACGGTTATTTGGCCTCTCTTGGCTATAGTGGTCCAATCTTTAGCCTCTACACCGCTTTTCCACTCGAAATCAACCGCGAATTTTGCGGTAGGTCTATAACCTGGAGCCACAAAACACGTCATGTAATCGCCGGTTTCTTCTGCCGTGAACACGAATTTCCCGGACTCTACATTCTCTGCATGATGATGGCTTTTCCCTTTAGGAGATGACACCTATAAAGAGAAGTACATAAAATGTGATACTCAACCAAACGATTCATAGATTATTTGTCATAGATTCATAGTTAATGCTTACAGTGACGAAGAGTTTGTGAGAAGGAGGAAGATGGTGGCCTTCGTTGGGATTGACGATGGAATAAGTCCCAACGGTCATGTAATTTGTTTTGATGTCATCGGAGATACATTTTGTGTTACCTGATTCCATATCTAATCTCATTGATTCTCCTCTTCTCATCACCATCATCATCATCATCGTCATCATTGTTAAGATCCATCTTAACTTTGTCTTGTGAATCTTATATCTTGATGGTAGCAAATCCATCTTCTAGTTTCAGCAACAACAAACAACAAGGAAAAAGTTGGGATTTGTTAAAAGAAAAAAGACAAAATAATATTAAGTCTTGTTTTTGGTTTTGTTTTACATGCTTCCGTGTAAGAAGGAACTGATGAGTTTAAGTTTAGTTTGCTAAAAAGGTCAAAGAGATTACCACTTACACTTGTGGTTATAAAATCTAAAAAAAGACTTGATGCCCTAAAAAGGAGAGAAGAAAATCCTCGTCCACGGATTTTGAGTATATTTGAGACAAGTAATGCAACGATTTAAATTAGGTTTTGTGCCAAAAAAAACTTTGAAAGTAGACTATTTTTATAATTTTATCCGTCAAAAAAATGCAAAATTATTATACGAATTCCAAAATAATATGCAATATAATCCATTTTTACAATTTTATATATATTATAAATATTTTCACGATCACATATATTTGTTTTTGAAAATTTTAAAGATATTTTTGAACTCCTCATCTCGAGGGCTTCGATTTGATTTATCAAAATTTTAAAATTTGACAATAACAAAAAAAAGGCTATATTGAGTATTATTTTCGACTTCATATGATTATGTAACATTTTTTGGAGGTAAATGATAAAATTACAAAAATGGATGAGTTTGAGTTTTTTTGCACAAAATCCATTTAAATTTATGACTATTTTAGGTCCAACCATCCATCCGTATCCTAAAATGAAAATAATGAACGATTCAATAATTGAATAACAATCTATTAAATGACGAACACATGTATCATCTATAGTCTGTAACAATTGTATAACTATTCGAATTCAAACACACATAATATATGTTTTTCAAAAGAATTAGACCGCCATAGTTTTGTTTTGTTTTTTAAAGCAGATATAGAAATATTTGGCGTTTGGAAATGCATATAAATACTATTTTCATATTTGTCCTTAGCATGCGTGCACAGCTATTTTCATCAACGCTTTAATATATAACGCGTTATCGGGACTTTAATGTGTTGTTCATGTCAATTTAAATTTCATAACTATATTATGAAAGACATGAAAATAAAGTAGTTCCCATATTCTTTTAATAGTATGAATTTTGAAAATGTATAGTTGCATACGTTTATGGCACCAGATCATGAATTTTTTAACACTAGACTTATGGATATATGGATTTACAAGTTTATATTGCAATCCATTATGATTCGTATTTCCCTAAATCCACTTAATGTAGATGGATACAAAAAGACAAAGATCCGAATTTAGTATTTTTTTCCGTTTATATATATGTTACAAGATTTGTTTTGTTTTGTTTTTCCTATTATTTGCATGAGATTTTTTATATGAAAGGAAAATGCATTCGTATTCAACCGCATTTTATTACATATATAAACAATATTTCTGTGCTGGATCATTTGAGTTAATCTAATAAAGATGTCGACAAAAATAAAAAATGAAAATGCACAAAATAGCTCTATTTTTCTTTTATTTCTCGTTATAATTTTCTTTCTACCAAATAAATAAATCTTGATACACACACATACATATATAGTCTTTGATTACCAGAAAAAGAAACTTGATCCAGCTCTTACGAACCAAAATAAAAAACAATAATCCAAAACCAAAATTCAAAAGACTAGAGATTACAAAGGAGAAACATAGGATTTTCTTTGTTCTTGTGTTCTTGCTAGATTTTCCCGGGAAACTCCAATCTTTCCGGGGAAAAAAAGAATTCAGATCCGTAGAGAAAATATGAAGTTTGGAAGAGAATTTGAAACGCAGATGATCCAAGAATGGAAAGAAGCCTACATGGATTATCGTTCTCTTAAATCAATAGTCAAACAGATCCTTCGTTATCGCCTACAAAAACAACAACGTCCTCCTCCTCCTCCTCCTCCTCCTTCAACCGGAGACACCGTACCTCTTAAAACAGACGGTGGAGAAGGCGGAGGAGGCGGAGGCGGAGGCGGACCAGGATTATCGAGAAGAATCTCTCTTTACCGCGCATTTAGCGGTTTAACAAACCGAGCTTCTCGTTCTCCTAAGAAATCACATAAACATCATAATCCTTTAAGCAGCAAACGCCATCATCATCATCATAATCATCATCATTATCATCTCTTTGACGACGACGAGGAACAAATCATTTTGATTAATGAAGACGAGACAGCGAGTTATACGACGACGTTTCTTAACTCAGCTGAGGAAGGAGGGGAGATGGAGGTTCAGTTTTTCAGGCGACTCGACGGTGAATTCAACAAGGTTTTGAGATTTTATAAGCAAAAAGTTGAAAATGTTATGGAGGAAGCTGATGAGCTTAGTAGACAATTAAATGTTTTGATTGCTCTTAGAGTTAAAGTTGAGAATCCTCACGTTCATCTTCCTCCTGACCTTAATAGCGTCGCGAGTGCTCCTTCTTCTCCTCATTCAACAATGAGGACTCCAGGTTTAGCTCCATTTTACTTAATCCTAAACGTTAAGCTTCTTACAAAGGTTGATGTGAATGTTTTTATAATGTAGCCCCTTCACCAATGGATGTGATTAGAGAAATGGAAAAGACCGAAGATAAGAAAGTATTTAAACCTGCTCCAGTAGAAATGTTGGATCATGTAAAGCTCAAAATCGATCCCGAAACTCCGTTGTTAACTCTCAAAATGATGATTCTTGGTCTCCCAAGTGAGCAAACCTTCAGCAAACCCGAGCTTAGGAGAGCCGAAGAGCTTATGAACCGCGCTTTTGTTGAGTTTTATCAAAAACTTAGGTTCTTAAAGAGTTATTGGTAAGAATGTTTTTATAAAGATCCTCTGGTTTCTCGAAAACTCTGTTTCTCATCATCTCTCTTTGCAGCTTCTTGAATCAATTGGCGTTTGCAAAGATACTAAAGAAGTATGACAAGGTTTGTAATCTCTTAACTAATTAAGTACAAGGTTTATGTATATGTTCTTGCGATGATATATATCTATGTATTGCTTGCGCAGACTACTTCGAGGAATGCATCAAAGCCTTATCTAAATACAGTAGATCACTCGTATTTGGGTAGCTGTGATGAGGTTAATAGTACCATCTATTTTCACATCATCTTTTCTTTGATGTTACAAGCTAAACTTATCATTTACATTTTCAGGTCTCAAGGCTCATGTCGAGAGTGGAAGCGACGTTTATTAAGCATTTCGCTAATGGAAATCACCGAGAAGGAATGAAATGTTTAAGGCCTAAAACTAAGAGGGAGAAACACAGAATCACTTACTTTCTTGGTACCCAATTAATCTATTTAAGCTCTGTTATGAGTACTCTTTCTCATAGACTAAAACTTCATCTTCATATATATATAGGCTTCTTTTCCGGTTGCGCTGTCGCTCTCGCCATTGCGATAACGGTTCTTGTACATATTAGAGGCTTAACAAAAAGTGAGGGCAGGCATCAGTACATGGAGAACATTTTTCCTCTTTACAGGTCCGTTGTAAAGTTACATTCATCCCCGCTGAACCGAGGATAAAAAAAATCCTACATCGGTTAAATCACTCATTGACACTTAGTTTTGAGATGGAACCACAAGAAACTTACTGAATCCTACGATTTTCTAACACTTTTTTCTGCAGCTTGTTCGGGTTTGTTGCGGTTCATTTGTTTATGTATGCGGCAGACATATATTTTTGGAGTCGATACCGAGTAAATTACCCGTTTATCTTCGGGTTTGAGCAAGGAAATGATCTTGGTTATAGAGAAGTTCTTCTGGTAGGCTCTGGTCTAGCAGTTTTAACATTTGGAGGAGTCATCTCAAATCTCGACATGGAAATGGATCCAAGAACCAAAAGTTTCAGTGTCATCACCGAGCTCGTTCCTTTAGCTCTTCTAGTCGTACGTTCTTGAAATTAGACATTGATATTAATCTTTAACAATACATCAACATTGTTAGTTTTTTGAGACATCTTTTACTTATGATTGCAGTGCTTGATGATGGTACTGTTCTGTCCATTCAATATAATATATCGCTCGAGCCGATATTTCTTCGTTGGAAGCGTCTTTCGCTGTCTTTTAAGTCCTCTCTACAAGGTAACGTTCAAACCAAGTAATAAAACCTGAAAACGATGTTACATATAGTTCATGAGTATGTTTTTCTTTCCCAGGTTATTCTCCCGGACTTCTTCCTCGCAGATCAATTGACAAGTCAGGTACAACAAGCTGCTTGGTTTAGCATCTCGTTAATCTATCGGTTTTCTTCTTGACAAATCATTAATTAGGTTTTGGTTCCACAGGTCCAAACATTCAGAAGCTTATTGTTTTATGTTTGCTACTATGGTTGGGGAGGAGATTTTAAGAGACGAACACACACATGTTATGATAGTGAGATTTACAAAGAACTCTACCTTGTTGTTGCCATCATTCCTTACTGGTTCCGCTTCGCTCAGGTACTTAGAAAAAATTATCCTAGTTTACGTCGTAAACCGTATCATTTACTGTTTCATAACATTTTCAAAATGTTCAAAACTTTGTTTGTTTTTTTTTCTTTCTTTCAGTCTATTAGGAGGTTGGTCGAGGAGAAAGACAAAATGCATGGCCTTAACGCACTAAAGTATCTATCGACTATATTGGCGGTTGCGGCTAGGACAATTTTTGAGATGAAGAGAGGGACGTACTGGCTCACGGTGGCAGTAACCACTTCGAGCATTGCCACGTTGTTCAATACTTATTGGGACATTTTCAGGGACTGGGGTCTGATGAACCGCAACTCCAAGAACCCGTGGCTTCGTGACAAACTCTTAGTACCTTACAAAAGCATCTACTTCATTGTCATGGTAAACCAAAAAAATAAAGAAATTAAAGACACTTTTTCGGGTTTGAATTGTTGCGTTTTCGCGGGTTTTTTAATAACTAGAGTGGTGATTTGAAATAAAGGTGGCGAATGTGGTGCTGAGGCTGGCATGGATGCAGACTGTTCTTGGGATTAAAGAAGCTCCATTTTTACACAAAAGAGCTTTGGTTGCTGTTGTTGCAAGTTTAGAGATTGTTCGTCGTGGCATTTGGAACTTTTTCAGGTTCGAGTCTAACTTAAAACTCGATTTCAGGTTATTATTATCGAAAATAAAGATCGGATGATGAATTTTAATGATCTTTGTTTTTTTGTAATCAGGTTGGAGAATGAGCATTTGAACAACGTGGGGAAATACAGAGCCTTCAAGTCTGTACCTTTGCCTTTTCAAGAACTTGGAGGAAGTAAGAGCGTGTAAATAAAATTTTAACATCTCCAAAAACAAATACAAAAAAAACAGCTAAATTTGGATTAATTTCATAACTACATCATATGAAAATTGACTATTTTCAATTTTTTCAACAAATTAAATTAATCTCTTGGTGTTTAATCTTTGTGAATGTAGCAAATTAATGATGAATACACCAAATGTATATTGGGTTTCATACTTTGAACAGTTTATTCAATACTTATCTTATTCACATATAATTTCAAAACTATAGAAATGATAATAGTTACATCGCAATAACCAAGGAATGGTGTATGGCAAAGATGAACCAAAACTAGAGCATCTCTAATGGTGCTTCAAATTTTGTTCCAAACTTTATTTTGGTGTAAAATCATCTCTAATGATATTATTTAAAGAAATAAATAGTGTTGCTCCAAACTAAACTTATTGGATCCTAACTTATAAGGAATTTTGATGACTTTAATCAAATCATTAAAAGTAAATAAATGAAAAATTCCAAACTTTTGCTAGAGAGTTTTTTTATAATTTTGTTGATTAGTTTTTCATAATCTTGTAAAGTTTCTCAAACAATCTCTCTATTTTGATAATATTTTTCGTGACTTTCGATGACTTTATTTTGTGAAGAAAAGTGTAGAAAGTCATGAACCAATAACATAATAATTTAATTCATTACAATCAGAGATTCTTTTGTTTTAATTACATAACACAAAACTTTTACTGACTTTATAAAAATATGAATCCAATAACTCTAGATTTATGAAGATTTTAGATTACTTTTTACAAATCTTAAATGAATAACATAAAAATTTAACATACTTTTAAAATTTTTTGATTGAATAACAATGGATTGTACATGACACTTTAAGTCACTAAACTCTTTTAAAATCATAAACCAATAACACCCCCAAATTTCCGTTCCTTCCAAATGTGTTTTAAAAAAAAGAACAATCGCTTGTTACTATAATAAAGGATCGATGAAATGAGATTCTAATGTTAAGCATTTCAAAATGTTACGAAACCGTACAAACAATTTATGTGATTAGCGTCAAATGCATAAAATTGCAAACGCAAAAACTAGCGGTTAAATATTACACACTCATGAAAGGTCTTAAAAGCTTAATTAGTTCCCATTACCAAAGAAAAAAATAAAAGCTTAGTTAGTTCTTACAAAAATAAAACAAAGCTTAAAGTAAAAGATATAATTGTGATACGCTGCATCATAATGTCCATGAGTGAACGAGTCTTTCCATGTCTTCCTCATCGTTCACATCGTCCACACCATCTTGGTCATTCACGTCGTCTTCGTTGGTGGTGTCATAAACAAAGATCATATGATATTTTCTAAGAAAAGGCATTCCAAAAATACTGTAGATAAATAAATAAAAAGCAAATAATGTTACTAATAGTTTATTTATATAATATATAAAAAAATATACAACTAAACATATAAATATCCGGGAATTTCATGTGGAAAATACACAGGTCCAAAAATACTCGAGGATCCGTAAACGTATCCAACTTGGATGATATACTATATTTTTATATATTTAAATGTGCATTAGAATAGAAAATTGATATATACATTTAATTGATAAGTAATTTACGAAACAAAACGTACTTGACATGACGAGATGAAGAGATAATCCTCCGCAGTGAAATAAAAATGTACATCGGGCAAATAATTTGCTACCGCCGCTGCCACTTCGTTATTTGTAAATATCATCCTTTGCATAAGGGGTGCCTATGATTAGAAAAGAGAAAAAAAAAAAAAGATAAAGTGTTACGTTAACATAAAACAACAAATAACAATAAAATGTTGTAAATAAAACTTACATGTCACAAATTTGAGAATTAATTTCTCGGATAATGAGCTACATATATAAATAGAAATGATAAATTGCATTAGTAAAGAGTATTTGATACATAATAAAAATAAAACAAAATTAAATCCTTTACTAACCGGAGGACCGTATATATGCAGACATTATGTATAGATTAAAGCTTTATGGGTGAGTGATCCTAGAAAAAAAAGAGTAAAAAAGAAGTAAATCTCATGTACTAAAAACACACATATATAGATACACTCATTCTTGTAATTAATTATTACCATGATATCCGTCGACTTGGCTGGAAGGCATCCATTTGATCCATCTATTACCTTCAATGAGGTTGAAGTATATATGCTCATCGACAAAGTGATTCTGATCAACATCCCCAAAGATTATTTCTCCTCTCAAATTATAGTCGTCACCACAGTAGCCTTGTTCATAGTAATTTTGTAGCCACATTGAGAATATATTTCAATGTAAGAGCCTATGATCCATCATATATCTCCTAAAATTAATTAAAATAAAACATAATTATATTTCATATTTTTTATTTGTTATCTAAACTTATGATTAAGGAGGTGTTATCAGTTCCTAGTTTACAAGGAATTTTGATACCCTCAATCAAATCCTAAAAAGTAAATAAATGAAAGATTCTAAAGTATTATTAGAGAGTTTTTTATAATCTTGTTGATTAGTTTTTCATAATCTTGTAAAGTTTTTCAAATAATCTCTTTATTTCGATAATACTTT